>NC_046222.1:5625578-5937708 GCF_009819885.2 Catharus ustulatus | reverse complement strand
TCAAGATTTTGTGGCAGTTGAACTGCTTGAACAAACACCTTGAAAACTTTTTATAGAAATACACAGTAATTTTTAAATAGTTAATATTTGGTTGCTCTTTGGTGACATGTTTTTAAGTGGGTTGATGTTCTTTCCTAGTCCGAAATGGCTTTAAATGAGTCATCCTGGTTTTGCCTTCTGACCTTGAAACCAGCAGTAGGATTTGCTTCAAGAATTTATTTTTATTTTCAGTGTATCAGTTATTTATTTGTATAAATATGCATATAATGTCCTCCTGTATGTGTCCTTTCTAATCTGTACATTTTCCCCTTTCTGTTCTCTGTTTTTGATTTGAATTAATTTTATTCTTCTGAGATAAAGTTCTTCTCTTGGAGAATTCTGAGTTTGCATTTCCCTCCTAATAATTTTGCCTTGTTGCTTAAGTAGCCTTCACTTTCTCTGCAAAGGATGCTGTGTCCCAATAATGACCCTAATTTCTAGTATTCCTTTTTGCTCACAAAGAAAATGAGGGCTAAACCCAACAAATAGCTGGTATACCTGAGAATTAAGCACAGTCTCTCCTCCACTCTGAGTTTGTAATCTAGAATTCTGTGGTGGAAGCACAAGCAGAGTTGCCTTCTTCCAAGTTGCACAGAACACTTTATAGCCACTTAAAATTGTCATGCTGGACATCCAGCTGCCTTTTACTAGCAAATGGAGATCTCAGAGGCTGTGATCAGCCCACCTATGACACATGGAGCAAAAGGGATGATTTGAATGCAAGCCACCAAGTCCCATTTCCTAAAACCTTCAGTTTACAGCTCTGGACTAAGGCTGCTCTTTAATAGGCATCTACTGGAAGAGGTGTGGAGGAGGTGGAGGGGATCACTTCCTATTATCTAGTAATTTAGAATGTACTATCATCCTCTGCCTGAGGGAATGAAAATGGATGCTAACCTTTTACCTGAATGCTGCTTTAGTAACTGCTCTCCTTTTCTAATTAGCTTTCACACCCCTCCAAAATCCTATGGAACAAGAGAGAAAATAACAAAAAACTTTGTCACTCTGTGTGAAAATGGTTCCTGGAAGTGGAAGAACTGAGGTTTGTGGTCAGCAGCTGTTGTTCTTTGAGGTGTATTATACAATGTGCAGAACTCTACTGAGAAATTGTTGAGAGACAAATTATTCATCTTCATCTTCCTCTCCTTCTGCTAAGGAGGTTTTCCCCTTGCTCACCCATGTGAGTTCATTCCTGAACTTACAGAAGACTGGTTATTTGCAGTTTCTTCCCCTTGACTCCAAGCTTTGGGGGTTTTTTGGGTTGATTATTTTGGAAAAGGTGTGGAACCCTTTAAATGTTTTAGCAACTGACCTAATGCCTCTCTCCTTCTCCCCTACTCCACCTTTTATTTTTTTTAATAAAGAAAATGGAGACTAATGCTTTAGATGATTTTTCAATGCTGAATTTCCTGCCTAGAGTTTGAGTTTGGTTTTTTGCATCCAATTGGCTCATTAGGGTTTTCTCTTTCCTGGTAATTAGTTTGTGTGTGTTTATATTTCATGCTTTGAAAGATATATCTGACCTCCAACTGGGTTTTTCTGCCTTATAAAGATTGTTCCTCTGTGTAACAACTTTTTTTTTTTGTTCTTGAGGCTTCATGTATTCATGATGTTTTGAGGATTGCATTTTAAGTGCACAGAAAACCTACAGTAAGCCAGATGTGAAGTCTTAATAAAAAATATTCCCTTTTAAACTTCTTTTTGAAGTTTAGCTAGTTTTATTTTGTAGGAATGAAAAGAACAGGGATTTATTGAGTAAATGTGCTGTTAAGCTCCTACAGCTTAAGAATATTTCTGATGTTTACTGTGTTGACCAATTTCTTCTGGCAGCTCTAATTCCCTGGTCATAAGGTATTTTGGCTTTACCCTTTGGAGAAAAAGGGCAGAAAGGCTTACAACTTGTGTATGGTCAGTAAATAGCAATTAAAATTATTCTTGAAGATTTTTGACATTTGTTTTGCGCCCTTGACAATCAGGTTGACATGAAAGACTATGATAGCCCCCGAGCAGCTGTTAAATTCCATTGCACTGATGATCTGTGAACTAAACAGAAGTTGACTGATAGACTGTAGCTCAATTTGAAGGAGCCATCATGGGCCATTGGGTCAAAAATGGCCTGTTAAGAAGGAGCCTAAGTATAAATTCACAACACTTTCAAAGGAAAATTAGACTGCCTTGGGCCTGTTTGGATTGTGTTTCAAACCTTCAAATGCTTTTCAGGGTGTAAAACCTTAGAAATGGTATCAGTAAAGCACCAAGCACATCTGCAGTGAACAGTTATCATCCATCCTGGTGGTGTATGAGCGTGCACACCACACCTACACTCCAGGAGGGACTGGTGCCTCACCCCAGGGCTGTGTGGTGTCCCCTAGCTCATGTCAGACTGCATGAGCAGATTAGCCAAATCTGTATTTAGGTGGTCCTTGGATCTGGGACTCCCCTGAGTCCTCAGGACTGCTTTGCTATGAAGTAGTTTGTGTGGCTTTTTCAGTCTGAAACATCTCCTATCACAGCCAATTGTGGCCTTCTGGAAAATTGGTCTTCTTTGTCATGAACTTTGTCACTAATAAATAACAGTGTAGAGAAAAGAACCCAAGTCCTGTGGAATTCCATCTTTATCAACTCTGGAGTGAGCTCCATCCCTGGATGTGCTTGGGTAGCATGATGGATATGTGTAGTTGAAATACCCAAATCAGATAGGGAAGAGCCAGTCTGGATGATCAGGGTCCTGTGCCCAAACTTGTTTCCTGGTCCTTTTTTAGGGAATGACAGAGCCACAGCTGTGTCTCTTTGTGCCACCCCCTTGCTGTAAAATATCAGCAATACCATTCTATTCAGAAGTCTGCATTATTGTAGGATTTTTACTTGTTTCTCTAGATTACTGAGTAAAACCCTTAGAGTGGTTGTCATACACTCTCTAACACCTGGCCTATTGCATGGGGAGCCAGCTAATGAAATCCCCATTCAGGGCTCTCTTGGGAAGGTGTGGGAAGGAAACAGCTGGCTGTGGCAGACAGTGCTTTGTGTGCTTCTGAAAGGTGCTAAGCGTTACAGAAGAGCAAGGATTTTATGGGAAAACAAAATTCACAAATTGGATCTCTTGCTAAATGAAGATGAGAAAAGGAGTTTTGCCTTTGGCTGTTGCAATATTCCTTCAGATACAAAAGCCAAGCCAGTGGTAAGCCTCTTGGAAAACTGGCAGCAGGGCTCTTTGGCAGTCATAACACCAGGACCCCATGTCTGAGCAGCTGTTGCAGACCAGAATGATAGAAGGATAGTAGGGTATGCTTATGTGTCAGATAACACCCTATAAAATTAGAGAGTTCCTCTTTTTACCCTGTTATCTGTCATTTTTGTCTAGCCTGGGATCAGAGGAGTGTGCAAGTGAGGGCAGTGAGGAGGTTCTGCTGTATAAATTACCTCAGCTGTCTTTGATGCAAATTCTCAAATTGGACTTTGTTCCCCTCTCCTACGTGTGGTTGGTAGTGGCTGTAGAGAATGCACTTTCCACACATAACTGCCTTTCTGAAAAGGAATAACTTGTTCAAGGCTGGAAGAATTGTCCGAAAGATCAGTTATTTTTTTCCTAAGTAAATTGTTGTGAATTAGAAGGAAAAAAAGTCAGTAAGATTAATAATCTTAATTACCTACTCTTATTAATAACCACAGGGAAGTTTTCCCTAGCTACTTGCACAAAATTTGTTTCAAAGTACAGAAGATCTCCCCATAATGCTAATTGGTTATGAGTTTATGCATCTAGAGTTGCTCATCCTTGGATGAGGTTGCATCTGTGTGTTGAATCAAGCACTTCCTTTTTTTAGTAGAACCACATAAAGCTGATGAATGGTGAGTGATTTGCTTATGAAGAATGTCCTGGAGTATGAAAACTGACAAACAAAACTTTCTCCTCTCAAGTCCTGTGGAGAAATCTGAGGAGCAATGAATGCATGCTTTTGTTCATGACAATGTATTAACAAAGGAAGCTGCTGAATACCAAGAACAATTTTCTCCTGAAGACATACAGAGAAAGCTGACAAATGCCAAATGGATTCTTCTGTTATAATGAGATGGGAGAAAGCTAACAACTACAGCATAGATGGTTTGCCCTACGCTTATTAAAATTTATAGAAGAGAAACTAATTGTTCACTTGCAGAGACTCAGTCAATGGGTCAAAAATATTTGCATGATTATGAATATTCTTGAGCATGTGGTGTTAGTACACACTCCTTGGTTGGGCTCAGGATCTTGCCTCGCTGTTTGTTTGCCAAAAGAAGGGATGCAATGTTTTTGCTCTTGGTTTGCAGAGATGTTCCAGAAGCACCTCCCAAATAATGCCTTTTTACTAACAGATAGTACTTGCTGCTTGGCTGAGTTAGAGCAGTATGTTAAGAATAATGTTGAAGAGTTTAGCAATAATGTTGAAGAGTTACAAGCCTGAATTAGAGCAAACCAGCTGATTTATTCTGGGTTTATGCAGCTTTGTTTAACCAATACTGTTAAGATAGTTTGATGGGTGTGGAGGGGGATGGAAAAAGATTTTCAGAAATGGTTAGAACTGTTCATTGCTGTGGGTTTGACAATGAAAAATCCTCCATTAATCTCTGGTATTAAAGTCACTGCAGTCTATAGCACAGATGTGTCAGATGAGAAACAAGGATTGCTGAAGATGAAAGGGCTGGATAGGAAGTTGATTCCTGCCTGTAGTGCCCCTTCATCCCTTGGAGCAGACTAGATTTGACTTCTCTGGTCCACAGTAGATCTGTGACTTCAGGGAAGGCATTAAGTGATTTAAGAGTTCAGGCTTATCTCTTTCTGGGTAGCATTTACTTCTTTACTCTAGGGTTTCTGCTAGAAGTCTTTTTTTTTTTTTTTTGGATGCTTGTGAGTTATTTGGGACTGTGAGGGAGGATATTGTTTTTACTTTGCTCACTCTTTATTTTGTACTCTGGGAAGGGGCTGTTGTCACCAGTGTGGGTTTTGGAGGGAGGGTGGGAGGCTGGTTTCACTGCAGAGAGCAGCAGATGGATTGTGGGGAGGGACAAGCAAGAGGTGGCCAGGGGAAGAAAGCAGAATAAAGACAAGGATATTAGTTAGGGCAGCAGAAACAGGGTTGTGCCAGCAGCCCAGCCCAAGAGGCTGTAAAGTGCAGGAAAAGTCAAAAAGGAATTTTTTTTTGCTGACCAGTCTCTCACTGGCAGAGGTAGTGCTTCCTCTGATAAAACATTGTTAGCACTTGCTGTGAAGGAGAAGCTTTCATACTTCAACACTTAACTGAGGATAGCAGTGCTGCAGCATTTAAGCTCTTTCAGGCAGAGATAAGACAATTTTTTTTCATAATTTATCTCTTGACACATTTATGATACTATATTAATTTTTGAGTTAAAGCAAATAGAGAACACTTGGATCACTCCATAGTTCAGCTGCATTTTCCAGGTCATTTCCAAATTATTCAAGATAAGCATGAGACTTTAGGAGTGAAAAGGAGAGTGGGAAATGCCATAAAATTTTCTTCTAAAAGCAAAGGTGAAATTTGTCTCTTCATTCTTGGCTTGTTAATTCAGAATGATAGTATTGCAGAATAAAGGATCTCCACCACCATCTTTGATCCAGGGCTTGTGTCCTTGTTTCAGATAGCCACTCATGCTGTGCAGCCAGGAAAGTGATGTGTCTTTGTGTTGTGGCTCAGCTGTCTGATGATACAGCAGTGTCTATTATTCAGATGTAAAATCTGCAAGAACAATAGTTATGATAGTGTTTGATCACAATTGGTCATAAAATATGGATTGCATAACTAAAACAATAGATCACAGCTCTTCTTTTCAGACTGAGACTCAGCTGCTCTTAAATGCACATACTTGATGTAAGTATCTGCATTTCTTTGTCTTTCTTGCTAAAAATGAGATAATTTTTATTAAGGCACAGCCCATCCCTTCCTCCACAATGTTAATGCCAACTTTTAAGCCCCCCTAGTATGAATGCTGGGTTGGTCCTGCAATGTGACTGTGCCTTCTCCAGTCACCAGTCTGCCCTCCTAATGACAGCTCTTGGCTGTGCCATAGGGAAACTCATGAGGGGGCTGATTACTGGTGCTGGTGCCAGCTCCCTCTGATGCTCTGAGTTAGGGATTTGTGTCCTTCAGTGGCAGAGGAGGATGGCCTGGTGTCATGCACTGCTCTGGTTTGTTTAGAGCATCCTTAGCCCTTGGAGGCTCCAAGATCATGTTTCCCATTTGCAAGAACCATATCCAAACAGACATTTCTCCTAGCACATTCTGGACTGTACTTTCAGTCTCTTCTGTCCTCCCACTTTTCAGCTGCAGCACAACAGCCCTGAGTCACAAGCCCAAGGATGAACACTAGGGTGACTTCTTGTAAGAAGAAAAGCAGCAGGCAGCTTCCCATCCTGCAAAATCATGTGTCTCCCTCCCTAACAGTCCCCAGGAGCATCATCTTTTCCTAAAAGCATCTGTTTCACTTCTTGTTTCTCTTTCATAGGTACTGAAGAGAGTATTTCTGTTCAGGGTTCTTATGCATAATTCAATTTCCAGTGTTGGTTTAGAAGCTGCCTTTAAATCTGAAGGCAAAAGGGTTGCTTTTTCTTTGCCCCACATGCAAGGAGAATTTAAATTTCCTCTAGAAGAAACTGCATGCACTGGATTGGGGTCACTCCTGCCTTGTTATTCTCCCATCCATGCCTCTGCAAAAGCAGGCAAGGAAAGCTGCATTAGGAGAAGCCTGTAATCCAAGTCCCATCACAGAAATCTTCAGCGAGTCAGCCTCATTCTAGGCAGCTCCTGGTATTTGGCCATTTATTTCCTTTATTCTTCCTCCTGAAATAACACATAATGGATGCACCTGTCCAGTCATGCAGAGAAAATGAGGGCACTGCTTGTAAGTTAAGTAATGATTCTCTCACCCTAAGTGCTTCCCCCAGTGCTTTGGTCCCCTGCATGTAGTGGTATATATATATTTTTTTTTGTCTCTCTTTTAAAGCAAGACTCAATTTAATTCTCTCTGAAGTGTCAACTGCTGTGATTGCTTTATTGCACAATCCTATGCCACTCATAGATTATCAGATTTTAAATTACCATATAAATCTACATAGTTTGACAGTACAAGAAACATCTAATCTCATTTTCAAAGTTAGATAAGAAACAATCAACACTTTAGAATGAAAGTGATACCCCTAAGCTAGAAAACAGCAACCTAACAAAATTATCTACACTAATCATCATTAACTATAATAATACTTGCAAAACAAAAAGCACTGGTATAATTAATTGCAACACCTAGCGGGCAAAAAGGACAGACAAAAACCAAAATCCTTGGATTACATGTTGTTTGCTGATTCTACAACATGGTGATAGGAAGGGTTCCTAATTATATATGTTAATGTTGCTGAAGTTTTAGCAGAATATTTGTAGGGTACTGCATGTATTATAATGTAGTAGGCACAGCACAACCCCTGTGAATTTGAACTCCCTAAGTGGAGGGGAAAAAAAACTAAGCCAGCAATGAGGCTTGGCTGAAAATCTGTCTAGAATTACCTCGTGGTCAGAGCAAAGCAAGCCTGCTGCAAGACCTGGGAGTAATGCTTAATTAATATGTGGGAGGAAGATGGTTTGGAAGAAACTTTTGCCTGCCTTGGGAGGGGAGCTTTGGCAGGAGCTGAACAGGGAATGCTGTACCAAAGAAACAAACCGGGAAGCCTCGTTTTGAATGTTATTAGTTGTTTGAAAACAAGCTCTCAGAAGTCCCATTACTGAGGAAGGGAACAGAGATAAACTGGCCTGAGGCAAGAGCAGCCAAGGTGCCATAGAGCAAACAAGACTTGGGTCTTGGAAGCAGGGTCTCTGAGGACTGGGAGGGACACAGACCAAAGAAGGGGTTGCCTGCTGAAACTTGACCTCCTGTGATTCCAGCAGGGCTGCACAGGTGCAGATTCTGCAGCACCACCTGCCCAGTGGCATCAGTTTTCCACTGCCTTAAGCACTCTCTCACAGCCATGGTGCTTGGGGAGCATTTCTGGCTGCTTTTCTATTAACTCCTGCTCTGAGCGCACAGCAAGGAGATTGCTGTGCTTCCTCAACTGCTCTTGGGGGCTTTCCCACCTTGGTTCTGCCTCTTAAACATTCAGCCTGCAAACCTTTCCTCTGTTAAAAGGGCTGTTCAGCTGTGTGAATAAGAATTGGCGTGGGTGATTGATGGTTAAAATAATGTGGCTTGGCCCAATACATATGAAATATAAGGAAGCTGAAAGGGATGGGACTTCTGAGGAGAGCCAGTGGTGCTGCCCATCAACTGGATGGAAAGTGCTAGGAAAGCCTGTCCTCACATCCAAGACTTCTGTTCTTAGGAGTCATACAAAAGGTGTCTAAGACACCTGCTTTAGTGTTATTAACATGTGTGACTGCATTTAAAAGTTTCAGATGATCTATATTTTGCCAAAAAAAGGAAAAACATGTTGTTTTTCTCTATCTAAGTTAAATCTGAGAGCCTGACTGAGAAGCTGCAAAGCCTTATGATAAAAGGGATAAACCTGCTGGGTTTACTCAGGGGGAATTTCTGAATTCTGTGGTTGATGCTCCAGACAAGATGAGCTTATGGTCAGATGTCTGCCTCTGGAGCCCTGGGAGCTGAATCTGCAGCAGGTTGCACTGGGGGCTGGTTGTTCCCAGTTAACTGCATGGGAGGGGAACTGGAAATGGAAATGCCAGGCTCTCATGCTTCAGGCTTGGCTGATTGGAGTGACTGCTGCACAAAATCAACTTGTTCTTTCCCTCTTTTCCCACCTCTGCTTCCTGGAGCTGCATGTGGGGCATGAAATGCCAGGTAGCCACTGCCCACAGAAGGGAGAGGAAGGGAATGGCCAATCACGCCTGGCAGAAGCTGTCAGCTCTCTGCTCTCCTCCACTGGCACCTGCAGAGCCTGTGGGCAAACTCTGCTCCCTGCCCTGCTGGCTGCTGTCAGGGAAGGTGGGAGACATCCCTCTGCCATCCCAACATCCCCACTGGCCAAAGCTGGACATTTTGGGGCTGGGGGTTTGGCCAGCCCTGCTGCAGCCTCTCTCCAAACAAACATCACCAACCAGTTCTGGAAAAATATGCATAAGGGTGGCATGGTCAAGCATCTAAAGGTAATTGGGAAAAAAAGCACATATTTTCCTGATTGTCCCAGCATGAGGTGAAGTCCCCAGTGGCTCTAAACTCATTTGGCTTTGCTGTTTTATTGGAGCTGTGCTGGCTCGTCCTGGCAGATGAGCTCATTCAGATGTAGATAGTGTCCAAGTTTCAAATTATAGGCTTGTCAACAACTGGAAAGCACAGGTACTTAGAGTGGGGAACATTTAAAATCAGTTTTAATTGCAGGAACTTAGAACCCACTGTCTGCATTTTAGCCATTTGTTTCATCTGTGGTTTCCCCGCACTTCCAGATCTGTTTTCTTTTGATAGGATGTATTTCATAAAGACAAGCATAGTTAGCCTAAAATCTCGGAGATGAATTCTGAGAAGTCATCTGCTGTACTTTTTTTTTAATTCCTCAAAAATAAGGAGACCCTGTCCTTCTCCCCCACCACTGTTCCATTTTTTCCCCTCTCTCCTTATAGTGGAAATTCTGTGTCTAAATTGCTGTTTTACAAAAGTAATTCTGGCTGACTCCATCCATTTTTTTCACTTATGATTATGCACTGTGCTTGAAAATGCAAACCTACTACAAAGTGAACAGGAAGCTGGGCACTTTCTACTTTGATGTTAGTTCTGCATTTTGGAAAACTTGCAGAACATGAGCTCAATCTGTCTAGCATGCAAAATTCAGTGTGATGTGTGTATAAATTTGTATAATGTTTCTACTGAAACCTAGCAGAACTCAGGAACTGCAAACTGGTCAACTTGGTCTTATCTCTAAATATCAATGTTGATTAAACATTCTGAGATGAAAAAGTAAAAGTCAGGTATAAGGGTTGTCTAATAGATATGATAAGTTATTAAAGTGATGGTTTCAACAGAAAAAAGTGAGATAAGGTCCTGTTTTGAAATAAGTCTGTGGCATGTTTGCTACTTGGTGTCTGATGAATGTTCCATCCGCACCTTGTTCACCATCTCTCTGGTCATCGTGAATCATTGGATTTATTTTTTTCTTGTACTTCTTGGGTTGTTGCTTTTTGTCCCCCTTTGTGACTAGCTCAGATGACCAGCCTTGGAATTCAAGAGAGGAAGAAAATCAAGGATACACATTGCTCTGGTCACTTCTATTCTGTATTGTGACAGATTTCCTTTCTGATATTCATTTTCTTTCTGACACCTTATGAGATTACTGCAACTTATTTTTAGCCTGGGAAATTGAATGAGGAGTTGAGGCCACTGTGTGAGGCAGCCCTGCTTTTTCACTGATGGTAGGTGGAAGAGGCACTTGCTATGATGTAAATAATGTGAGTTGCCTTTGCTGCTCAGCCACTTTGCAGCTTGTTGGTCCCCAGGCTTTGCTGCTGACTGGAGTAATTTCCTTCCAGGTGCGGAAGATTCCTTTTGTCCTTGTTAAATTTCCTGAGTTTTCCTGCTGGCCAGTCCCCCTGTTATCCAGCTCTTGGGGGAGAGTATTTAACACTGTCACCTCTTTGGTCAGCAAAGACCAAAGGATAGAAAGGTCCTTGCAAACTGGCTCTGAAAGCAACCCTGTGAAGAACTTTTCTGGGGATAAAAACACTGCTCAATCTGGTCATACCTGAGCAAAGAAACTGTCCCATTACTTGAGTCTGTTTTGCTGCTTAGGCAGGGAAACTTGTTGTGTCTCATATGAAGCATGTGCAACTTAAAACCCCAATGAAATCCAGCCCAATTTCAACGAGCTTTATCTTCTCAAATCCCTTCCTGAACTTTTTGGGTCTGAATAAGTAATTCTTGAATTTTCTTTCCCTACTATTCCTTCTGTACCTTCCCTCCTGCTTCCTTTCTTTGTTGCTGTTGGTTTTGCTTTTTGTTTTTGTGTAAAATCAATGCATGAACTTTGTTCTGTGCTGCTCAGGTGAAGTGGGACCAAAGTAGTTTTATATCAGCCCTCACCTGCATCCCCAGCAGGGAAGATGTCTGGGTTGCTCTTTCAATGTGTTCTTGCTGTTCTCACTTACCAAGGAATCTGTTAG
The DNA here is from genome assembly GCF_009819885.2 of Catharus ustulatus. NCBI lineage: Eukaryota > Metazoa > Chordata > Aves > Passeriformes > Turdidae > Catharus > Catharus ustulatus. The sequence goes on along the minus strand of NC_046222.1, from coordinate 5,926,528 downwards.
GGGTCTTTGACATTTTGGGCACAAACCAGGGCTGTTCCCAGCAACTCTGAACAAGGAAAGGAGAGCAGATCAAAATAATATCTCAGGATAGGCTGATAAAGGGGAGCTCATCACTCTCTTGGTGCTTCTCCCCCATTATTTTAGTTCATTCTGGTTTAGAAAGATCTCTTAAATACCTAAAATGAGTGTAACTGTGATATAATTAATACTCAACTTAGGCAATAACAAAGAAAAGTGTAAGTTTTGTTTTGGTTTTTTTTTTTTCTCTGAGGATTCTCTGTTTTTTTTTTCCCCTGGATTTTTTTTTCCTCCCCCTGCTCCAGGTTCTCGAACTTAATGTCATCGCTTTTAAACCTAAAAATGTAACTTTTGGAATCGTAACAATACACTTAATTGCAGATTCCTCTCCACAAACTGAGGTTACCAACCTGAATTGTAATTACAAGTGTAGTGAACCTCCAGAATATCTGTGTAATCAAGAATAAATTTCAAACTACAGATGACTTTTTTTCCCACCTTGCCATAGAAATTTTTGTTTGCAGTTGGGCTTGGGTATTTTTCATTGTAGTGTGTAACATAATATATAGTATCTAAAAATGTTTTGATAGGTTTATTTTTTTTTTTTTGGTGGAATTATGGATTAAGGAACTCCTGTTTCTAGGCTTTTCATCCAACTGGCATTACTACCAGGTGCAGTGTTGTTTGTTTTTTTTTCTGCAATATACATTGCTTTAACTATAACTCATTTCCAGACTGACTTTTGTTCTACATTTTTTTCTAATTGTGCAGAGATGTTTCAGATTAGTGCATGCAGGTTACAATTAACCAAGTTCTATCTCCAATATGGTCAAAGCAGGTGGGATTTTTCCTGTGGAATTATGGGCCTGATTTCATTAAAAGTATTGCAGAGAACAATGCAAATAACCCTGCCATTCCAGGGGTTTGCCTTTTTTCTTCCTCAGAGGATATTCTGATTATTGATATTTGTACTGTTAAGAGATTCAATTTCATTTTGATGTCTGAAAAAACTGTTTTTGTAGTAAATTTCTTTTTTTTTTATAAACTGTTAGAAATGTGGTTGGTCTTCTAGCCCATCTTTTTTGTCTCTGACCCCATGGAATTGTAAAAGGGCTGGGGTTGGAAGAGACCTCCAAGCAAAGTGCCAGTGATGGAGGTCTCACATTGACTCCAGCCAACTGTGACTTATTGATTGTTTTTAAAGATTATGTGCCATGGCTGTGCAAAAAGCAAGGATGTTTTTGTGCCTCTACCTTAACCTCTGTTTCTAGATGTTGAAGGACAAACCCTTGCTGTCGTTAGCCTGGCTGCATGGTTGGGTTTGGCTTCTTGTTCTGAGTGCTGAATGGAAATGGCAAAGTGATCTTATTCCTCCACAAAAGAAAATGCCTGATCCATATTTTGCAGCTTGTAGGTCTTTCAGCTGAGACTCTGCCAGGCTTTTCTGTCAGAATTAATGCAATTGGAGCATCCTTTCCCAGAATGGAAAGGTGAATGGAAATTTAAGCACCTACTTCTACTGATTAGGAAGGGGAGATTCTGTGTGCTGAACTAATTTTTCTCTTTTTGCTTGGTGAGATGACAACTGCCATGTTTGTTCTTGGAGCTGGTTTTGAATAATAAGACTTCATGCCTTTTTTACTTGAAGGTTAAATGTTAATGGGCTCTATATTGGACTGTACCTTGAAGTCATCTGTAAGCTGCATACAAGTTCCAAACCTGTTGCTTATTATGAATCACTCTGCCCACATCTAAAGACTTATCAAGAATTATGTCAACTATTTTGATGTTATGGTTTAAGCTAAGCCTCTAAGATTTGGCTTAATACAATTTTAGGCCTCCCTTTGTATTAAAAGTAACAGAAAAGAGGAAGATCTCAAAGGACCTCTGACATGACAAACAATATCAGTTTTTCTGAAGCCATTATCATTTCTCATGTCTCTGCAAACAAATAGGGAGCCTTTAATCCAAGGACAAATATCATGTAACACTTTTATCTGTCATCTCAATATACATTTTCATATTTAAAAGTATCACTCAGCATTAGCAAACTATTGTACTGCATACTGAAAATACTGTCAAAAAGTCATCATGGCATGCATTAACTGGCTGTGAAGACTCATTGCTTTGAGTTTAGTTAATATTTGTAATTGTGGTTGACTGTTGATTTCCCTTTAGTTGTTTTAAGGGAGACCTACCTCTACAGGTGATATCTAACAGTGTATGTTGTGGAAATTGGAGTGGGCAGGGGGCTGGCTTCACCTGCAGATGCAGAGAGCATCAGCTTCACACCCTGGGACACACCCAGCTGGGAGAAAGGACATCCTTGACATCTTGGTGAGAGAATAGAAAGAAGAGTTGTCTCATGGGAGCTAGTATAATAACAGTTTGCTACAAATAAGGTGGTGTTCTCTAAGGTTTTGGGGTCTTTGGATGTGTGCCTTCGAGTTGTGCAGTTTGTACATTTGGTATTTTTTGTTGCATTAAAAGCCTTTATGTTTCCAGGCCACTCCATCATTCCCATCTCTCTGTATTTCCACCACGGATTCCCAGTCCTGTTGTAGCCACCCACAGCAGTGATAATCTGTTGTATTACATAACATACTAAAAAAAATTCTTCAAGACAAAATGGCATGAGTTTGAGACAAATCTTAATCACAGGTTGAACAAATTAGGAAAGAAGTGCTTTTGTTTTGTTTTTTTTTTAGCAGAGATAAAACTTGCTACTGCACTTGACATCTGTTTCCCCTTACTGTGCAAATAAGCATAAGAAAATGGTTTACTGTTTTCAAAATAAGACAAAGATACACGTTCAATAATCTCTTCAACTCTTTTTGGTATCTCAGTAATGACCTCAGATTCACAGCTTGTTGAGAGATACAGTGTTTTCTTAAACCAAATAGCCTGGGTCAAGGAAACAAAGAGCACATCTGTCCATCTCAGCTCGAAAGAGCAATGGAGTTGATGTTGAGCAAAAAATAGCAGCATTTTAGGGATAGCCTGAAATACTGTGTGACTAAGAAGGTCCAGAAGTCACTGTGATCTAGATAATTCTCTCAATCATTGCTCATCCTGCTTGTCGGGAGGGGGCAAGAATTTAATCTTGCTCTAGTGAAGTAAATTGCAAACTTTTTTCCCAGCTCTTGTTTGCTCAGCTGCTCTCATCAGTGAGTTGGAGGAGGGATGCAAAGGGGGCAGTCAGCAAGTTCTCTTTTCTCTTCTAAAACATGCTGATAAGCCAGGTAGCTGGAGGTTGATTTCCCTTGTGTGACTGTACAGCCTGAGACAGAACTGAGTCTGACTAAAGCTCTTCTCAAGAACAGAAATTATTTACTCTGCTTTTTCCAAAAACAAGCAGAGCTGAAAATGCAGTGGATTATCTTTTTCCTACTGGTTTTGTTTGTTGGGTTCTGGGCTTTTTTTACTCAGTTAAAGAGAAAATTCCCTTCAGCATCTATACACTGCTGCTTAGCCTCTAGGAAGTGGAGTATAAAGATATCCATCATAGCACTTCCAACATTTTCAAGTCTCTGCTTCAACCATGTAAATTCTTATCCACTGCATGATGGCAGCTGGGGAGCTGGTGTTTGTGTTCTTGGACTTGTATGCAGATAACATCTACTGCCACATAAACCACTTTGTATTAGTAATTTTTCACTATATAGTTAGTAAGATAGAAGGCAAAAACCTGTGCACCTCACCAGTTTATTTTTTACTAACTGCTTTAAAAAAAGGCATAATTTTTCCTAGGGTTTTTTTTTTTTTTTTTCCTTAATGTTGTGGCATTTAGTTTGCTCCCACTCAGTCTCCAAATGTTGTCTTTGCCTCCATTAATAATTTTGTGAAAACAAGAAAAACCAGGGTGGAATAAGGAAGAGTTTTTTACAGTCTGAAACATTATCATGATCTGTTGGCATACTTCATTTTCTTCTTCCAAGTCTCACCCTTTTTTCTTCAAAAGCCATATTCCCACCCATGTTTTCCCCTTACTCTCACTCACTTTATCCTTTGCTGTTTGTGTCATGGTGTTCTTTCCACTCATCATCAATCTCCTTTTCACTTTTTTTCTTTCCCTCGGGATTTTCCTGTTGCTCACTGCAGATTTGCTCTCCCTGTTCCCAGGTGGGTGATGAGCTGAGGTGTGGATCTGTAGGCACCAGCCCCACAAGTTGTGTAAGAGGGGGCAAGGACCTGCAGGGCTCCCTGTGGCTCCCTTGCATCACTTCGGCAGCTAAAGTGGGAAGAAAGAGTTTCTGGGTTCATCCCACAGCTTCTATTTCCTTCCCATACCCTTCTTTTCTCTTCCCCACCAGCAGGAGTAGGCATTCATGCCCCTGAAGCAGAAAAGGGTGTGTGGGCAGAGGAAAGAATTTTTTTTTCCTTCAATTTGACTCCCTGTTGTCATGTTTAGGTTCTTAATGTATTTTTCTGTAATAATCAGTGTGCAATTCCTGGGGAGAGGGAGAAGAACTGTGAAAACATTATTTTTTACTTCCCTGGGATGGGGTTTGTCATCTATTGGTCTTGTACAGCAATGTGAATATATGATGCAACATGGGGAATAACACTTCAGACAAACACAAAAATGATTTCCCTTTGTTAGATTCTTGGCTGAGAACTGGCTGGCTGAGGAGAATGAGGCACTCTTTCACTTACAAGTGGGTGCCTCCAGCTGCACAGGAAAGGAACCTATGCTATATTAATTCTGCTCAAAGACAAAGGGCCTCACTGTTCAAGAGCCTTTATGATTGTTTAAGAGTGGTTTGGCATTCAGAAAAAAACAAAAAGGCAGCAAAAAACAAACCCAACCCCCCAAAGCAGCAAAAGACTAAATACCTTTGAAGTGATGGAATGTAAAATGAAGGAAAATAGGAGTTAAGTTTTGCTTGTTGCCAAAACTGTGCAGTATGTAGATAGTGTATCTGTAACATGGAGTTTTCTGTTCCCTGCTCTCCCCATCCTTTGAGAACTAGAGTGCTACTCTCTACTAAAAAATAAAGTAATTCTAATTAACCACTGAGAGTTTTGCTGTTGAATTTCATGGCAGCAGAATGTCACTCCATGTGTTTCATCACAGGAGCAGACCTTCCAGAGCTCTGGAGAGAAACAGGAGAAAGAGAGATTATGGAAGAGAGAAAAAGACCACACAGTTTCTAGTCAAGGTCAGGAACAATTCATAGGGGGCTTGTCCAGCACAGAGTGGCACCCAGATTTTCCCATCTCCATCACCTCAGGAAATTCCCTGCTGGGCAATAGGATCAGGAGGATTTATTCTCTTCAAGTACTGCACAGAGAAAGACAACAGCAGAGCCAAACACCATCTCTGCTCCAATACAGCCTGCTGTAGAAATCTGTGCCCTGTGGTTGACTCAGACTCCACTCCACTCCAATAAATCAAATCTGGCTTTTTTTTTTTGTGTGTGTTTTGTTTTTTTTTTTCTTGGTAAGAGTTGAATTTTGCTTTGGGAAGGATGAGATTTTTACCTCTTTTAAGACATTCTGTAGTGTCTGATTCTTTGAGGGAAGGAGGAAGGGAGAGTAAGGGCATCATGGAAACCTCAGTCCTGAGGCTGAGAGTAATGGCATTGAATAAATCCTAGACTCCTTAAAACGATGAATGGGTATGAGAATGCTTGGTCTGAAATTACATACCTAAATGTATGATCCCACCTCTGTGAAAATGGAGGTAGCTAGCTGAATGAAATGTCCTGTCTCATACCATTTATTTTTCCTGCCTCAAAAATACACTGAAATAGAAGAATTGCACAGATGGTGTCCATGTCTTTTATTTCTGTAACGAAAGACCTGATGAAATATAGAAAGAAAGAAGATGAAGCAAAGATGAGCGTGGTCTTTGTGTTTCACAAATTGCATCTTGCCTGTACTTCTTCTGGTCAATAGCTGGACCTAGAACCATCTGCCTTCTGTATTTGAGCAGTTCTAGTTTTTTTAGTCACACTCAGTAACAAAAATGTGAAATAAAGAAACCTACTGAAGGCTGAGTAAACCAAACCCTGCTCTCACCACCTTGAGAAACAGAAGCGTTCACCAAGGTTTTTCTTGAATTATGTGGAGCAAATTACATGTGCAACCTTGTGAATTTTCTATTTCTGTTTCCAGAGTTTCCATGTTCAAGTTCTCAAAACTGTCATAAGAAGGTTTTGCCCTTGTATGAAATTAGCATAGAACATTTCTAAACTCTGGGGGAAAAAAAAGAACCCTCATTTTTAGGGGTTTTTTTTTGTTTGTTTGTTTCATGGGCATGGGTTGTTAAACCTGTGGAATGAACAAGGGCTGCAATTTGAATTGTTCCCAGTAGCACCTGTGGAAGCTGCTGGCTTCAGAAGCAAGAGCTCAAAGCTCTGGATGAAGTTCTCTCAGTGTTAGCTCCTGACTTGTCAACAACTGGTGAAGTGAGAGAGAAAATAACATTTACATTTTCTCTCTAATTTAATGAGAAAAGACAAGAAGAGGGAGAGCTTGGATAATTTTCCATTCAGCATTGACTTCAATGCTTTTACAAGGACAAGCTAAGAAAGGCAGGAAGCTGTAGAGGGTAATAAATCAAGAGCTGCTTGGGTAGCTGGAGAGGCTTCTGTGGTGCTGAGTTCTGGGGTATAATCCTGTAACTCAGTGGCTCCAGCCCAGTGAGTGCCACACTGCTTTCCAAGAAGCTCATTTACAATCCCAAACAGCTCCACACTGTCACTTCCTATTTGCATCTTCTCCTCACCTCTTTTTTTTTCTTTTCTTTGCTATCTCCCCTGCCACAGTTCATCTTAATTCTGATTTCTGTCATCCTTTCTTGAGCTGTTTCAACTTTTATTCTTGCTGCTATCACCCACCATTTCCATCAGAGAGGGGTTAATAAAGCAAACCACCTGCAGCACCAGCACAGTCCCCAGCTCAGAGCTTTTCTCATTTCCTCTGTCTCAAAGTAAGGCTCTTTGTGTACTTGCTGTTTCTCATAGGCCTAATTTTTGCAGCTAAACCAAGACCTCTGCTTCCAACAGGAGATTCTCAGTGATGGAATTGTAGCAGGAGTCAATGGAGCCCCACAAGCAAATGTTGTGGCACTGGCACAACTGGTAGTGCTTTGTACTAAACGTGGATGTAGGCTATTTGTCTGGTATTTCTTCATCTCCCTTTCCTGTTTAATACTTTTACATTCTTGAAGCAGTCAGATTAATCTTCATCTCTTTGCCGTCTTCAGTTTCTTGAGACTAGACACACACTGCAAACTGATTTTATTCTGAGTGTCTCTGGGTTATTATTTGGCTTCATCTTCTAAACAAACAAGCACTACATTGTTGGTTGGTGTTTTTCTGAGCCTGCAACTTGAACAGGTGCATGCCATTGCTGTCTTCCATAATTTTCCTGCTAGTTTTACACTGTTCCTCTTGAGCAAATTCCATTCCCATCCCTGCATTAGTCATGTGTAATCTTATCACCATGAAACTTTCCCTTGGTTTGATCAGTGACCCAGCCATCTAATTCTCCTTGGCAATCCTGTCACTCACTGTTTCAACAAGCACATGCTCTCAGATAATTTATTCTTCTGTCAGAATTTCCCTGTGTTTTTTCCACCACGTCTCACTCAGTGGCTTCACGAATTTTCACATTATCTCATCCCAGTCCAGTTGTCAGCACCTTTGCTGATCTTTCATGTCTTTGCATTCCAGCAAATCCTCTGTGCCATGAGACACAATGAGGTACAGCAATAGCAGAAGAATGGAGTTGTGGTTTTTTTTCTGAGAGTCATCCCAAGCTCATATTGCTGTGAGATGATGGGCAGGAGGCAAACTCTGAATCCTGATGGTCCTTTTTCTCTGGTAGGAATGACCAGCTGAAGAGTGAGTTACAAGGAATGGAGTTTCTTAGGAGTGCAACATTTTTAGGATCTCTTCCCCAAAAACCTGTATTTCTGTAGTGGGAGGTTAAGAAATTTTCCCGTGGTTAGCATCATCATGGAGTCATCTTGTATAGCTGACAGTACCATCAGAATATGTTTCATTTCCATTGAACAAAATACTTTGTTACAGTTAAATGGGATTTTTTTCTGTGTTTTCAAGTACTTCTGAAGGTTTTTAGAATTACATGGTTTCAAGTAAATTTTGTACATAGATAAGTACAACGTTTTTAGGAATATTGTGTATTTGTAGGTAAACTGAAAAGGTTATCTTTCTTTAACATTTAGGGAAAGAGATACTTAGAGTTTCATGCTGATGTTACTGATTGTATATTCTCTTCACCTTTTAAGTAAACATTGTGTGTGAGAAATTTGTCCTAAACCTTTGAATTCAGGAGTTCTTTAAAAGCACGAACAGAGTATCTGCTATTGTAAAAAAGATACCTCTTGTATAGAGACAAAACTCTTTAGCTTTTTTTCTTTCAGGCAAACCTTACTTTGGATTGATTCTTTTGAGATGTTTACCAAGAGTGTGTCAAGACAGCCTCAAGGGGAGGGTGGAGGAAATTAAGAATACTTAGAAACTGTGAAAGCAGCATTTCAAACAAGGAAATGTGATGCTTTAGTAGCCTGTTTGGCATGGTGTATGTTCTTTTTTTTTTTCATTTTTTGCAAATCTGATTTAGTTTTGTTTGCCAGATCTCTTGATACCCAGTAGTGGTGGGCTCTGGGTGGCTCTGTCTTAGGATTCTACATGTGAATAGCTTTAAAAAACAACCAAACACAATCAAAACCAAACACTTTGGTGTTGCTCTAACCTAACTGACAGGCAAGAGAAAATATCCTCCCATTTAGGCAATACCTCTGTGACTGCATGAAATATTCAGAACTGTGAGGTGATTAACAGAAGATAGAATAAACAACAAGAAAAATAAGAAATTTGGTTGATCATAAGCTATTTCCTGCAACAGGTAACTTTTCCTTTATAAGAAACAAAGAAACAAAAATAATTCTGAGGCCAATTATGCCAAGGTTTGAAAAATGCTACTTTTTTTTTTTTTTTTACTTTTTCATTAGCATTATTTTTATGAAATTGTTTTCCTCAGCTAGGAAATTTCACAGCAGAAGTGGAAAACCTCATCATAAACAGACCATGACCCAAATCACTCCAGCAAATGCTGTCTTACTCATATTTGACAATCATACTAATTGAAGCAGTTACCAAAAAAATATAGCCTTTTAAAAAGTATTTCCATCACATTTTTTCAGGGTAGCAAAAGGAAATACTGTGACTTAGTAAATTCACTGAATGGTCAGGGAAATGACCTCAAATCATAGATTATAGGTTTTAAAGGGGTATCAGAATGCCCTGAGGGAAGACAATGCAGAAAAATGACAAGACCAAGATCGTTTGCATTTCCTGAAAAATGCTTCTCTTGCCTGTTCTTAAAAAATTCTGGTGATGGAAAGTGGATTTCCATGGCTGCAGCTTCAACCTCTTGTTTCTTGCTTTTTTTTCTTCATGGACACAGAGGATGTGTTATTCCTTCTCTCTCTGCAAAAGCCTGTAATTTACTTGAGGACTTTTTCAGATAGCAACCCCAATTTGTTATAGGTTATGGGTCTTAGACCTCTGATCCTCAGGAATCTCTGCAAGCAACCCACACTTTTTTTGTTGGGCAATACCCAAAGCTGAACCCATTGCTCCAGCCAAACTGGTGAAAGCTGGGGAAGACAAAAGCAGTGCAGTTTATGCTGTTGTCCCTAATCCTGCTTCTATGTTCATCTTTTTTTGCTAGAGGATGGCATTGTTGATTCATGTTCCTTCTGTGATCCACTGTAATGCCATGTATTTGTCTGGCTTTTAGCAGGTTGCTCTCCAGGCTGAGCTTGTGCAATCTATTTATCTATTTTTTTTTTAAATGTAGCTCTCTGTGCATAAAGCCATTCTCAAGGGGGACAAAAAAGGCCCTGATACATATTTTTATATTTATATATATATATATATGCGAAATAATTTATTGGTGTTTCCTGTGACTTCCCCATAAGCAGCACAGAGTCAGTGCACGATTTACAAGGGTCCCTGTCACAGAAAAGTTATGAACAGAAGATCTATTATGTCACCAGATAAAGATACTGGATAGATCTGATCAGGATTGTTCTTCCCAATTTCTCTTGTCCTTGTTTCCTTGCTAGATCTTAAAAGTTGTTTGTTGGTACTGATAGGTTTTGAGGTGGTAGGTTAAGGTGATGCATAATTTCTACCATTTGTCTTTTCCATCTCAGAAATGTATTTTTTATATGTGCTCTCTCCTAGTTTTCTACAGTTGTGCCATTTCCCAGAGATCCTGAAAGTACAGCCATTAATGGGAAAGTTCTTCCAACTTTGAGATGTTTTAAATTCCCCCAAAAACCAAGTTTATCAGGCTCAGGAAATCTGAAAACAAATCATAAGTCTCTCTGAGCTGTTTATTCCCTTTTCTAGTTTTTTTGCTGCCAACTTCAATTGTGCATCATTTTCTATGAAGACTGACAACCAGGAAGGCATGCGGTACTTCAGCTCTGTGGGCATCCTCTCACTATAAAAAGGACAATATTTTTATTGTTTTTCAACCTTACATTAGTGTATTCTAGGATGATTTCTTGTTGCCTTTTCCATTCTTTGCTAGTAAGCTGTGCTTCACATTCCCCCAATGTATTAAAACTCTTTTTTTTTACCATCCTTAGTAATCTTGTGTAGCTTCCTCTAAAATGAAGTCAATGAAAAACTTTTGATTTACACAACAGGGGTCTAATTAAATTTTCCATCCCTCCTTTATATCGGGTTAGTTTAGTTCTGTGCTTTTGTTATAACTTCTTTAAGGAATTGTTAGCTCTCCAGAATTTCTTGAGGCTTATCTCATCCCTGTGAGTGTATGATTTACCAATTCTGAGTATTTTACCCTTCTTTATCAGATTTACTACACTATTTTTTTTTGTTCTTCTCCAAAATTTATGTTTCTAAGAGCAGTTAATTTTTCAATTTTCAGTCCCAAATTACTATTTATCTGCCTTTTTTTTTTCTTGCAGGAGTTTTATTTAAATCACTCAACTTTTCTCTATGTTCTGTAAAGAAAATCAAGAATTCTCAAAAGTAGTTTTAAGGAATGTACTGATCTCCCTTAATGCTCAGCAGCTCACAGGATTCAGTGTCAAGCTGCTTATGGAGTTTCTGCAGGCTTTGATAAACTCCTTGTGTCAGGAAGAATACCAAAGACCTGAAGCAAAATATCGTCTGTGGCCTTAAGGGTTTGACATCAAGCTGCCAAGCAGAGATCCTGCAAGATACATTTAACAATTATATCTCTTTTTTTCTTTTTATCCATTCAAGCACAGCCATCTAATATGCTGTTCTTATTTCCCTTCTGTGTATTTTTTCATATCATGGAATCCCAACATTTTTGGGTTTGAAGGGACCCTAAAGGTTATTTACTTCCAGCCCTCCTGCAGTGGGCAGAGACAATTCTCCCTAGAGCAGTGTTTTCAGCCTGGCCTGGGAACATTTCCAGGGATGGAGCATCCCCAGCTTCTCTGGGCAACCTGTACCAGTGCCTCACCACCCTCATGGGAAAGAATTTCTTCCTACTGTGTAATCTCAATCTGCTTATTTTAGCTGAATGCCACCCCTGCCTTGTGCCATCCCTACCCGCCCTTGGGAAAAGTTCCTCTCCAGCTCTGCTGTAAATCCCCTTTAGGCACTGGCAGGCTGCAGTGAGGTCTCCATGATCCCTTCTCTTCTCCAGGCTGGGCAGCCCCAACTCTCTCAGCTTGTTTTCATAGCTGCTCCAGTCCTCAATCACTTTTTTGTCCACCACAGCAGCTCCATTTTTGTTCTGGGGTGAGGATCCCAGAGCTGGATGCCGCACTACAGAGGGACAGAATCCCCTCCCTCCCCTGCTGGCCACGTTCCTTGGGATGCAGCCCAGGGTGTTTTGGCTCTCTGGGCTGTGAGCACACACTGCCAGCTCATGGGAACATCCTCATCAACCAACACCCCATCAGGGCTGCTCTCAACCCATCCTCCTCCCAGCCCGTTGGGAAAACCTTCATATCACTGATTAATTTGAAAAAAAGAGTAACACAGGAACATCTCTAAACTAATGCACTCCTAAACACAACTTCCAGATGCATTTCCCACATTGAGTTTTCTAAGACAAGATCTTTTAACTTGCTTGGTTTTCTCATGTACACACATGTACCATCACAAGCAGTCTTCAGTATATTCAGGTCAGTGATGAGGGAGGAGTAATACAGTTCTTTATCTCTGGATTTTATGGAAGCAGCACCTTCTAAAATACTTTTTTTTTTTTTTTTTTCCCCTCCTGACTTCTTTCATACTATGTTGCTGATTTAGGCAATGGAGCACTATGACCAACTGAATCTCCCAAAATCTAATGTTAGGAGATGGAAAGGAAGGACCTTTGTGTCAGCAGAATAAACTGAGAAGTGTTCAGGAAGCACCAGTAATCCTCTCTGAGAAAAGCAGAAAAATGTATTTATATTCTACTGTTTTCTTCCAAAGCTTGTTACTGACTTTGATTAATTAATGCTACAGCTTTTTTTTTTTCCTAATGAAGATGGTGTCTATTCCAGATACTTCTGATTTGAATGGTATAAATGTTTAGCAGAACCACATTTCTATAATGATAAAGATCTGTTAAAGAATAATTTTTTGCCTTGTGCAAAGAGAAAGAGAACCTAACATTTCTCAAACAAAAATAAATTTGAGACAAAAATGAAAATAAACAGTTCTGTAGCAGCTAGAGAAAGCTGATTTTTACTTTATTTACAGTTTCAACCTATTACTGAAATTTCCCCACATTGCCTGCCTTCTAAGTGCACTGATAGTGTAATGCAGTTGCAAGGGTCTGGTGGGCTCCTCACGTTTTGTAAGCAGAATTTTTGTAGTTACACTTTTCAGGTTAATCTGTTATTAATTTGTTATCTCAGCAGAGATATGAGAACACATCATGGAATCATAGGAATTTCTGAATTGGATGGGACCCATCAGGATCACCAAGTCCAGCTCCTGGCCCTGCACAGGACACCCCAAGGTCTCACCACATGCCTGAGAGCATTGTCCAAACACTTCTTGAACTCTGTTAGTCTTGGTGCTGTGACCATTTCCCTGGGGAACCTGCTCAGTGCTCAGCCATCTCTGGGTCCCAGTCTTGTTTGATCAATTTTGGCATTGAGAAAGCTTAATATTTTAACATTGAATTACAAAAGGTGTTTCTGTGCAGACAAAACAAATCCAAGAAACTCAACCTCCAATTCCTCTGTTTGCCTTGCATCAAAAGCAGTGTTTCATCTCCATTTTTCCATTTCAGGCTGAAGAGTCTTTCATACACACTTCCTCTTGTGCCATTGTGCATGGATAAGTGCCTACATTTCTGTTTTTACTGTAAAGATATTAGCAGGACAGCTTGGTGCACCTTTGCATTTTTCACAGAATTTGCTCACAGAGCTACTACTTTGTTGTTGTTGTTGGCCTTATTGTCTTCAGGATTAGTCATGCCAGCAAATAAATTGGTGCTGTGGAATGAATGGCTTCATTTGTCCTTTACATTCTTGCAAAGCAGAGTCCAGGTTTGGTACCTGTTTAGTGTTGATGCTTAAAATGTGACACTATTTTAAAACAATAGCAAAGATTGCTGTAAGTGTTTCTTTGATGAGAAGGATAATAGGCCAGGCCATGTATTTCTGCAGGCACTGGAGCACACTTTTTCTGACACATCAGGGCTGCAGTGCAGAGAAGCTTCAATGCTAACAAAAGGTTTCCAGCAGATAATTTCTGCCTGTGACCCTGGTGCAGAGTGCAGGCACATCCTGTGTCACTCTTTCAAATCCATGTACCTCAGCTGGGAAAAGGGGAGCATTTGATGACTTTCCTGGAGACTCCATCCTGATGGAGTTCATCCTCCAGTTGATAAGCCTGATATATAGGATGAGTTTTTAGACAGGTCTAAGTCCTTTAAAACAGAGAGCTATATTGGAAGGATGGGATCTACATCCCTCCAATCCTAAAACTGAGAAAACATCAGTTGTGGTGTATGAGCACTCTTGGACCCTGCAGTCGCTGACTGCATGAATGAGGAGTATCCCTTTCCAAATAAATATGAACAGAAGATTTATTTTAATTCTTCATGTGCTCTTTGTCTATGCCAGTATTTTTGGTGCAAAGACATTGTATTTATACACATCTGTGCAGTGGCAATGAGGAGTTCCTGGCCAAGGGAACTCCTGGAGAGGTTGTGCTTTGGGAAAGATTAATTCCTACCAAACCTCTCTGAGACATCCCCTGGCAGGGTGAGACCCCACAGTGTCCCACAAACAATTAATTCTGGGTGACCCTGAGCTGTGAAAGGAAGATTTCTTTCAGTGCATTCCTCAGCAGAGCCCTACCTCCCTTCTGGGTAACTGACCTTGCTCTGGGAAGGCAGAGGTGGCAGCTTCAAGGGCTTTGCTGCTGTGTTTGTGTGAAGGGAAAGCAGCAGGGCTTGGTGCCCTTCCCTGCTCCTCTGCCTCCCTTCCCCTGAGCCCCAGGACATTCCCTCCAGGACCACTCATGCTCTGGGCCCCAGGATTTGCTTCCAGCACTGCTCTCTGAGCACAGAGGTGCTGTATTTGTGCATGCCAAGGAATTATAGTTATGCATTACAGCAGATGCTTTATGGTAGTTGTGTAATTAGCACTCTGTACTATTATGCCAGAGGCACAGATTTGATCTCCTGCTCTCTGAGCTTAGACAGTGTGCAAAACCCCAGATGGGCAGGGAAAAGGAATATTTTTCCATTGCTCTGCAGTGGACCTCATAACTAATGATGATGGCATTTTGTGCTCTTATGCCTTTCATTTAAGGATCTCTGAGTGCTGTGCAGGCATTAAGCAAGACATTCTGTTCCCCAGGGTGGGGAAGAGGGGGAATCTCTCCATCAATTACCTCTGGGCCATAACACAGCAGCTGTCCAGCAAGGCACAGCAGAATCAGTCAATACTTTAGGATGGACAGTAAGCAATAGAGCTTTCAATTAAAACCACAGGGAAAATCGAGGTAGGAAAGGTGCAGTGGCACTCACACTTAGGCAGAGCATTTGGGCCAGTGTATCTGTTTGGAGGGGAAATTGCTGGGTTTCTTAATCCAAACACACATCTTCCATCAGCAGCAGCCCCTCCCAGCCCCAGACACAATGATGGGTCTTTGCCTTAGTGATTCAGTGAGAAAAATGCCATTCCCTGCCTGCTCAGAGACCCCACAGACTGGCAGTGGGTATTTGAAAAGAGCCAGATAAATGATCTGACACTCCACCACTCAGAACTCAAGACTTGCATCAGCAAATATGGATTAAGGCCCTTCTGCTGCAGCCATCTCATTAAGCTTCCAGCTCCATTTAGCAGCTCCTCACAGGACTCAGTTTGCATTTTGTTGGCTTCCCCTACTATTTCCTTCACACTGTTTAGGCCTGTAACATACTTCTTATGCTCAGCTTCAAAGTTTTTTCAGCTCAGATGTTCAGCAGTGCTTCCTTGGTAAATTTAGATCACTCTAAGATGTTCATTAAATTTTCTGAGCTAAAAGATCTGTGTAAGGGTTTTTGATTTACCCTTTCTTTCATTTATCACCCTCTTCTCTTATCAATTATATGCCTGTCTTCATTTCTCTATTGGTTCTATTTCTTTTTCTGTATAGATTATTTTATTGTGATTAGTTATGCTCTTATGCTTTAGCCATAGGCCAAAAATAATTATTGTCTTTGTGTTTATCTGGGATCAATGCGGAGACATACATTTTATACTTGTCATGGTTTTTTCCACCTATATAACAGATTTTGTGGCTGTGTTGATGTAGCCATTCATGTTGCACTGTTTGTGATTCAGGCTTTTTAAGCTTTTTTATTTCTGTAGGATTTTTTTTTTTTTAATATAACACTTGGATGTAAGTCTTCACTTCTATGTTTTTACTGTGTGGTTGCAAGTGCCAGTGTTGATTCTTTGTTGATCTCTGCTGTCCAACAAGTGCAGCAGCTGCAACACAAAGGTTGGTATTTCTATCTCAGATGCCTGAAATCCAATACAAACTGTAGATTGAAAAGCCACTGTATTATCATTTATTTAGCTAAGTTGTTGACTACTTCTCCAGAAACAATCAGCAATCAGAGGACATGGCAGAATTTGAGTCTGGGAACTCTGAATGCTAAATGACAAATGGAGCAGTTCAGCACAGCACATCAGAATCATATTACCACTGGCTACCACCAAATTTTCCTCCTGCGTGTCTAAAGCCTGGTGAGGTGATCCAAATTGTCCACGCTTGATTTGTTTTGATTATAATATGAGCTAATATCAGGCTTGCTGCCTTCTGAAATAGCCTTGTTGTCTTCAATGCAAAGTGATGATGCTGCAGCATTTCCTTTCTTTGGCGTCTCGCTTGCTAGCTCTGTGGTCTGCTGAAAACAGAACACAGATGCTTTCTTTGCACATGGATGGTTTGGGAATAACTCCACTGGAACCTCATGTCAGTTGTAGATCAGCAATTGTACCAACAGCAAAAGTGCCTCTGCCAGATTCCTCTGCAGGAAAAAAAAAAAAAAAAGGCACTGTGACATTTTAACCTTTGTTTTCTGTAGGTTTCCAGTCATCTGGTGAAATCAGAGATATTATTCTGTGTCTCTTTCCGCCTCTTCTGCATGTTGTCACGAATGCATTTCTCAGTCAGGGAACATGACATTGTAAAATCACAGTACCAATGTATTTTTACTCTGTAGCTCTGCTCTTAGCAATATTGGTACAATTTCCTGGCAAAGTTTGCCTGCCATACTTTCAAGAAAATGTCTACACACCCCTCTGAAGGCAGCCAGCTTTTATTCTCCTGTCTACCTTTTCTTGTTATTCTTCCCGCAAAGCCACAAAAGCGCAGCAAGATCCGAAAGTGCTGCTTGAAATATTGTGCTACAAAATATGCAGAAGACTGTGGCTATTTCTACTCTTTCCAATTGAAAAGTGACAATCAAATAAACACAAAATGTGCTGCATGTTTATCCATTTCACGTTCGGTTCATGATGTTCCATTCCCTGTGCAATGGAAATGAAGTGTCTGTACTTGGAGCACCTTTTTCCTTCCTTCATCCCCACACATCATGGCTAGCAGACTGCACGGATCTGTAATTAAGTACTGTATCTAATTGCCACATGTTGTTATGCACCACACAAATGCCTCTGCACAGAAGTCATCTAGGCAAACCTAAATGTTGCCTTGTTTTCATGGGTGTGGATCACTTCCAAGAGAATGCTCATGTTTTCTTTGGTGCCTGTTGTGGTTCTGTTAAAAGGAATAAGAAAAGTAATTTATAGGAGAAAGATGTCCCCTACTGTACTGTGCTGCAAGGTTCTGATCCAGCTTTGCCTGGTCCTGGCAGGCTGGCTGGCACCTTGCTCTCATTCTTGTCCTAGAGATCAAGGATGTATTTTGGGTTTCTGGATTCTATATAGAGATATCAAAGGCTGCCATGGTCCCTGGCACGCACAAATGATTCCTTGTCAATACTTTGATAATTTCAATATATTGATCAGGGCTCTCATGGGTTTCTCTGTGTGAAAGTGGGCCATGCTCCACAGGGAGAAATTGAGCTGTTTTGCTAGAGTGTGATTGATATATAAATGCATGTGAGTTTAATGTTCTATTGGTGCTACTTTTGATAGGCTGCAAAAAAGACTTTTGCAAATATTGCTGACTTGTAATGAAATAACTTCTTTCCCTAAGGCAGCATTACAAGCTAGATAAGGAAGGGTTAAACAGCATAAATACAGTTTTATCCCTTCTTTCAAGTTACCCATGTATTTGATTTCTTTCGTGTTGTTCTTTCATTTCCTTCCATGATTATTTATATCTGGCTTAGAAGCCAGAGCTTCAGTGTTCTGGGCATTGCACAAATACAGAACAAAGGCAGAGCCCCTGTGACAGAGGCTTTGCTTTTATTTCATCTATTTGTTGTAGCCTCTCATGGAAAGGCTGCCTTTTGACAACTAAAGACAAAACGTGTGTGCACCTGGAAATTAAATGGGAACTTGTGTTCCTCCCACCCCCTATTTCAGCCCTCACCAAAGTAATTTGCTTTAACTTGGGCTATAAAGAGAACAAACTTTCTTGACATTTTTCAAATTCAATTACACAAGATAGTTCATTCTCTTGTTTGCTTTTAGAAAGGAATAATTAGGAGACATTTCTGTTTTCCACATGGATCTTAGTATTCTGCAAAGAAGATGACATTATACCTGGGTAAACAGCAAAGTGATTGTCAAAACAAAGTCAAATAAAACAAAGGAGACTTTCCCTTGCTTTCAGAAACTCCTGCTACTCTTCAGCAGCATTTCATGTGTAACTGAATCTTTTCTTCTCAGATTAATTTCTGCTGTTGTACATGTGGCTAAACATAGAATAATCGAAGTAGTTTTAAGAGTAGTAATTTATTTACAATAATTTTATTTGCCTTAATTCCCTTGTGATTGCATTGGGTTGAATTTGTGCTACAGCAGCCTGCATGCAGAAAAATAGCTTTAATGATTTTTTGTTATGGAGCTTTATTTTACAGCCTGCTTTGTTCTTTGGAATTTGGCAACGACCGTTCCTCCTCTTCCTAGGGTCAGAGTGATTTGAGCTTCAACTAGTTATTTAGAGAGATCTGATAAAGAAATTTCATCTCTGTGGGTGCTGGCCAGTGATGAACAGAACCCTGGGTTTCAATAGAGACTAATCTTAACTCAGGAGGGAAAATTTGGGAGGGGAAAAGCAATCTGCTCTTCGGTGACAGATCGCTGACAATTTGCTTCCACCAGCCACCTCTCTCTTCCTGCCTAAACTGTCAGAGTGCCATGGAAGAAAAAGCCCTTTGTGCCTGTCTGCAGAAAGTGACTGTCATCACCATTATGAATGGTATTTTACATAGGGCTTGTAAGGATCAGCAATTACTTCATCCTTCCTGCCTCCTCTTTGTGCCGGTTCCTCTTCGCGTGCGCCCAGCTGAGGTTCGGCCCAGAGCACATCTGCCTCCCTGCTCAGCGAGCACCTCCACGAGCTTCCTTGTGCTCCAGCCCCTTCTTGCTACTCATCTTCCCAAATCTGCAGGGGGGAACAGCTTTTCCTTCTCTCCCAGTGGGCTGGGACCAAGATTTGTACCTCTGCTGTTGGCTCAGAGCCCTAACTCAGGTTGAGGTGCAGTTGGAGTTGTTGCCTGTGGCTGCTTTGACCCCGAGGCATTCCTGCTGGGATGGGAGAGATGACATCTGGGAGGAGTGACAGTGGGTGCATTTGGGGAGGAGAAAGGGATGGAAAAGGATGGGTGTGTTAAGGGACGTGGTGAACAGCCATGGGAGCATCAAAGCTGGATGGTACCACAAGTGATGTGAAGGAACTTGAAAATTTTTATTTTAAATCGTGATTTAATTGGCTTTTTTCCCTGAATTAAGAGGAAATTAAAATTATTCTTAAAGTGGAAAACTAAAATATTGAACTTTCAGAAATTTTTAAACTGGATGTTACACTGTGCCTGCCTGAGTGGGGCCAACACATTATGAAAATTAGAACTCAGCTCCTTGTCTACTTTGGGTCAGCTTTGGGCTCAAACTACATCATCTTTCAGCACTAAAGTCTTATGAATCAGTGTGTTTAAGAGTGTAGTTGGAGGAGTTGCTGTGTGTATAAATGTAGCTGGAGCTCAATAAAGGTGGCTATAGGGAAAAGGTGAGCTCTAGAACGAGCAAATTTCTCTGGTGAGGTTTCCTGGCAGCTCTGGGAAAACATATTGGTGAATCCAGTCCAAAATGAAGGGGCATGGTTAGGTTTAAAAACACAACAGTGTTTTGTTTCAGATCAAACTGTCTCCAAAGTCCTTCTTTCTTCCTTACATCCTGAAATAGAAAACATAAAACATGGATATAATAAAGATTTTCATGTATAAAGCGTGTGGGTTAGGCAGGACACTTTGATTTCCATTGAAGAGGCTTGTCACAGCTGAATTCCCAGTCCCTGCTAGTCCCAGTGAGTCAGACAGATGAGGTGAGGGGTGAGTCAGGGGTTTTGTGACACAGCAGTGAGTCAAGATTGATGTGATGAAGGTACATCTGGTGTGAGTGAAATGGGTGTTGAAATGACTTTGTGTAGACAAAGCTTGTTCTGAGAGGGATGTCTGTCCAAGAGACACCAGGAATGGATTTTTATGTAAGAAAGGACAGTCCTTGTGAACAGCCAAGGAAGATTTTGACTGCTCATGTTTTTCAGTAGCTCCTTTCCAGACTTACTTTAAATCTCTTGAATTTTAAGAGAATAGTTTTCCTTCTTTTCAAGAAATAATGTAATTTATGGGTGATTTTTTAAAGTTAAAAAAAAAAGACAGCCAGTATATCCATAGTTAGTTGATGGAGACATTCTTAGTTACATGAACAAATTGTTTCCCAGGTTCTCTGTACTACAAAGAGAAAGTATTAAAAGCTCAGATTATCATACGAATTTAATAAAAATCTGACAAATTAGAAAGCAGCATATTACAAACCCAGAGGATAGGAAATCCTTTGATTGCACCTTTGGGTGAAATTCCTACAGACAAGAAAAGCAGGATCTTATCAGTCTGTTTACCTATGAGAATCAGAGTTTCACCGATGCTTCCTGTTTTTCTGCTATTACAGTAAATGGGTTTTGCATTCTTTTACCCTTATTTAAATTTCATCTCTCTATACTTTCTCTATTATATTAATTCTGTGATATTTATCTCATTTCCTTTTTAATTATTTGAACAATTGTCTTTCTAAATATTCTTCTTGTTGTTTTTAATTTCTTTGGAATTGTTTAATGTTGGTGTCCATGTTCTTTACTGCTTGTTTCCAGGGAGATAATTAGTTTCAGTCTCCTGCAAATTTTCTGGATTTTTCTTACTAATTTGTAATACAAACATAATTATTTTTAAAGTGTTTCATGAGACTACTTACTTTTTTTTCTAATTTGCAAAATAAATTACTGTTCACATTTATAAAGTGCCTTGACAACCTCTCTGAAGTAAGGGTGAATATATTGTGGAATCTGGAGGAGGAAAGAGGTCGTCTTAAACACCCTCAGAACTGGTAAATTTGTTTGCTAGAGGGTGGCATCAAAACAAATTTCACTGTGGAGTGTTTTAAATAGAGAGATCAATTTTTGAGCAGCAAAATATATGATTTTTATGTGCTTAGCACATGGGGAAATTGTGGTGACACTCTTCAGCCTGCAATAAGATTTTGCTCTCTATTCAATGGTGCACAAGCCCTGGCTGTAGTGCAGGTGCTGCTGAGTTAAATATTTCCCTGAGAGATACGAGCCTGAGGACACACCTGTGCTGCCACAAGGGGACTGCACAGTTCCAGGAGATGGGCACTGCTGTGTGTGCTGCCCAGACAGAGCAGCTTTGTCCCCTGGCACAGTGCCTGGGCAATAATTGACGGTCACTGGGACAGAGCTGGCATGTCCAGCCTGCCTGTGCCACTTGGGGTTACTGCCACCAGCAGGTGACACCTCCAGGGCACCACAGCTTGCTGGGGGGTGGCACAGGAGAAGGGTGTGAAGGTCTTTCAGAGCTCTGCAGAGGGGCAGGGACTCTGTCTCTGCTAGAACAGATTTCATCCCCTTCCATTTCTCAGTGCTTGGTGTTTCCTACAGTCACCTCCTAAAGCAAGAAACACGGGATTTCCTCAGGGAACATCCACTGCAGGTGTAAAGCAAAGTGCAGCATTTTCACACCTAAAGGTGTTTGATTCCATGTGGGTTTGGATTTGTTTGTTGGATTGGTTTGTTTATTTTTTTAATGGACTCCATGATTTTTGGCAAAGCACTGAGCTCACTATCCCGAGGTTTCAAGTCTGCAAAATCTAGAGGACTAATAACATTCTTCCTGAAGCTTGGTGGATTTTTCTTTTTGAGGAAAGAATGACTATTTTATGTTGTATCATACCATCTTAAGTTATTTCTGTTTATTGCAGTAACACCAGGTCTCATGATACTTCATATTCCTTTTCCTCTTAACATCCCAGACACAACTGTATAAAAACTTTAGCTGAAATAAGCTTCTAGCTCTTCTGATTGTCATGGACAAAAAACCTTGATAAAATCTTTCCCAGAAGACTAAAAGAAAAAACTAGGACAGAAATGAAGAGGACCCAAACTCTGTTCCTTTCTGAAATTAGTAATGTGTTGGGAGTCTGAGCTGTGGTGGGTGTGTGTCAGGTCTGGCAGTGCTGCAAGCAGGAGCAGCAAGATGGGACTGTAAATGTTAAATATGTTCAGCCAGGCTGATAATTAGAGAGTTCTCAGCAATTTGTCTTCAATTCAGAGGAAACATTTTTTGATCAGAGAGTGTAACTGAACAAAGTTCCAGGAAAGGGAAGCAACATAAAGAATGCTTTTACTCCCTCCTCTGCCTCTCTATCCCCTTGGCATATTGTATCAGAGCTTAAGTGCAACATTTTCTCTCCTTTTTTAAATTCAGCTTTTAATTCTTAATAGGAATTATAGATTAAATAGGCTTAGTTTGACTTCAGTATTTATATTTTTCTATATGTTGAACATTATTTTACAACTGCGTGTATGTGATCTCGGTAACATTGCAAATAGTTAAAACATCATCTTTAAAATGGGTGCCAAAGAAATAGCTGTAGTAGTGTTGGTTTCATAGCATTGCTCTTTGTTTTCCTTTTTTTTTCCCACCAACCCTCTGTCTGGACTAGATTTCACATGTTTTAGATGATAACTCAGAAAAATATCTCTATCCCTGTACATCCACTGGTGTTTTCATGGTCATGCCATGAAGATAATTGGAAAAAATGGAGCAAGTAGCATCCTGCTATTTAACAAAATAATGTTAAAAAAATCTCCTGTATATATATATATATCATTAAAAAGAAAAGGAGTATAAATGACTTTGCAACATTGCCTTTAAAACATTAAATTAAAGGGACAAATCCCTGTGTGGAATAAATTGAACATGTACCATTGAAATCAATGGAGCTACACAGATTTAAAGCAATTTGGTATCTGGCACTCTATTGGAAATGCTAGATTAAGTTGGAAAGACACGTACTTGAAAAAGCACACCTTTCACTTGGGAATCTATAATGATCCGAAAAGAGCTGAAATACTCCCCAAAATGTGATTTGCACAAACTCCAACCAACTCTGCTTTATATCTTTGCACTGCTTTTACCTGGAAAGATATACTTCAAGTAGTTCTCAAAATGACTGAAGCAAATCTGACAATTTATCATAATTGAAAGTGTCTTAGGAAAATGTCTTGGAGGCTCAATTTCCTGCTGAGAAAGGGAATGTCACTGTTGTCACTGACCTGTGGCTGTAAGAGGCACATGATCAAGACTTATTAATTACAACATTAAATGCCAAATATATGAGGCACCACAGACATTTTGCTGGATGTGGGAACTAATCAACTTGCTACTGAAGTAATTCAATTCCATGCAGGTTTATTATTCAAGCACTTTAAAGCTCAAGGAATGACAGCTGATATATATGGAGGAAAACTAAGAGAGACAGCAATAGTTCCTTTTAATTGTATTTATTGTATTGGATAAAAGTGATATACAGCTTTCCTTTCTGGTCTTGAAGTGATTTGTCTCATGCTTAATTACCACTTAACTATCAATGACCAGGATGGAGCAAGAACAGCTGAAAATGCTGAAAACCACCAAGTTCAGTGAGTGGGTTGCCAGGCACAGCTTTAGGTTACCCAGCTCCAGGTCCTGCAGTTTTCCAGGGCTCAGCAGGATAAGGAAGGAGGTGAGGTGTGTTCCCAGTGCCATCCCATGCTGGGTCCTCCAGGCAGGAGCTGAGCACTAAATGTTTAATTTAGCTCCAGGCACTCTGGAAAAAGCGAGTGCAGGCTTTTGCCTCCTTGCACATGGAAAAATTCCTGCAGCCAAGCCTGCATTTGGCTATCCAGGGATCAGTGCTGTGTGCTGCTGGGACCAGTCAGCCTGGCAAGCTGGAGCCCTCCTGTCAGCTGAAACTGTGTTTTCCACAGGCTTTGTTTGCCTGGGAAGCATGTGGGATTTGGGTAGGTACACAAAAGAAAAACCTGCTGAATTATGTACCTCTGCAAGTACAAAGAGCTCTTGTTTGTGGAGCACAGGTGACCATCTCCCTAGGACAGGATTCTTGGTGGTAGAGTTTCATTTTTTTTTTCCCCCCATGGAAATGTATTACATGGCATATGTGAGAAACTGTGCAACTTAGTGAAAATGGAAAGATGCTCATGTTCTGGAAGGATGAACTAGATGGAGTCATCACAGATGATGCATCTCCTTCAAATGGGAATAATATGGCTTTATAATAGACTAAACCAGAGAAAGTGATTTCTTCCCAGTCCTCAGGGACTGGATGGTTATGATTTGAATTCATTAAAAACATTTCTTATTTGTACTTTAAGTTTGAAAACAAGATATGTCCTTGGCTCGGGAACAAAACTTATCAGGAGAACATGCATTTACCTAGCCTCTGAGGCTGAAATTTAATGCAAAATTTGTTTGGTGCTTTGCTTTTGATTTTGAAATGCAGACTTCATTTCTGTTTACCCTAAGTTCAGTCATTCATGATCATATTGATACAAGTACTAAAGCTATGGAAACAGAGCCAGTTTGGGGTCTTTTTTAATGTAACTTGAAAATACCCTGTTGTTTTTCTCTTTATCATGGTAGTAGAAGGACTGAAGTTTATTTTTTTCTTTTTAATGCAGAGAGACCCATACAACAAAAATTCCTGTGGGTTTTTTTCCCTTTTATTATGGCTGCTCATCTCTATTAATACAGAATGTCCATTTGTTGGCTGTCTAAAGATTTTTCCTAAAACAAAATAACTGTGGTATTTGTAGATTTATTTCATGCTTTTCATTCTGGTTTGAATATAACACCTCTTTGGAAAATTCATAATCTTTTTTGTGTTTAAAATGGGTTACTCCAAATTATTCCTGGTATTAGTACCTGAAGCCTTACCTATAGATTAGGTAGGAGTTGGGAAACAAGACAAATATTCTCAGCAGCACTTGGGGCTGCATAAAATCCTTGTGGCTGTTAAGTCATATGCCTGGACAGATTAGCAAGTGTTAAAACTAAACCAGGGAATGATAAGCAAATTATTTTTTAACTTCTTTTTACAGGTGGTTTAACCACAGGAAATAAGGAGGAAGTGCTAGCATGATTAGAAAAGCATCTCACTTGTAGTTAACAGTGGCAAACACAGTGATGCCAGCTAAATTTTGAGTTGGAATTTTAGGCAGTGTGCTAGCAAGGGGAAGTGTGCCCACAGGGATATTTCTGTTACTCATTCCTAATGGAGCTTGGCTAAGGCAAGGCAGTGGATGTCATCTTTGTGCTGTGCCTCCTGGCCAGAACCAGCAATAAAAATACACAATAGATTTAATGCAGCTTGGCTGTCCTGTGACCAGCAAGTTGGCCACAGGCAGGGGCAAAAAGTACACTGAAATTCTTCAGCCTTGGTCTTCAGGCTTTTCTCACCACAGTCTTATGCAGAGGACATAATCTGGGCTGAGAGTGACCCACTGAACACATGAAAATGCAGAACAGGATAACGGTGAAAGCAGAAACAGTACTAGAAACAGTACTAGAAATGTAAGCAATCTTGCACTGAAATAGAATTTAGAAATGCATTTGTTAATTTAATACATGGTTCTTAAGGATGTCTGTTTACTTGATAATGTCACAACTTGGTCTTTCTGAAGAGAGTTGGAAGGTAAAAATTTATGGCCCACTCTGAGATGTTTAACCAAGTCAGAGATCTTGATGAGATTGGCATGGAGCAGTGTTGCTGTAGCCATGAATGGGGAAGCTGATTACAGAAAAATTTAATAGCTAAAGAAATCTAGCAATTTTTTTTTTTATTAGATTCCAGCTATCAGCATCTAATGGGTAAATTAGAAACCAATTTGAATTACAAAGTCAGACCTTAGTCACCTATCTGAGGAGTACAATCCAAAATACCTCCCTAACACCAAAATCAGACCAACCACTCAGACTTCTCTTTCATACAGTGTTAGCTTCTTTTTAAATGGAAATGAGATTATTTCTGATTTATGCTGGTGATGTCTTGAGCAGGTTTGTGCCCATTTGCTTACCTGGTTTACAAGAGGTGTATTTTTCCTCTGGGTCAAATGTTGTGCTCCCTGTAAAACAAAGGTTATGGCACTAACACAAGCTATTTCCTTGAGGCCAGATTCTACCACAGCTTCTTGAATGCAGATCACTGGCATTACACTTGGGTAACTGAAATCTGAATTTACCCTTGAGTGCTCAGTTCAGTCAAAATTATTTTGCAGCTTCCCTGCTGATGGCTAAGAAATCATCCAACTCCACTCGTATAGCCACCTTTTATTCAGAATTCTCTTCACAAATATAGCATAAGGGTTGCTTATAAATATACATGCTTTTGTTGAAAATTGCTGTTGAAATTCACTGCTTGGCATACTACAGGTATAGTGAAAGAAATACCTGAAAGCTCATAATTAAACATTCCTTCTGTTCAGGCAATGCAAAGGGAGATAAGTTCTCAGACACTATATGCCAGATCCCATGTCCAAATTGTTTTCAGCCATTCTTCACACAATTTTGGTTGGTTTAGGGCAGAGCTGTACTAGTTAACATTCCTGGTCATCCTCAGCACTGCCAATGCCTTGTTGTGTGCTTCAGATCAAACCCTGCCTTGCTCTGAGCAAAATAATTCAACTCCCCACTGTAAATCTTTTCCAATTAGGTTATTTTTGTCTTTTAATCTCTTACTCTGAGAGCCATTAATGATTTTGAACTGAGACATGTATAATCTGTAACAATTTAGCTTATCTGGCTTTTTGAGACCATTTATTTTGCTTTTAATCTTTAACAACACTGTTTGGATTTAAGACTATGTGTGCTAAATGACAAAAGTAGAAACAGTTTTGGCATCATTATGCAATTGTTAACCTGATGCTGAGGCCTGCAGGTGTAAAGTTTATGATGTCATCCATGAATTAATTAAAATAAAAAATGTATCAACTGCAAGCCAAGAAAAAAGGTTGAAATCTCAGATGATGAAGGTAGTAGTGTGTCATATGTTCATTACTTGTTCTGCTACTGTATCAAATATGAAACTTGGTGGTTTTCTCTTGCCTATTTGAGCTGGTAGCTGATGTGGATTATTAGAAGTTTTTTGAATCTAACCTTTCAGAGATCCTTATGGACTTCAGGCTAAATCAGACAAACTGCTGTTAGTGGACCTTGTTTGATTAGCAATGCATAAATTTGTTTTAGTGGAAAACAATAGTGAATTACCTCAGTCATATATGAGAAAATGATCACTACAGTGAACAGTAATTGGAAATCAGAGTAGAAAGATCAAGGATTTAATTAATTTTCATGATCCTACCACATTAGGTTGCTAGATGCTCCTCTACAGTAGGAAATATGGATATGGTAATCAAGTAGAGTTTACAAACCCTGGACATATATCATATGTTTTAAAGTGATGGGTAGAATTATTTTACAATACATTATGTGTTATCCTCTAGTGCATGTCTGGGATGTTCCTGTGCTGCAAACAATTTTGGATAATCAACCATTGCTGTTAAGATGGGATGTTTAGCAAAGATGGATAAATACCTCAACAATGGAGGCCCCTTTCCTAAAATGAACTGTAGAAGTATTTTCACAGCTGTATCAGAATCAGTCACCCAGGGATTTTTTTTTTATTAAAGGCTTGGTTGCATCTAAGTGGAGGTGTTTTTTGTTGCAGTGAAATGCAACAAGGGAAAAGAAGTTTCAGATGTGTTTGGTTTATTTAACCTTCCCACCACTTTTGCTGTGCACAGTCAGACAAATGCATGCTCATGAAACTTTAAGAGCCATGAGGGGTGCAGTTCACATGAAACAGCACTTAGACATCTGCTCAATCCCACTGGGTTTCCAGTCAAGCCTCGGAAGGATGAGCAGTGTTCTGTTAGAGTTGCCCCCTGACTTCCTGGAAAGGAAAATTTTACACACCAGGCAAATAGAATGGATGAATGTAGAGCAACTTGGAAAAAAAACCAATGTAAGACATGACATAATGAGTTACTCATGCCCATCTGTGGTAGTTGTCTTTGAAAATCCCAAACAAGTAGGAAAATACCAAATCTTTGTAAGTGAACACATACAGGTTTAGATACCTACACAATATGCAAAAACCAGATTTAACAGTAAAAGCAAAGAGCTTTTCCCTAAAAAAAGGTGTTCTTTTTTTTTTTTTTTTCTTTTGCTATGGCAAGTCTATCAAGTGTTTAACATAGACTAAATTCCTGTTGTTGGTAATTTCACAATGGCCTTGGACTAACTGGATTGAGAAGTACATGGAGAGGAGGTGTGGTGTGCTCTTTCCCTCACCAGTCCTGTCCCACAGCTCCTGGCAAACCAAGCTGAATTGTCAC
Organism: Catharus ustulatus; assembly: GCF_009819885.2. NCBI lineage: Eukaryota > Metazoa > Chordata > Aves > Passeriformes > Turdidae > Catharus > Catharus ustulatus. The sequence continues at coordinate 5,898,086 of NC_046222.1, read as the reverse complement.
TGACCAGGGAGTGGGAAATTATGTTAAAATGGCCTTCTGGGCTGGGGAAGACTTGGAGAAAATAGGTTTGTGGGAGGATAAATGGATCTGTCCATTACCTTGCTGCTTTGTTCTCAATGATTATTGCAAAACACAAATTACTTCTCATCCCAAATCCATGTTATTGCAGGCTTTCACTGAATCAATTCCTTCAAATGCCAAATCTTGCTGGAGTTGTAAGGTGTAAGAAATAAGAAAAAGGCAGAAAGGTTTTTGGGTTTGGGATTTTGTAAGGTTTTTTTGGTATTTTCTTCATCAGCAGGGAAGCCTGATGATAATTGTGGTTTATTGGGATGCACAGTTCATTGGGTTATATGGACATAAACCTGCCTGAGTACACCAGAACTGTCTTGAACTTAGAGGAAGGCAAGGAAACATTCCTCATGCTTGACAGTTCAGAGAAAACGAGCTGTGCTGGTGACAACTCTGATTCTCTGCCCTTTGAGACCTCTGCAGGCTCCAGCAGGGCACGGTGCTTCCACTGCCACCACACAACCTATGCTTCCCCTTTCCCTCTGCATCCAATTCCGTTTGCCTGTGTGGCAGAGACTGTTCTGAGGACTGAAGTCCTCTTACAAAAGGCAGCTTTTCCCCTGCTTGAAATCTAAAGAAGGAGCTTAGCTGCTGCCTTCTGTGCCCAGTCTCTTAACAAAGAAAACAAGCCTTATTCTGAAAATCTCCTTTTTTGTTGAAAGGTCCACACATGTTAAAATCCTCTGATTTAATAATATCTTTGGTCAGAGCTTAGTGTCTAAATTTACTGGAAATAAGCAGAAAGACCCTTCTTTAAAATGGGAAGAAAGTTGGCTTAAGAAGTAGACCTTAATATTCTAGAGTCCTTTTTTATTAACTTCACATTTGAGGAAAAAAAACCTCTTATGACTTATGTCAGGATCTTTTGTTCACTTAATGAATTTTTCAAGGTATTAAAAATAATTTGTGCAATGTGATGACTATTAAGCTAGTAGGTGAGGATGGGAGTAGAATATAATTTCAATTAATATCCCATCTGAAATAAAAAGAGCATTCTTAAAGGTTTTAAAGAAAGGAAATCTTTACTGATGCAGAAAAGAGCCTCATCTTTGTTGGAAGCTAAGCCCCAAGACATGGCAATAACAGCTCCACAGGAAGAGGGGGAAGCATGGTAAAGATCACTCCTTACATTTAACACTTCAAAAAATGAACTTCAATGAAGACACCAGGCAGTCGTGCTCCTCATGCACACTCATATGTGTAAGGATATATATATGTATTTATAGATAAATATATATATATATCACTCCTCCTCATCTTGCTAATTTCTGTGGGTGTCATGATTACAGACCAGGAAGAGATTAAACCCCAAAGCACAGCCACACGGTGGCTCTAAGCAAGTTTACTTTGGGAGTGTTAAATGGGTGAAGTGATCTCCAATATATGCAAATTAAAAGCTGCTGGGAGTACTGTGCATGCAATGAAAAGAAAATATAGCCTTCTGCAGATGGAAAAAGCTATCTTATTAGGAATTAATAACTCTCCCAGTCCTAGGGAAATAAGAGAAAATGGTGTATCTATTTCTCACTGCAGCAAAATGTAATTAACATGAAGGTCAGAGGGCAAGGACATAGCATGCAATTAAGTCTTCCCCAATCTTGCACTACACAGGTAAACACAATATAAGTTTAATAATGAACAAATCCTCTGGTATCTAGCACACATTTTTAGAGCTCTCATTTACATGAACTCTGTGGGGAATCTTGTTTCTTGCTATAGCATATTTTGCAGTTCTATACAGAAAATTTAGGAGGGCTCTAAGGACATTTCCCTCACATCTTTCTTGAGGTTTCCTCTGATCCCCCTACCACTGAAGCATTGCTGCAGCTCATTTTTCTGCATGATACTTGAGATTTTGTGCTACTGCAGATAAGGCAAAGCTGTAAGAAGGCACTGCTAACATGTGGAAGCTGTGCTTTGAAGTGGTAGTGCAATGAATACCTATGTTAGTTACTGCTGGATGCATCCTTTACCTTGCAGATGTCAAGCTACTTTAGGATATGATTTTTTATTTATTTTTTCCTTGGACCAGGACACTTGCTTGAGGATATGGTATTCATTACATGCCTGTTCTCAAATGCAGAGGGGGAATGGATTCAGCTCTGACTGTGCTTCGAGCCGGAGGTTGGAGCAGATGACCTCCCAAGGTCAATTCCAGCCTGAATTAATCTAGAAGCCTAAGATTTGCATGCAGGTGCCTGTTAGTTTTTCACAGTTCTTTCAGGGAAGAAAAATATTTCTGCTAAATATTGGATTTCACCTGCAGTATATTCAAGTTCTCAGAAGAGGTCTGGTTTTTATTCACGCCCTTCTGCCCCCACTTTACTTTCTCTCGTCTCATTTTCTGCCAAGAGCTTCCAGACTTGCCCTTGATTTCTGCCTCACAGCAAATCTCACTAAGCCCCACTTCCCTTTTGGTTTCTAAACTCTCTTTTCTCCGTGGCTCTGAGCCCAGGGAGCAATGTATGAAATGCTGCAAACCATGACACGGAGACCCGGCCCTGCACAGCACAGAAATGGGATGCAGCATTATGAAATTGTACCAGCAAGAAGGGACTGCTCTATTATGGGCTTACCTTTCTGAGCAGCATCAGATAAGATTTATGCAAAGGGGCTCTCTGGACTTGGAAACATCAAGAAACAAATCAAAAGGGCAGATACAGACACTAAATCACTCCTCATGACAGACCTCCCAACCTTATGCTGTGTATAACTGTGAGTGGCAAGGTACAACCTAATCTGAAAACTCTGTAGTCAGATTAAGGAGTGCAAAAGTGACCTGGTTCATCTCTTCTGTCATTAATGGAGAAAGACCCTTGCCATAAATGCTACAGGATTTTTTTTTTTTTTCTCTTCATGGACAGGGTTCCTTGGGAAAAGACAGGAGACTACAATATGGTCAATGCCCTTCTCCCAGATATTCTGTGAAAATCACTACCTGAAAAAGAAGAGGAGAGGGATAAAAAATGAAACAGGGATAAGTACATGGATTGATTAGAAAATTACTGCAGATGATACAATTTTTCTCAAAATAGCTCTGGTTTTTGAGCTCTCAACTTGTAACCTTGGAGTAACAGTAGGTGATCATTTTTGGGGGAATTCCTGTTCAGTCTAAATCCTACTGAGATGAGAATAAAAGCCTCTGCAGAAAACAATTTTGGTCTCAATTAAGATGGAAACACAGGGAGAAGAAGAAAAAAGATGGCTTTTGTCTCCTTTGAAAAAGACAAACCTGAAATTCAGGTGGTAGGTCCTATTCTGCCAGGTGTATGGGATGTGAGGCAGCAGAAGAATAAGTGCCAGTGTGTGACATGAGCTAACCCCCTCCACACTCCCTTTTTCCAAATGATCAGATGTGAACTGAATTTCATGCACTCAGCTGCTAAAAAAAGTGGGGTTTTCTCTCCCAGACAGCCACACTTTTTGCTACTTCAAAGCAAGGAGAAGTGAAGAGCCAACACAGCAGCCAGCAAGGAGCAGTGCAGAGGGTGAACTGGGGTTATCCTTTGAGAAAGGGCACAGCAGCCCTGTGCCACACACCCACCTCCAGCCTGGCCCCATGCTCACAGCCTTGCACCTGCCTGTGCTGCCTTGGATCTTCAGGGGGGTTTTCTTCCCCTTTGCTGGCTGCCAAAGGGGGCCAGAGCTGGAGGCCACCTCCCCTCCTGGGCAGGGTGTGCCCTGGCTGGCTCCTTTCCCTGGCAAGGCTGCAGGAGCTGCCAGAGAGGCAGAGCAGCTCGAAAAATACAGCTCTAAATGAGGCAACAGCTCTGCAGAGCCTCCCTTTCTTCTTTAACTTTCAAACTCATTTGCTCTTTCCACACATGTCAAAACATGTCAGATATTTTGAGCGTGATCTCTGGAGAACATGCTAATTCATCACTCCCTTAATATTCCAGCTCTTTTTATTGAATGATTGTGGTGTATTTTACCCTCATCTTTTGCTCACTTGCTTTCTCTGGTATAAGCTGGGGTTATGTTTGTTTTCAGGGGTATGACTATATTTTGTCTGACAGAAAATGGGTGGTTAGTTTGAAATATCTGTTATTCTGCACATTCCCCCTTTTCTCCCAGAGAAAAATAGGGAGGTAGAAGATGATTGTACTGCAGTGCTTGCATTTGCAGGGGCAAGAGTACAGGTATTCTTGGTTTATTGAATACTGCATACAGGAAGGGTAAAAAAACCCCAAATGAATCATAAGTAATTTACAAACAGAATCGGAGTAAAATTATAATGAGCTTGAGCAATCCTAGAGAAGGCAGCACAGATGGATTCAGTACTTTAAAATTAATGTGAGAAAATGTTTTCTTGAACTTGTGAATTTGGTGGGGAGAATGAGATGCTTTAATATTAATAATACCCACATAGCTCCGTAGAACAAGTGGTGATAGGGGAAATAACCTTACAGTAGTGCATATAATGAGACTGATATTTACAGTTCTTTAGACCTATATTAATTTTACAGAGGAAGTCTTGTCCTTTTTTTTCCTTTTGTGTTGGTATTTGCAATTTAATACCATCACTAAGAGCAAAATGAGACTCCTGCACATATGTTTTTCTTGTTAATCTCCTAGCTGAAGAATGATGGAGATAACCTGACCAAGTTTTTAATTTTTACATGCAACCAAAGCTCAGTTTCAGTCATTTTACTTATAAAGTGAATGCTGATATTAGGGAATGTACTTTCTTCGTTATGGTTCAGACATCATTCTGAGATAGCTGTACAGAAGTGTACTGCACTTCTTATCTGAATGTGGTGACTCAGAAGAGAAATTAATAATAACTGAGCAGTTTTCTTCTTATACTGACCAAGGGACCTGTGCCTGCTTGTTTTATGAGAAAGAAAGAAAAAACCCCTGCATCTGACTAGTAGGAATTTCACCTGAGCAAAAACTACAGGTTGCAGTCCAAATGAGACTATTTGTTTCAGTGCACATTGGTTTCATTTTCTAAAGTTTCCATATTTTGATAGCACCTATGGGAGCAGCTTTAATTTGAGGCTTAAAATTGCAGCTTTAGGAGACCAAGCTGCTGCAGTGATTGTTAAACTCTTAAGCATTTGTTAAGGCTCTGCTCTGTTGCCTACCTGAAATCTTGGAAGTTGCTAGTGTTTACCCAAAGTCCTGGTGAATAGCTGGGAGGGTTTTATGCAACGGAGAGGAGGAAAAAATAGCAGCTGCATTCATAGAAACTTTTACTTCACGTAAAGGCATTCACCCACGACAGCCCTGACATGGGACAAAGGTCTTGCTAATGATGCTCCTATCCAGGGTGCTGAAGGCTTTGGGCACGCTGCACAACTGCAGGTTGGCAAGGACATGACACTGTTAACCAAAGCTGTCTCTCACATCTCTACTGACCTCAATACCAGCGTGCAACTTGCAGCGAGTCCTTGCTCCCTTCAGGCGCTGATCTGTTCTCTTTAAGTGTGTGGGAATGCAGGGCTTCCTGTAGCACAACTCACCAAATGTGTTACCCAATACAGAGAAATTGAATAAAACTGCACAGAATGCTAGATTTAAGACAAAGAAGTGCTTCATGGCTTAAGTATTTTCTTTTAATCTATGTTTTTAAATATGTGAATGTAATATATCTTTCTGTGTATAGATATTTCTGGCAGATATATATATATGTGCGACTAGTTCATGCAAATCTCGGCAGCAGATATTAGAAAGGGCTGTTTATAAATATAAATAGCTGAAGCAGGTATTTGCTTTACCATTACTCCACCTACTGGTGTTGTGCTAAAGTGACTGAGGTCTCAGAGCTTACTCAATAAAATGAAAGAATTACACGTATCCCCAGAGCATGGGCACTGAGTGATTAATTAAACAGCAGTTTTTGAGAATGATGCTTTTAAGGAACAAATAATGATTTATTTTGTTTGGGTGGAGGTTGCACTACACCTTTCTATCCATAAATACATATCAGTAGTTTTCTTGCCATTAAAAATATCTAAAACTTAATTTGAGAGAGCCAGTATTATAACACATCTGACGATATATTTATGACAGAAATGTGTACACACATATTATTTGAATAATGGCATAGAATTACCTTAGAACAGTAAAATATCAATTAAAATTAAGTCTTCCAAAAGCCACAGCAATGTGAGTAAATAGAGTGTGACAGTGCCTGAAAAATTACAGCAGGGAAAACAAACACTGTCACAAGCAGACTGTGAGCAGCTACTTGGGGCTGAAGTTTGCAGGAGATGATTCCTTATCACAGCGTAATTGCTGGAGGAGCCTGAGCTCCAAGATGTGTTGCAGACAGCCCATGGAAGCTGTCAGTTCTATGCCACATGGCCTCTGTTCAAGGGCAGTGGCTGCTTGTGATGTCTAAATGAAGTCAGGTAAATCAAACACAACTGGAGGGCCACCCCGGGCTCTGCAGCAGAAAAGAAAATGCAGCAGCGTTTTGCTTTCAGAGAGTCTGTAGTGCCAGGGTAGCCTTGTTGTTGCCTGGTTTTTCATTCTTTCCACCTTCCCTGCCCTAAAGTAATGTGTCCTTTTGCTGGAGCTATCATAAGGAGTCCACCATGCAGTGAGAGCTCTGGGAGCCTCCCTCATCAGCAAATTTCCTGGATAAGCTTATCTGGTTTTTAATGTTAAAAAAGAGAAAAAAAATGCACTATTGTTTGGCAATCCTGCCTGTATTATATGTGCCCATCACAAAATGTACATTATAGATATGCTCATGGCCATTGCCCTCATTTTCTTTGTGTTGGTTACCATTTTGATGATAGCCACATTTTCTTAATAGGTGCTGAGAAAATTGCTTCTTTGAGCAAATTTTGTAGCAGTGTAAATATGCAAAACAGAAGTTCTTCATTTCTGTGGCTTGCTTTCTTGCAAAAGCCTGGTAATGAAACTTTTCTTCTGTTTTTGTAGCTGAAAGAGTGATGAGGGCACAATCACCTTTTACTCTGCTGTACCTCCTAACACCAATTCTAAAAGATTTTTTCAGGGCTGATTTAAGGCCTATTTATTTCCCTTTTCATGCAAGGGCAAAGCAAACCCTGATCCCTTCTCCAAAGGGTCCTGGAATCCACGATGGAGTTCCACTGTGAGGTGTAGGCAGGGAGTTCATTAAAACCAGACTTCTCAGCTCAGCCTAAACCAAGGCTGAGGGGAAGAGGACATTCTCCCTGTGTGGCTCTGTGTGCATTGCTCTTCTGCACACTGACTGACAGTGGAGAAATGCAGGTGTCTGGAGCAAATGGCAGGCAGGCACACTGTGCTCTGCTCAGGTTCTCACCCACATGACAAATCCCCAGGACACTGGAACGTGCTGTGGTGCTGTACTCTGCTCTTCTTCCCAGCTTCTCACACATTTCCTTCTGTTAACTTCTCTGGAGCCTTTGGACAGAACTGGCACTCAATCACCCTGGAAAGATGTTCAGAGAGGTCAGGAAGAGAGAGACTTGAGGAGAGAGGAGTGTGCAGTGACTCCTTTGGAGTGGCCAAATGTGTGTCTTTCACTGCTGGGTTTTCCTGGGATAATTTTTACTCTTATTTTGTATATACACATATCTATGAGCACAAACAGTGGGACAGGAATGCTGGAGCAGGTGTCTCCAGATTTATTCCATCGCAATTATCAGCCTCATTTTACAGAACCAAGCAAGGGAGATGGAACAGCTTCAGCTGCTAGCACAGCAGACCAAGTTCTCTTTGTGACAAAGTCTTTTAACAACTTTCTAGCCAATAGCACAATATTAAAAAGCTGACAAGCATTTGCTGAGGCCCATTAATAAAGCCACATGTACATCTTGCTTTGAACAATGCTTGCTTGTAATAGCTTAAAACAGTGGATAAGGCTTCATTATTAAGCTTACATATTTCTACTGTCTTGCTTAACATATTTTCCTGAGGCCTGTCTCTACACAGCTCACAGCCCTGTTGTTTCTTGTCCTTGCATCTTCAGCATTCTTGCATTTCTCCATCCTGAGATTTGCTTTCACACAGGGAGAAGGTTCTGAGAGTTTTGTACCTTTTCTATTTCCAACACTTCACCCTGGGAGGAAGTCAAGGAGAAAACAGAGCTTTAGGAGATGTCATTACAGGAGGAAGCACGAGGGATTAATTAGGTGGGTCTGAGTGGTCATCCACTATCAGCTCCTTTGCAAAGCCAGAGAGCTCACACCTGTGGATTCCTGATGGAAAAGCATCCTTGGCTGAGCATGGTCCAGAGTGAGATCTCTTTCTGCTGACTGCAAGAGGAACAACACAGCTGGTTGCTAGCATCCTGATTAGGGATGGATGAGCTAGTTTGGATAAAACAGCAACTGGTCTGACTGCACACAGACCTCCAGCTGAGCCTGAATTTGGAAGGGTCAGAGCAATACAAAGCTTATGTTATTATTTTCATTCTCACATGTTCCCATTTGTCTGCAGTTCCTGGCTGCAGTAAAACAGCTGAAAGGCAGTGGAAGGATGGCATGTTTCTTGGCTGACTGGAAAGAAAGTGCTCACTTGGTCTCCTGTATGAGAATAGTTTGTAAGGATAGTGCAGAAGGCAATTTTTCTCATTGAATTACAGCTGTACTGATCAGAGAGGAGTGGAAACAGCATTGCCAGTCTAATGGGCATTCTAAAAGTGTGGGCTAGCTGTTTGAGAATTAGTTGGGACTTGGAGCTTGAGACCCAGAGTGTGCTGGCTGTGCTGTGAGGAGGAAGGGACATGGGGTCCTGCAAGGGACAGACAAGGTAAGGAGATGCTGTGTGAGGGACAGACAGGGTTAGGTGGCTGGGTAAGGGATGGGTGTAGAAGGAAGAAGGGAATTTGCAGAGAGAAAGAGAAGGAGCCAGTGCTGTGAGGAGCTGCCTGAGAGAAGCTTGTTGAGAGAAGGCATGAGAAGTTTTTAATAAAGAACTGGTGATGACGCCAGTCATGTCCATCTTGACATAATCACTACAGTCTCCCTATCACCAGACATGCTTCTAGACAAAACATGTTTTTCTCTGAACCCAAGCACCCATCAAAAACTGTGACTATTTGCCCATTTCTATTGTATTCAACCTGTAGCAGTTAAGAGAAAAGTCCCTATCCGTGATAGATTTTCTTTTCAAGTGTCTGTAGAGTTTCTGTAGAGGTTTCTCAGGGCTGAAGCACTGAAAATTTCCATGTGGGCCCTTGCCTGTGTGTTCTCAACACGCTCAGAAGGCTCCAGGCACCCTGCATGTCACTGCCAAGGGGAGGTGGAGCCCCTTGCTCAGTCATGGGAATGACATCTTGGCAGTGCTCAGGGCTGTGGCTTTCTGGGAGCACCCTCCAAATGTTTGGATTCTGATTTAAAGTGAGCAGCCACCTGGCAGTTGTGCTGGAACATGTGTTTGCTGCAAGTGCATCCCAGTATTTTGCACAATAAAACACTAGTTTTGTCCAAAAAGATCCCTTAAAATACTGTAATAAATCAAGTTTGGTGTTCTTATTGAACATATACACGTTGGCCTTTTTTCTGTCTTTTTTAATTTCATGAGGATAGAAGGTAGGAAATCCTGTTCTGTAGCCCTTCATTTAAACCATGGTTAATCTTTGGAGAGCTATATTTTACAGTGAAAGCTGCTATTTAACATACATAATAAGATTTTTTTTCCCCTTTAATTGCACAGAAGGGATTGTTTCCAGTAAATTAAAATTTCTTTGACACCAATTATTTGGCAATATGAAGATGTAGTATTTTGCTTTCATTTAATTTCCTCTAAATTAATCTAATGATGATTAGATTTAAATAATAAAAATAATGAGTTGTTTCCCTCTCTAAATTACTTCTTTGTCGTGTGTCTTTCCCTTTGTATTGAACTTGGTGACTTATTTGCTTTTAGTAGTTCTGAAATATTCTGACACTAATTGCATTTTGAAATATAACCTTCCAACTATGTTGCTTCTGTTTTTCACTCATTTCAGATTGGTTTAGAAGCATTGACTTGTTATTTTATTGCAGAATATTGAAGCTGAGAGCCACATTACATATATCAGTGCTTTCTTTTCCATCTTTAGTTTTGTTAATTAAATTCTGTATTCTCTATATTGCTCATGATTTGTAATGTTTGTTGCCAAAACCCAGCCACTGCAATGTGAAATCTATTCAATATAAATATTTTATTTGTCCAAATGTTTTTTAAAACTAGTTCAGCCATAATCTCTAGCATTTTCTTTCCTTGCAGTGTGCTAGACAACCATCACGCTGTCTAAAAAATCAAAGGGAAATATTCTGACTACTCCATGCAAAAATAAAAAATTAAGCATATATTTTTCCTGCTGCTAGTCAAAATGTAGAGAGATGTGTTGTTGAGGTTTCTGGGCTATATGTGACAGAAATATAGCAGATTAAATAGCTTAAAGCAGCCCAACAACTGAGTCCAGCATTCCTTCTGGATATGGGACAGACCCCAGTACTGAGTTGTAGGGAGTACAAATAGATTTTCATTCTGAACTTTTAATATATTTAATACACAGGGGAAAATATTAATATGTTTCAGGTTCTATGTCTTGTAGCCTAAAGCCATAAAGATAATCACAGTGAGTCAGACCAAAAGTTTGGTATTCTGACCCTGTAGGAGCCTATAAGTGAATGTTTAGGGAGGAGTAAAAGCAGAGTAAAGATGGGAGATGTTTCCATTCAGTGTTTCCACTGGTCTCCAACTGTTTTCAGTCAGAAAACTCTTTATGCCAAGTCTGTTTTCTTCTGCTTAGTGACTATCAGTGAATTTCCTTTCTAGGGTCTGTCTCCTCTTGTACCCAGATTTTGCATCCCACAGTACCTGTGAGGAGTCTGTCTCCTGCTGCCTTAATTTCATGCCCCTAGTTCTGATTCTGTTGAGAAAAAATTCAAGTTTATTCCTAGCCACTCTTTTCTTACCAGCAATTATGCTATACATTTTTCTCATATCCTCCCTCAGTCACTTCATTTCCATGGCAGAGATTCTTGGCTTAATTGTGCCCTATACAAAAGCTGTCCTGCACCTTTGATTTGCCACTGATATTTTTTTCTGTGCATATTTCATATTCCTGTATTTGTTCTGAGGTTAAGGAATAGCCAACATTCAAGAAACTGGTGTACCACAGGTTTATACAATGGAATAATGGAGTTCTCCATTTCATTCTCTCTCCATTTTTGAAATAGTTTCTGACTATGATTTGTCTTTTTTGACTACTATTGAACTCTGAGCAGGCATTTTCAGGGTATTGTCTATCACAATTGAAAGATCACACTCTGAAGCTGCAACGCTCAGCTCAGCAGCCATCACTTTAAATGTGGAGTTGAGATTATTTTTCTTCTGTCTGACTAACTGTACTTTTACCTATATTGAACAGCATCTGACATTTTATTGCTCAGGCTCTTCTCAGCTCGGTCTCATAATATCCTTCTGCAATTTTTCATGAGTCTTGTCCTTCCTACTTTAATAACTCAGTATCATCAGCAAACTCTGTCAGCTCACCACTGGCCCCCTTTGGGAGGTTATATTTATGGCCATATAGAACAGCAGGGGTCCCAGGGAAATTTTCACTGATGATTTTCTTTCACTGCTTGAGACCCAGTCATATTACATCTTCTTCATCCCATTGATAGGCCTGTTATCGAGCCAGGAATTCTTCCCTTGCATGTGCCCATCTAGTTCTCTAAAAAATTCTGAAAGACTGAAAAAAAATTGAAAGGCTAAATAGGTTATATATGATCTTTATCTAGATTTCTGCTGAAATCCAACAAAAAGAACCCAAAAAGGTCTTTAAGGCACTGCCTCTTTGAAAAGAGACATTGCCTTTTTCCAAGTAGATCGTGTTTGTTCAAGTTTCTATTCATCTTGTCTTTTCTTAAGGCTTTTACTAATTGGCCATGTCAGGTGTCAGACTTTCATCTTATTCCTTTGACATATTTTCCTTGAATTTATTTTATTTTATTTTCTAATGAAACCCTATTTTTATCTTCACGTATTAGCACAGTTTTATAACAATTTATAACCCACTGTTTGTCTGCTTCCTCCTCAGGTTCCCTTGAAACTCCTGGGTGGACACCATCTGGTCCAGGTGAGCCCCTACTGTTCATGATGTCCATTTGTGTCTTGACATTTTCTGCAATGATTTCAATCTCATATGGACCCTCTGACAAATCTCACAGTCAAAAGGACTTGGACATGGTGATCTGGGGTGTTTTCCAGTTTAAATTAAAAATTAATTTGGCTTCTCTGCTATTGTTTCCACCATCACTGAATGTGCTTTTTTGTTGCCTTATCATTAATTGGTCATACAGTAATTTTGTTCATTTAATGTCCCTGCTGGAGGAAGGATTTATTAATAGTTTATGTTGAATGTTTATATTGAATCTGTCATTTTGATTTGTGTGAGTATATGTGTTTTCATTAGTAGGGCTCAGCCTATTTGAAGGGACTCTTATCTCAAACCCTACTGCCTTCCTGCTCTTTTAGAGGTGTTTTTTAGAGGGTTTATATGCCTTCCAGACAACTATATGTATTTACTGGGATGTTCAGTTTCTTTGAAATGCAGTTGCCATGACTGTTGAGTAATCTGTGACAAAATCTGCACAAGCAGATTCTTTCATCAGGTGTACAGAGCAGCCTGTAAGTGGTGTTTATGTGTTTTTTCAAATTAATCCAATTGTAGTGGAGCTAGTGAGAAGTATCTAAAATTCTAATCAGGTGATTTCTTGTTAATTTGAGTCAGTACATAAACAAGCTTTAAATGAAAAGGGATATGGAAATTATTCAGAGAGGGAGACCCACAGAGATTTCTATGATTGCTGTAAACATGAGGGATTCCAGATGGGGCCCCACAGGAGATAATGTATGGAAACCTGAACATTGTGCAGCTTCTGTAAGAATTCAGTGGAGTGAAGATGCTATTTTTTTTCCCTCTGTTGCTTACCCATCTCACTGCAGCTTAAAAAAAAAAGATGAAATGAGGATAAATATTGTTAAAGTTAAGTTCCTATCTTGTCACAACTGAAAAATTATTGAACATATTGGCAGCTCCACACAATATTTTTTTTCTAAGGTATGTAATGCATAATGAGGTCATACTGTAGGCAGCCTTTCCCTCTGTTTTGAGAGGCTGTTTTCAATTGGAATTTCACATTATATTGTCAGCTACAGAAATTATTCATGGTTTCTCAGGAATGCAAATGGGTTTGGGTTTTTTTTAATTTTGATTCCAAGAGAGAAAATAGGAAAGAGGGATGGGAAGCAGTCCTGGAGTTCAAGGTTGTGGGAACAAAGGTTTAGGAAAGGCTCTTATGTAGGGGATGGGCTAGGGGAAAAATGAAATGGAAAGGAAGACTGTCCTTATCCCTTCTGGGAAAAGAGAGGGAGAGAATTGGGCCAAGAGTCCTGAAAGCAGCACTGCTAATGAGCAAAGGGATAAGAGAGGATGTGCTAACAGCACCCACCCCATGTTATCTGCAGCCATCTCTCAGAAAAGCACTTCAAAGAGGAGCTGGCTGTTCAGACTTCTTAGCCCTCAAATCAAATCTAGGAGTCTTGCCTAATCTGAATGGATAAATCTGAAATCCAGAGGGTTTTTTTTTTTTTTTTAATCTAGATACAAATGCTTCCACAACCTGAGATTTGCTTAGTTTATTCATTCACTTGATTTGTTCTCTTAAGCAAAATAAAGATACTTCACAAGACTGAACAGGGACATTACTCAATGAGAAGTGAATGCTTAAATTTCTACAGAGTGAACAATAGCATCCATTATTCATTTTTGAATGTGAGGATTATTGAGCACCCAAATATTAAAAAAAAAAAATCTGTGGCATGAGGATGAGCAGGTCTACCCTGTAAACAAAATGTCACCTTTTAAAATAGACATAATTGCCTTATTTTTTGTCATGCAGTAAGTTAGATTCCCGTGTTGAATATTTTCAGTGGCTGTCATGTTCCCTCTGCCACGTGGGAGAAGGCTAAAGATCATTAATGCTGCTCTCAGATGAGGAATATTTAAGTGCAATAACACTTACAGTAGTTTCACGAATACAAGCCGCACGGATTATAAGCCGCACCCCCGGTGCCTCGACAATGTTGCTGTCTTTGTCAATAGATAAGCCGCACCCCGAATATTAGCCGCACTTTCGTTCGTGCGCAGCTTTCACAAATTGGCCAATTAGTAACAGGATCGCGGCATAGCGGGCTTTACTGGCTCGGGGCGGGGCCAGGAAGGCTCGGCCCGCTCATGGTTGCCGACGGGGCCGGGTGGCCCAGCTCAGCGCCACGGCTCGGCGGGGCTGGCCGGGTGGTGCTGCCGCCGCCGCCGGGCTCGCTGGCCCCCCTCTCCCGTCAGCACCGCCCCGCTGCCGCGTTCGCTCGCCCGGCTGGCAGGGCTGCCGCCGCCGGGCCTGCCCCGCTGCCGCTTTCGCTCGCCCTGCGCCGCGCCTCGCGAGTGCCGCGCCTCGCGAGCGCCGCGCCCGCCCCGCGGCGCTTTCGCTCGCGGCGGCGGCGCTTTCGCTCGCGGCGGTGGCGCGTCCGCGAGCGGCGGCGGCGCTTCGCTCGCGGCGGCGGCGCTTTGCTCGCGGCGGCGGCGCTTTGCTCGCGGCGGCGGCGCTTCGCTCGCGGCGGCGGCGCTTTCGCGAGCAGCGGCGGCGCTTCGCTCGCGGCGGCGGCGCTTCGCGAGCGCCGCTTTCGCTCGCCCCGCCGGCAGGGCTGCCGCCGCCGCCACCAGGCTCGCCGGCCGCCCCCTCCCGTCTGCACCGCCGCCGCGTTTCCTCGCCCTGGCCGGCACTGCAGGCCCCCGCACCGCCGGGCTCCCCCACGCTGCTGGCCCCGATTCTGCTGGGCTTCCCCCGCTGCCAGGCAGCCCCACCCGCCGGCCTTCCTGCTTCTGCCATGCTCCCCTGCACTGCTAGCCCCAGTTCTCCCGGGCTCCCCCGCCCTGCTGGCCCGGGCTCTGCCGCCCTCCCTGCCCCGCCCTGCTGGCTCAGGCTCTGCCGCCCGCCCCCCACACTGCAGGCCCCGCCTCTGCCAGGCTTTCCCACCTCTGCCGGGGCCGGCCGGGCTCCAGCTTGGCTTGGGGCTGCCGCGGGCTCTCACTTCCGTGTTGGCAGCTTTTAGGATTTTGTTAATAGATTAGCCGCCCCGGAATATTAGCCGCACTTCCGGGTTTCCACCAAAATTTTGGTCAAATTGGTGCGGCTTGTATTCGTGAAATTACTGTAATTTTTCTCTCTACTTTGGTTTTGTGTTTTGTTTGTGTGTAGTTGATACCGTAAGTTTTATGAGTTTTGTAAATGGAACTCTAGAGGCTTTAATTAGTCCTAACCACATCAAAACTAATTCCTATCAGGGCATTTTTTTCCCTCTCTCTGGAGAAAAGTTAAGCAGCATTAGTATCAAACTTAAAAATTAGCATGAAAAAAGACCTAAAAAGCATAACAATTTATTGGTTAAGGTCAAAAGGTTATCCATTTCTCTCTCCCAAGCGGCAAAAAAATCATTCCTGGCTTTGTCCACCTGCAATTTGATTATTTAGAAGCCTAAACAGTAGAAGTGCTAAAAGGTAGCACAGTTTACTAGTAAAAATCCCACAAAAATACCCTTCATGGAAAGGGTGGTCAGGCATTGGAAGAGGCTGCACAAAGGAGTGGTTGGGTTACCAACCTGAAAGTGCTCAAGAAATGACTGGACATGGAACTTGGGGACGTGCTTTAGTGGCAACTTGGCAGTGCAAGATGAATTATTGGACTTGATGATCTTAAAGGTTTTTTACAAGTGTAATGATTCTATGATTTCCAAAAATTTAAATGAGGTAGAACGAGGGAAGCAAGACAAGCAGAGACAAGCAAAATCATTCTCAAGGCAGTCAGTGAAGCGCTCATTAGTTAAGTGCTAACATGGAGCACAATGCAGCATTTAATTGATTTTATTTTATTGGTAAAAGGAAGCCTTGTGTCAGTGTGTAAACTACATTTCTGCAGGTTAATCTTGGGGACATGTATTTTTAAGACATATAATTAATGGGAGCATCTATGAACTGTAAAACCAGAAGAAATATAGATATTTAATAGAGAATAATTCTCCCTCCTCAGCTATTCAAGAGATAAGAGCTGAAATTCAGCTTGGAGAGAGACCCAGGGGAGTAACATGCCTTGGAACTTTATGTACACGAGCAAGAACAAGTCCTATTTCAATGGAAAGTCCTCTTGCAAGGTTATGCTAAAGAATGAGGTCATTCCACATTTATTCAAGTTAACAGAGCACTCCAAAAGCTCCTGAAGAATATGAAGCATAAGATTAATTAAAATACCAGGGAGAGGTGCTTCTGTCTGGAAGACGAATAGTGCGACTCATGCAGGGGCAGCAGGAGGCAGACTGTCAGTTTTCCACTTGGAAAAGGAGTTTGCTCTGGATTTTCCAACTTTCTTTATGAACTGCAAAAGAGGGACAGTGCAATAGCCCTAACAGATCTTGCTTGCAATGCTGTGTTTGCACACCCTGAAACACCTCCTTACACTGTTGCTGTGTTGGGTTGTAGCTCAAGCTGGCTTTGGGCACCATTGGATTTCATGTGTGGATAACGAGGAATTCAGAGAATTGGCAGATAACACCACAGCCCCTCTGCAAAGGGCTCTCTGCTGGCACTGCAGCTTGGCAAGCAGCTCTGCTTTGGTGCAGAAAGGCTGCACAGCTGGAGCATGACCCCAGGTCTCATGCTTTTGGGGTGACCTGCAATGAAAATCAAGCTCTGAGGCTTCACTGGCAGTGCTGGCTCAGTGCTCCTGCCCAGTCTCTTGATGGGCTTCAGAGGAAGCTGCTTACTGTCTCCTCCAGCAAAAAAATAAAAAGCAAATTTCTTGTTCATGCTAATCTAAAATTTTTGGAGACATGGCAGAGGAAAAGGGGTGGGAGAGAGAGAAAGTTCTCATGTCACCTTCACACAGACTTTTGATAAGGAAAGACTGATAGACTAATCATGGCCAAGAAGCCTTGCTGGTCTCTTCTGGAGGATGAGTTGATTAAAATCTTGTGTAATTATATTTCACCTTAAATTCTCTCTCTCCATCTAATTTTTTTTTAAATCTTCAGTGTCAAATTAGAGGTAGAAATTGCTCCTTCCCATGCAGGATCAAACTAGTGACTTGTCTTGTTTTAAACTTTCCTGCATTAAATCTTACTAGGATTAGCACACCTGGTATATGGGTCCTGTGAATACTGCTGCTCATAGCATATTACAATCTTAGTTTAAGAAAACTAAAGGGATTCACTTGCTTCCAAATGTTTGGTTTCCTTTGAATAAAGGATTAAAAGTTGCTTTGTAGGGTCTTTGGCTTTCCCTTTTGATTTTCTTTATTTTTCTCTGCTACTTTACATGGACTTGAAGTTGCCCCCTTTGCCTCAGTATATCATATTTTTTACTTGCTGTCTTCTTTCCCCTTCTAAAAAGGTCATTGGACATGGTTGGATTAGCCCCAAAATATTGCCAAGCCTTTTCATGTGGAGATTGCACACAGGATCATTGAGTAACAATCTTCTGAGTTTCCTCTGAGTGAGGTGTGGATGAGAATCACTGTGGTGATTGGGTTGTGATTAGAGAGCACTGTGTTCCTTATCAGTTGCAAAGAGAAGGATAAGAGATTGGAGTGTCCAGACTTGAACTGAGGAAAAGACACATTTCTACGTGTCTAGAAAATCATCCTCAGCCTAAGGGGCTCTTATAGAAGGGAAGGAGAAGCACCTTTTATAGAGACAGATAGTGGGTTTAATGGTTTTAAACTGACAGAGGGCAAGTTTAGATTAGATGTTGGGAAGAAATTCTTTACTCAGAGGTGGTGAGGGCCGGTCACAGGCTGCAGAGAGAAACTGTGGCTGCTCCATCCCTGGAACCATCCAAGGCCAGGTTGGATGAGCTGTCTTGTCTAGTGGAAGGTGTCCCTGGCCATGGCAGGGAGATTGGAGCTGGATGATCTTTGTTGTCCCTTCCAATCCAAACTGTTTTGTGATTCTGTGAGCATAGATCTAAAAAAAATAGATTGGGGTATAGCAGTGCTTTTCCTCAGCACTGTTTTCAGCTCATATCTCACAATTTGGCTGGAAAATGAATCCAAGAGATTTGTTTTGCTAATCTTAAAAACAGTATTTCAAACCACTGCTGTCATCTCTGAAAACAGCACATACATATTTATGACAGAAATAAACACTGTCTGATTAATGGCATGCCTAATACTAAAGGGAACTTGTCTATGACTTTGTATGGGCTCCTCCCTCCTAAAAAGCTCCTTCCCTTAATGAACAAATAAATGAGTCCCCATCTGTGTAAACTGTATTATAAAGCAATTAATGGTGTTGTACCACTGAGGTCATTCATCAGCCTATGAGCTTCTCAAAAATTTAACATATTGATCCTTCTTTGTTCCATTTTCCTCTGCATCCAATATCCTTCGCACAGTTGCTAATTATTTATTTTGGTAGAAACACAAATGCTCCAGTGATCATTGCCAACAGTTCAGCACTAATGAGCAGCTCTCTTGTAACGAACAAACACTGTGTGCATCCAATATGAGAAGTCAAATTGGTAAGGAAAAAGCTTTAAGTGATGTTGTGTTGCTGTAGATAATAGCGAGGAGTAAAATCTTATCTTTGCAATTATTAAAAAGTATCTATCATCCTGAGAACTGGAACTTAATGGACTATAAATATTATCACTACTGTTACTATTGTTATTATTATTGGGGCAGCAATCTTTTGTTCATGGTGAAATAAAGGCAGTGGAGAAGCACTAACACTGCAGCAGGTACTTTCTGGCTGAACAGAGAATAAGGAGAGCTTTTATTTTATCTTGAAATGCAGTTCAAGATAGCCTATAATTCCAACACATTTTTTTTCTCTGTCAGGTATATCAGTCGTGTCAGAACTCTGTAGAAAATCTTTGAGGTGTGAGTAGAAATTTTTAAATTTCCAGAAAGTTAATTAACTTCTCAGAGGAGAGATTCTGATAGCAAATGTTTTATTCAGCTTCACTGGAGCTTTCTTCTTCAGTAGAAGTCAAGACCCCTTTCTATCACCTGTTCTGACCATCCACACATCCTTTGTGACTTCAGTGTTTTAACAATTTATATTATAAGGGGGTCGTGAGGTAGGAGCTCCTATAAACTGTTGTGGTTGAACCCAGAGTTCACCTTTCAGCAGGAACATCAGAAGGATTGCATTCCTTGCTTCCTCAGTTTCACAGAAATTACGAGAATTAATCTTTCTGAAAACCCTTAGCCAATTACTGTGAAAGATTGTCACGCACCCCACACATCTTCATTTGGAGATCTCTGGCATTCCTGTGTCTGCCATGCACTGGGATAGGTGCAGGAATTCCAGCAGCTGTCTCATCCATGCTGGGACCACCCTTCTTCTCCTGTCTCCAAGGACTTCATTAGGGCATTTAACAGCAAGACTGTGTTCACTGTTGATGAACAGGCAATCTCTGACCTCATCTTCAACTGACTCATTATTTTCATGGCTCTGATCGCCAAATGTTTAAGCTGCATCCTGCAGTACACATATCTGGGTATTACTCTGAATTTTTGGCTGATTCAAATATACACTAATGGGTGACTGTTTTTTAACCAAGAGCTCCATTTCACTCTTTAATACTCTGCTGCATCTCCTTGTTACCCATTAATCCTTCTGTGCTCTGCAGATTCTAGTGTTTATGCCCTCTTCCACTAATTAGCATGGATGCTTATAATATTTTAAAAGTGCAGCTATTTAATTTCTTATTGTAATGTAGGAATCCTGTATCCCTCTACACCACGTTATTTTTTCAAAGGGTTCAAAGTTGGGTGTAACACCTTCAAAATATAAATCTGAAGGCGAGGTGAGTTCTTTTCCCAGAAGAATGTCTGTTTATTATTAATTCAAATGTTTGTGGTTCACAAGAATGTGGATACTGAGATGCCCCCTCAGACCAGTTCACTGATGAAGATGTCATTTTTCACATCAAAATGAAAACAGAGATTGAGATATGTTGCTGTTGGGGGGATTTTTTGGCAACTTCATCCAATATTGAGATTCTTTCTGGGTAAATTTTTCTATATTCTACATTTCAAGACTATTTATCTAATTGGGTTATCAATTATTTATTTTTGCACCATTTCTGTTTCAAAATAAGTGTTAATTTCTGTTAAATTAGACTGAATCTTTCATGACTAGGCATTTCAACATCCCAGCTTTGTTCAGATTATCTTATTTCATTCAAATGAGTGGCGAATGGCAACTCTGAATTTAGTCCCATTTATTTTTTATTAATGTCAGGATGTAAAAATCTTTTCCAGTTAAGGTCTTTGCTTCAGTCTGGAATTGCTTCAGTCTGTATTGCTGAAGGTATTAGTGGAGAAATCAGGAAGTTTTGAACTTCAAAAAATACAGTGATTGTAGGAAACAGCTTTGTAGAATTTTTGCTGACAATGCACAGCTTCTTTGTTGCAAACATTTCCAGAACTGATGCAGGCAGGCCTCCTAAATGAACTGATTTCCCTCCCTGCCACACACCACCAAAGAACCATTCCCTGATCTCTGTGAAAGCAGTGGGTTTACAGAGTTTAGGATAAAGGATACTTGTTTATTCTGCCCCTTCCTGGGTATCATCACAGCTGCAGGACGTGCTTTACCCACATCATCTCTCTGGGTGGGTCCTGGGCATGTTTGTGGTTCAGCTGGGACTCAGCTCCTACAGAGAATGGAGGCAGAGAAATCAGAATGTCCCCTGTAAACAATGAATTATAATGGTTTGGGCTGGGTGCTGACTTTCTGATTTCTGTCTGCTGTCATGAACGTCAACATGAGGAAATATATTTACACAGCAGTGAATGCATGTTGTAATTCAGATAGAAATGAAACCTAAGAATTATTTGGGAGAAATGCTGCTAACCCCATTTACACTTTAGAGAGGTCACTGGGGAAGCTCTAACATAACTCAGATCAGATTTGGGTTTGCTTTGCAAGTTCTACAATGTCAGCTGGCTTGAACAGTGTGTTTAGGCATAACACATCATTTTTTATGATCCAAGCAGCTTTTTGTCCACATTCTCTTTGAAAAAACTTCTTGGATTTTCTAAGAAT
Organism: Catharus ustulatus; assembly: GCF_009819885.2. Taxonomy (NCBI): domain Eukaryota; kingdom Metazoa; phylum Chordata; class Aves; order Passeriformes; family Turdidae; genus Catharus; species Catharus ustulatus. Next base: position 5,876,951 of record NC_046222.1, on the reverse strand, counting down.
AATTGATAGACTCTGTTAGGTTTTGCTAAATTGGTGTTTTAATAATTTAAATTGATTAGAGCTTCACATCAGCTTGTTGAAGTTGATGCTGTGGAGCAATTGATATGAGGAGGAATTCTTGCTCACCTCAGGCATGGAGAAGGAATATAGGTTTTGGACCCAGCCCAAACCCATCAGCTATTAATAGCTCAGATACAGACATTGGTATCTAAAACATATGTTGAAGTAAAAAAGCAGACTTAAAAGTTTTTAGATGAAGCAAAGAGACAAAAAAATCTTTGTCAGGGCCTTTGTCAGGCTTTTAGTCCATTGAGGCTTTTTAACCAAAACAGCTTCTATATTCTGTGAAGCTTCAGATTAAAATAACCCTGAAGCAAAAGCATTGTAAGGAGATGTCCCTTTGTTAAAGGCAGTTTCTGCTGAGGAGCAGTCTGGCTCTCTTCCTCCAATAACTTCTGAGGGCACACAGAAATGGAAGCATTCCCTGGAGTTTGAATGGATGGAAGAAAGCACAGTGGGAGGACAGAGAATCCACCCTCCCACCCTCACCAGCCCCTCACTCTCCACATCCTTACCCACCCACACAGATGGGAGCTCTCTCAGGGCTTGTTTAACTGAGCAGATAAGAGGGTTGATTCTCACTGATGAAGCCAAAACCTGTTGTTTTGTAAGGTTTTCATTCTCAGCCTCCTCCCTCTACTGTAATATTTTCTGTCTTTTCAGAATTGCAGCTGTATTTAAGAAGGTTATTTGTGCCTGTGCTGGGGACTAGGGCAGCACCTGCCTGGGTGCAGGACATTCCCTTGTGCCTGAAATATCCCTGTACAGACACATTTTCCTGTCTCTCCTCTGTGTTTTGGAGGGAGGGATGTCCCTGAGAGCAGCTGTATCTGTGTGGCACTTTTCTTGTTTCCTGGTTATCTGCAGCATCACCTCCCTCTGTGGCTTCCATGATGACTCACAACCACTGATGGTTCCACAGAATTGTGGAGCATCCTGAGCTGGGAACACTGAAATCCAGCTCCTGGGATCCCTCTCAGGGGATGGAATTAGGTGGAGCTGCAGGAGGTGGTGTGAGCTTGGGGCCACAGTCTGGGGTGCAATAGGAGTCGCAGGGGATACCCTGGCAGGGAGTGTAAAGAACTGGGGTAGGAAAAAGAGAAGGAGGCAACAAAGATCTCTTCTTTGCCTTTTTGCATATTTCACAGAGCTGGGGGTGAGCACTGCCTGTGATTGTATAATCTGCTGCAGCCAGTGATGCCCAAGCAAAGAAAGCTGGGAAACCTCTTTCTGAGCTTCTTTTTTTAATATTTTTTGTAGAAGAATTTCAATTCTGTTTCAGCCTGAACAAATTCAATTCTGTATTTCCCATCTTCTTGAGGAGAGTCAATTACAGGCTGTTCTGGAAAAAATAAAGTTACGCTACACTCTTCATGGTGAAGCTGTTCCAATTTTCAGAAAACACTGTAAGCTTTCTTAGACCACAGAGAAAAAGAGAATGACATGTACAGCCTATTTGTTAGGCATTCCACGATAGAAAAGAGGTAAAAGTTTTGTTCCCTGCTTCACATAGTTTCACTGCATTTCCAAGTACTGTAAAATAGATTAAAAACCAAATCTTCAGGATGAGTCAGTTACTTCTAGTCCAGATAATTGAACTTGAAATTCTGAACCCAATAGTTTACAGGGTTAATTGTTGATGTGTCAAGAGCTGATGAGATTTATTTTCATGCTGATATCTTGGGCTTGTCTTTAAGTCAGTAACACTTTAAGAGATATGGAGCTAGGGCAAAGGCACAAGAATTCTTTGAAAAATGTTTTCTGAGGAACTTCCTAAGGCTCAGCACTAACAGTGCTCTGTTAGTTTTACAGTATTTTTTCATTTTGTAATACTTCTTTCTGTAATACTTTTTTTTCTGTTTTCCTTCCATAAAGATTATTTTCAGTTGTTTTTTTTTTCCTTTGGCTTGGATTATTTCCTCCCACAGAAATATTTAGCTGTGCTTGGCAATATATGAGCCTAACTTAGAAACTCTTTTAAGATGCATGACTTTTTCTACTGCCTGTGTAGGAAGCTTGGGGAGATTAGGGTTTCACCTCATCAAATTGCAGATTTCTATAGTATCTAGATCTGTGCTGGTTTTCTAGACCCCCACTTATCATCAGGGGAGAGAAATGTCAGTGTGAGAAGTTATTTGACTCATTCTAAATGACAGAAACTGGGTCAGAGGAGCCACTGCCTGGAAGTAAAAGCCTCTCTGTACTGGGTGTGAATATTCCATGTGCACACAGACCTGTTTCAGGGCGTACTCCATCGCCAAATATCTGTGCTTGCAGTCAGGGGGAAGGGGAGAGGGCGTAATTATTTGTTTAATAAGAACCTCAGCCTTGCACAGGAGCACACCCCAGCTTTTATCAGGAAAGGCAACAGCTCCCCAGGTACAGGAACTCATCAGCAGCCAGGAGGGGCTGCCTCTTGCACGGTAAAATGCTGTTAATCACCAGTTCTCTGGGCAGCCTCTCTGCTGTGCCCAGAGGAGCTCAGGAGCCCCTGACTCTCATCAGCCAGTATCTGTGCAAGACAGCAACTCTCTGAGTTTCTGCAGTGCTCTTGGCAGAGTTTAGTACATTTTGTTTGTCTTTTTTCACTTTTTATAGTACGTATGCCTCTCTGCTTGGTGTTGTTGAACAAAGTGGAGGTCTGCAAGAGTTGAAGCTGCAGGTGTTTCAGGTTCTGATCTGCCTTAAAGTCCTGCTGTGCTCCCAAGTGCAGAGTGAGGTTTGGCTGTAAAAGGTTGAGCTCCTTCTGTGTCTAGGCTGAGGAATTACAGGACGTGTTTGAGGTCCTTTGGACATCTCAACAACTTTGCACTGCACATCCTGAGCAAGATTAAAAGCCATCATGTTGGCTGGTACCATACAAAGGTATAAATTATGATCCCAGAACCCAAGGAGCTGATACAGCCACTCTGACCAGCAAACTTTTCCAGTTTCATTGGGATTTTCCATTCTGTTCCCAATTTCAGACCCTGCAGCAGACAGCTGTGTGTCACCTTCTCACAGTAAGGGACAGAGGGGAACAAGGCACAATAACTTCCAGGGGTTCAAATATTGCTTTTGAGAGCTTCAGAAAGCACAGAATGCTGTGTAACCAGCCATGCAGTTTTTATCTAAGTGTTCCCAGGTCGAAGTGTTGTGGCCAAAGTGCTGATTGTGAGAATGATCTTAGAAAATTCCAAACAGGAACGAAAGATGCAACACAACCTAAACTCATCTCCCCTTGAGAGGAGGGTGAATGGTAGAGCAGCCTGAGAATCTGCACTCACACAGGGAAAGAGAGAAAGGGAATCTTTCTGAGTGGTAAATTTAAACATATATCAAGTACAGAAAAAAAAAAATGGACTAAAGCCTCCCTAGAGACACATGCTATAAATCATAGAGTCCTTTTGATAGCATCAGTTCAATAACTACAACAACAGAGATGATTATTTTTTAATAACTTGGCCTCCAAGTAGGCCAGTACCTTGTAAAATCAAGAGAACGACTGACAGACACAACTATCTTGCAAAAGAGTCAGAGTCACTTTTTAATAATGCAAGTTTAAATTATGAATCATTTCATGGTCTGTGGGCAGAGAAATCCCATCTCACAGGACTCACTGAGAGTAACCTGTGGCTCAACACCTCTGCTGCCAACACAGCTGCTCAGACACAAGGTTTCCCTTTCTTTGTGTGTGCAGTTTGCCCATCATTTTTCCCTCTATCAGTTTAATTGTTTGGAGACCTGATTCCCTCATGGAAAAACGCAGAGGGGTGGTGCTGTCACTGCATGGAAGGAAATGATGGGAGCTTCTTGTAGGAATTACTCTTCTTCTTTAGGATCCCTTTAAAAGTTTGTCAGATTGCCTTTGGGCATTATCTACATCCTTTGGGGGAAGTAAACATGAATGAAAGTAATGTTAAGTGGTAAGTAATATGTTGTCCAGGTCAGGGCAGTCACAATCTCCAAGTTTGGTAATTCCTCCACCTGACCTGTGTCCCATTGCCAGAGGATATTTGCATTGTTTATGCCCTTCATGCATTCTCCATGGTCCCAGGGGACTGGAAAAGCAGAGTTTTCCCTCAGCCCACTGTGGATATTCTGCGCTTATTCCCTGCCCATGCCAACACTACCCGTAGAGGAACCTCCTGCATCCTCCCTTCTTTCAGGAGACCAACTTCTGAGGGGCTCACATTCACCCTTCCTCCTTTTGGCTAGCCTTAAATGCTGTCTGAGTGCTCAGTTTGGAGAAGGGAGGCATGCAGAGGCAGTCCTTGCTGCCAGCCTGCTGCAGGATTTGAGGAGAGCAAGGATGGGAGAGCATTTCCTTGTGTGCCATGGCTGGGAAGGCAGCAGCATCTGTCAGCTGTGATACGCTTGAACAAGGACATATGATTTTTCCTTGGCACATGACTACTAGATGAAGTCTTGACAGTACAAACAGCTGACAATAGGAGAAGGCAGATAATAAATGAGCAATTTTACACATCCCAAGCATTAACAAATCTGGACGGCATCATAGGATAATACCTTAAAAATAATTCTTTGAGGTGTGTGGTTTTTTGGGTTTTTTTCTCTTTACTCTTTATTTCTGTACTGTTTGTTTGCATGATAATTGTGTTTTTATTCTTGTACTAAAAATTTTGTAGGCTGGAAATTTGTTTTGAAGAGAAGATAGAAAAAGATATTCATACATTCTGATAATGCTGGCACTAAGGACTACTTGGGGGAATAAAAACAAAACCAGCCAAAAGAAACAGAACTATCAGGACTCCATGAGGCAACCAAATTTCCAAGATTGTCAACCTTGACTGAGTTCTCTCAGTTTATATTTCTGGAACCTTTTGCAATGAAAGTGTTGCCCAGCAGTAAAAGAATAACATTTTTTTAGTTAGCAAGTGTTTGAAATAGCATGTCACTAACAAAATCTTTTTTACCACTCTCAGCCAGTTCGTTTTTCCTTGCTCTACTTAATGAGCTTGAGACTTACATAAGTATGTAGTCAGCTCCCTTTCATAAGGTGGAGATGCCATGAAGAGTATAAACACATTTTCTGCAAAGACAAACTTTGATCCAGATTTTGCTGTACTTCTGAGATTAAATTGTCTATTTTCTGTCCTTAGTTGAGGACTGCAGTGGTTTGATTTCCTAAGTGTCAGTTTATCCAGCAGCATTTAAACCCTCTTTGTGCATGTCTGTGTGAAAATGAGAATATTGTGTTGTGCAACTGAAAGGTTTAAAGAAATTTAAAAATAAGAAACATATTGAGTATACAAAATGAATGTTTTTTTTCTCCTGAGGGTGTCTTCAGTCTTTCTTTTTCTGTAAAATATAGTCCTCCCAGAAAACCCTAAAAAATGAAACATCACTTTGGAAATTCAGAACTGTTGTCTGACCTGTATGGGGGGGTAGGGGAAAAAGGTGTAGTGAGGTGCTGCATTTCCTCAGCCAGCACATGTTATTGAGATGTTTGTAGTGGGCAAGAGTTTGTTAGTGGGATGATGTATGTTCCCTTGGGGAGGCAACAGTGTGTTGACATTTCTGCAGTTTGTCCAGAGAATTTTTGCCAACCCATATTATTTTTCTGAGCAGAGCACAGCTACCCATTCTGCTCTGGCAGGGCAGGATATGCTGATACAAAACACAGTGTGGCTCCTGAGCTCCAGTGAATCTCCTAAAATGAGAGGATAGTCTGCTGTAATTAAATTGTGGAGCAGTCCCTATAGAAAAACATACTTCCCTTAAGGCATAATATGCTTTTAATAAAAAGGATAGATCTCAATGCCTTGTATTCCCTCCCAGCTGCCTGGCAGTGTTTAGGTATTCAGGATGTTAAATCAAACCCTTGCAGTAGCAAAATTGGAAGTCTGAGATGCCTTATTTCTTTTTGATGAGGAACTAATTGTACCAATATCACTGACATGCTGAAAAAATGTTGCTGAAAGATCAAGTTCCAACATCAGTAAGCACTTTGTGAAATCACACACTTTCAACTGAGAAGAGGACCTGTTTGTGATCAGCCTGTTAGGCAAGGTAGTGATTTTCAAAACTACAGCCAGAAATCTACAGAGATAACAATTGGAAATATGTTGGTCTTTCTGGTCTGATTGCTTTACTTATTAATTTTTAATTTTAATATGCAATCTACAGAATCATTGAAGATGACTGATATAAAATAGTTCTTATAAAGCAACCTGGCTAATTAAAAGCTGTAAAAGTCCTACAAACACCCCAGCCAATATCTATCACCATCAGAGACCTTAATTTCATGGAAAAGAAGCCCTCCAGTGAAATTCCAGTGGTGGCTGGCTAAGTGGACTCTTTAATTTACTTGTCTCCTTTGGGAATTTTAATAATGAATGCCACTCCAGCACTTGGAAATGCTCATTTGTCCACATGTGATTGCACACACACACACACACATTTCAGAAAGCTCCACACATGAAGGACCTGGCCTTGGCAACCTGGAAACATCACGTGGAATTATCCACTTAAACATGGCCCTTCTTTCTTCTATAAAGGCCAAAACTAAAGTTGTGTGCAGCTGGAAAGGAATTTTCCATTTCCAGAGAGGAATTTTGGTAGGTTGTTTTTCTGTTTTTTCCTTTCCCAGCAGGGCAGGGTAGAAGGCTGACTCACTCACTCTTATCTAACTTGTCTGAATTGTAAACTGCATCAGGATGCTTCACTCTGCCTTCCTACGAGGTCATGCTTAAGGAACAGCTCTGACTCATCAGTTCTTCAGGTGGCTACCCACAGTGCCAATTCATTATAAAATCACAAACCTGAGGGCAGGATGGGGTCTGCCTATTTCCAGTTTTGTTGCCCCTTTCTCTGCCTTTCTCATGAATTGTACTTTCTGAGAGTTATTAGTTGGAATAGGAAGGTGAACAGTTAGGAAGAACAGCCCCTACATGCTTCTGTATCATTGCTATGGTGTCTGAGCAATTCCTATTCTCTACCACAGGTAACTTCACGAAACTTCAGTGTGGAACATCCTTGCTACCTGCATTTTACTGGCTGGAGCTGAGAACCTGCCAGTGTCTATGTGCAGATGGACACATTTCTGTTAGGGCTGCCTTTTATGCAGAAATGTTGCGCTTAGATAACTTAAATGGAAAATACAGCCTGAAGGGGATGATTTTTCACCAATCTAGCTCTGCTGGGAGTGCCACAAAGGGAGCACTTGGGTAGCTGGGCTGAGACAGGAGCATGGGCTTTGTTCACCTGCAGCAGGTGACACAGGGTGCACCACAAAGTGAAAGGTCCAGGATACTGAGAAAACAGTAACCTGACATCACAGCCTGGTGAGGATTGGTCTCTCTCAGGAGTCTTTTGGAGGGGGTACTCTGTGCCCAGGGGACTGCACCAGAATTCCTCAAGCTGAGCATCACTGAGTGAAATGTATGAACTGGTCCAATTGCAGTGCTGAAAGCAGGGGTAGCTCTGCTTGGATCTATTTTAAGTGAGGCTGGAAATAGGCTGACCAGAATCCAAACTGAATCAGGGGTGTGTAATGATGCACTGCCTTCCCCTTGGTTTCCTGTCAGGGTTCCTTGAGGTGAGGGGTGAAGAAGTGGGTGCTTTCACTTCATCCCTGCTGCTGGTTTGTGTTTTGTGGTTTTAAACAGGAATCCACACAGCCTTGAAGACAGAGCTGTAGTGCCAATCAGTGAAGGCCAAAAATACCTCCAACAGCAAAAGGACAAACCAAATTAGACACTGAACCAAATCCAGCAGAATTCATTCTGAGCAATGTTTGGGAATATTCATCCTGGCTTTGCCCTTTCTATCCCTGGTTTTCCAGCTCACTGCAAGGACTGTGTCCAGCACCTCAGGGCCAGAGGGCCATGAGCAATGCTCTGTTTATGCACTGTTATGCAAGGAACTCTGCTCCATCAGGACTTGTGATATAAAGAACCAATTTTTTTTTTTGGTGGGGGAAAAAGGGTGAGAGACCAACTTTTGATGATTGATAAGCATAATTGTTTTGGGGGATTATTATTTATTTTACCCCATGATCAGAACCACAGAATATGTCTGTTACCAAGATGCTGACTCTGAGCTGAGAGAACAAACTGTATTTTAATAAAGAAATATTGAGCTCAGTCTCCTCCTGCTTCTCAAAATGTACTCATAGGCTAGCCACAATAATCTGTGTATTTGATTACTTGCTTTCAATCTGCTAAATTTATTATGGATTTTATTTTCTTTAATTGTGTGGGGACCTAACTCTGCAGACATGCTGATATGAATTCCTAAACCTTGAGGATTAAATCCCTGCTGATGCTGAGTCTCTGAAGTTGCAGCAGCCTCTGTTCTTCCCTGTATTGTTGTGCAGTGATCCCCTGTGCTGCTAAACCACTTCCAGAACTCATTGCAGCCATGTCTGTGTTCTAATTGTGGGTGAAATGATCCTTGCCTGCAGTTTGTTAAACACTTTGACATTCTTTTGATATGAAGGTGTTATAAAAATATAAGATTGTTATGTGGCTTTAGATTCCCAAACACCTCCTATAAGTATTTGAATATTGATAAACTCATGGCTGGAAAATGCTGTGATTGCAACTTCAGAAATTTCTTCTGTTCCAGTTTGTTTAACCAAAGCTTGTTTAACATTAAATATTTAGCAAATTTCTTTCTTCAGATCAGCATACTCATTAATAACTTAAAATATAAACTATCATACATTAAAGATGCAAATCAGACTTTTTATTCAAACTGGTTCCTCAGTCTCCTACACATAGTTATGATAAATAGCACCTTCTACAGTGAGTCACAGCACTGCTTCTGTCAGAAATTACTCCCTGAGCAAGAAGCAAGGCAGAATAAGACAGCAGTCTGGCTGCATTTATGGCTGGTGCTGACTGCCTGTCACAACACACCTTTAAACTTTTGGCCTCTGTTTCGCAGTTACCAGGCTCTGGCAATGTCCTGTATTTAACTCATTTCAGGGTATCTTTACGTGGGGAGAGTAATATAATTTTTTTTAAATTATTATTATTATTTTGGGGTTTTCTGGCAGCTTGCTCTGTGGCATGTTCACCAAATTATTGCTAAAAAAAAGGCATGTCCATTTTGGAAATACTGGAAGCTGAGGAACCAACCAAGCTGGTTCAAACTATAGTTTTGTGAGAGAAGTGACAGTGGAATATGCAGGTGTCTGGGAAAAGAGGATTTCATGGTGCTGGCAGAGCACCTAAGGGTACGTGTAAGACTAACTGATAGCATCCCTTAGTCATTGGCACAGTAAGAGACTCTTGGGCATCCAGAGAGGATGCCAACCTCACATGGAAATTGGAAAGGTCATGGAGAAATAAAATCAAAAACTACACAGTTTTTTTCCTTTCAGTGAAGCATTTGTAACAGGTTTTTGGAAAGGCTTCCCGAAGGATTGGTAAAGACTAGCTGAGCTGTTCAACCCTTGGGGGACTTTGATATGTGAAAATAGGGACAGACACCAAATGGTGTTGACTTTGAAACAATCTACTCTTTTGTACAAACAAAGAAGATCCTGGAAATAGCAAGAGATTCCATCCAAGCCTATTAAATAAACATTGATTGATCTTTTTAGGGAAAAAGAATTTCAAAGAGACATTTAATATAACCTGGCAATTCAGCTTGTTTTGGCAAGGAGGAAAACTGAGGCAATGCATTTACCCAGTTCTAAAGTGAGCGAGCTCCTGGTCTCAGATTGAGGGCGTTTGTTGTTTGTCTTAGTAAGCCCTGTCAAAATGCTGAGTTTTCTAATCACATCACTTCGGGATTTAACAAATGTGCTCCTCCTCTGCCTTTAGCATAGCCTCTCTGCTTCTGTGTGCTGCCAACAGACCAATGGTGAACACTCAACAGTTTCTTACTTCAAAAAAGAAAAAAAGTAGTTTCATACTGGCACCTTTTTGGTTAACATGAAACAATTATTCTTAAGGATTTTTAGCAAGAATTACCTTAAAAGACTAGGATTACTTGAATATGGAGTTATTTCATTCTGAAAATGACGTGTTGTTTAATATTTGTTTTGGTTGAGGCCCTGGTGTTTCACAGAATCCTTATTTGCAAAAAATAATTTCATCAGCTTTAGCCAATGCTGCATCATATTCCTATTACACATTGGGTTAAAGTTTGTATGGCCCAGGCTGTAAGACTAGGAAACAAAGGAAAACTCATACAAGGAAGGAAAATATTAGAAGGACTTAGATTGTATTAGATACTACCCAGAATTTTAATTCAGATCTATTTTCTGGTGATTGGCTGTCTAAGTTTGACTCTGGTATGATAAAGGAAAACAGCACCCTCTAAATTCTGAAAACTCTACAGTCTGCAACTGGTGGCTTGATTTATCTCTGAGCTCTTTGTTTTAAGCTATATTGGTCTCATCTGGTTATCTTCTTTGTCCCAGGTTTCATACCACTGCTATTTATTAAAACAGAAAGGATCTGCACATTGCCCTTCAGCTTTCAGAGCATTTGGCTGAAGGGCTATCACACTACAGGTTGCCTTTCCTTTCAGGCTATTTGTATTGCATCTGAGTATAGAAATTGTTTAGTGCACTACAGCCATGTGAAAACTGTTGTTTTTCTTAATTCTTTATTTTCCTTTCATCCTGATTGCCACCCCTGTCAGAATTTATCAGCACAGCTCTGTGCACTGGACTGTGTGACCTAAATTTTATGACCTTGCATCCAAATCTAATTCTCTGGTACAAACTCATATTTCTTTGTTGATCTTTTAAAGACATTTTCCTCATTAGCATGGCAGGAAAGCATGTGGAAGCCAAGCGAAACAAAATATGCAATTTTGCATTGCACTCAAATTCCTTGCTGCAGTGCACTCAACTAACCTGCTATTAAAATTGTGTTTTCCCCCCATATCCTTGCTTTCTCTTTTGCCAACAAATAATCTGTCAGGGCTAAAGAGTTATTTATTCTGTTCATCTTTGATTATTCCTGTTGCCTACCAGCCTCCAATTTGTCCATTTTTCTATGGCTACTGAAGCAATCACAGTTCCATCAAAGCCTTTCCAGGACTTGAAAAATCCCAGCAACTGTGTTTCTACTGCAAGGGTATCTTTCTTTAAAATTAAAATATTTACAAGAGATTATATATAAGAACAAAATAAATCTAACTCTCAGTTGTGCAGAAATCTGGTAAGTGATTGCAAGTGGCAACTTTTTTTGTCCCCCACAAGAATTCTTCAAGAATTTAGATTATTTTAATAAATATGAAACTAAAGACCTCTCCCAGGAATTTTTATATCCATGCTTAGGCAAAAAAAAAAAGTGTTTGTATGTAACTGTCAATGCAATTTTATTTGACCATGTCACATCCTGATAGACACACAAATGCTTATGGGTCACTTGCAAAGTTGTATAACAAATATCCCTCCAGAAATAGCCAGGACCACCAGCTGAACAACTTAAGATAAAATGTAAGATATTCTTTAACGTCACAATAGCTCCTGAACCACATCCAGTCATGAAAAATAGGGTTTGTACTTCAATTTATGTAGAAAAATCACCCCAGTAAAATTTGCAACGAAACCAAAATAGAATGAAGGGCATCTAAAGGATTTCACTGATGCATGGTGTAAACTCAGGCTGATAGAATTTCAGTTTTACTTCTTGGAGAATTTACTGGTGTTATTTAAATCTTATGTCCATGTCACATCACCTTTAAAAACACTGATTTTGGAAAAAAAGTGTTGCTTCCCAATCTTGTGTTCATCTCTAAGGTGTTGTCTGGCTCTGGAAAACAGCATGTAAGTGCTATGATCCAAGGTTTTTTCCTCCTCAATATGGCACAATTTACAAGAACAAAACACAGGTGAGGTTTATGCCCTTGTTCTGTGATATATATACAGTATATATTGAATAACTGAAGAATTATTAGTGTTAGAGCTATTTAGAGGAGAGGAACTCACTGATGGTAAAAAATACTTGATGTTTAGACATTTCCATGCTTTTTATTACAAAGAATTGGGGGATCCTGAGGCTCTCCAAAAGGTAATGTGGTCATTTTCTAGACAGTACAAGTTGGAAAGTCAGGGAAGCCTAAAGCACAACCCCCTTTTGTTTGTTGCCACTAAAATATGTGCAGCTTTATGAGCTTCAGATAAACCTTCCACTGTTCACAGTTTATTCAGCAGATGATAATGCACTTGATTAGGTACTTAAACTCCTGTTAAATTCATTGACTCTTGCTGAGTGGTGTTGACTTGTGCACACACTGGACTGGATACCTTTGTTTTGTGTTTTAGTTATTTTTGCTAAAAAAGTTCTGTACCCCAAAGTTTCCTGCTGTCACTCAGAAGTGACAAAAGCTCCTGCCATGTTCTTTGTCAAAAGTGCCCTGTGAGGCCCCAGTTCCCATCCTCTCTCTCATCTAGAAACCACCCTCCAGTATCTTGCCAACAACAGCATCCCAGGCAAGCACAACCCTGCAGTGCTCAAATGCAAGTCCTGATTTAGCTGACACACGCTGGGTTATGAATCCCAGGATCCACAGCATCGTCTCGGTCTCAAGAATGCAAATACCTCTGTTTGGAAATAATTGCCTACAGAAGCCTTCAAAGCATAAATAATAACGAGACAATGCAGAGTGTTTGCTATGGCAACATGAGTTCAAAAGCCAGCAGTGCAGTAATGATGCCTCTGAAGAGAAAAATGTGGAATTGCTCTGGAAGGCAAGTGTCTCAGCACTGCTTAGAAGTTGATCCAGACCTCCCCTGGGTCCCTCAATTGCACCTAAACAAGGTTATTTGTATGTGAGTGGCTTCTTGCCTGATTCAAAATGTCTGAAATATTGTTAAAGACTATAAATGAAGTTTGTTTGGTTTTTTCCTAGCGTGAGAACCAAAGGTCTGCACTGCATGCTTGGAACACAGCAGGAAGGGCAGGTTTTGGGATGCAGTGGATACTGTGATACAGTATTGGAGAATAACAAATAGTGAGGGGAACCAAAGCAGCACAGTCTTATCCACAATGAAATGTAGGCAACTGTCCCTGGAGTTGAATATTTGAAACAACTCAGTTTTGTTTTGGTGGAAACTGGTTGGTTGACTTCAAGAACCTAGAATTGAGTTGATTTGTGTTCAGTTTGGACAAGCAGGGTACCAGAACTTAGGGTTGAACTGTGAAGTTGATCATAGAGATAAATCCTTGGTTGTGTTTTCTTCTCTGTTCAGTTGTGGAAAGAAAGTATTTAGATGCTTCTATGTAAATTTCAGTCCGAGTGTTGCATTCCCAAGAGAGATCATTTGCAAATATTTTTATAAAAGTTTATGGGCAGAAATCAAAGGTCAAAAGCACATCAGAAGCTTCTGATGTATCTTTCATAGCTTCTAGGGCCATGATGTCTTGAGTGACAACAGAAAATAATTTCAAACCCAGCTAACATCAGATCAGGACTTTGTGCTGCAAAAGAGAGAGTTGAACAAGTCAGATTGTGCTGATAGCTGAATGATCACAGCCTCACTCGTGCTGACTAGCGTGGCATTTCAGCAAGATTTGAAAAAGTATTGTCAGAACCCATCTGCTTCCACAGATAGTGTGGTTCACGTGTTGCCTGCAATTAAAGAGGCAGAGCTGTCCTCTCCTATTAGATGCTTTACATACTCAGCTCAGTCACTGAAAAAGGCCTAAATATGCACCAGGTGAACAGTGCTTGCATCATTTATCCCAAGCATGCACACAGCAAGAACTGCTGGAAAAAAAACAAAGCAGCTCCTGCTGGCTGTTTACCAATGTAAATTAATAACAGATGTTCTAACAAAGTTATGACATGTTATCTGCATAGTTAGAGCTACAATCAGCCATTAGTGCTGTCAAAACAGATCAGGACAAATGGATAAAACCCCATGACTTCTCTGAAGGTGATTTGACAGGAGTTGAAAGTGTCACCTAGATCCTAGAGCCCATCATCACAATTCGTGGTGACAAAGGAATGCCTTAAGTTCTGGGGACATTATGGGAAGATTTTTATGCCACTGAAAGTCACCAGCTCTGTATTGGCAGCTCATTGGTAACAGCAGTGAATATTTCAGAGTGGCTAAACACCTAGATATTGTGAGCTTTAATTGTTTTGTTTCTCTGGGGACACACACACACACACGGAGGGCGGTGGTGAGAAGGAAAAGATGTTCATTCCTTGCTCAATTCCAGATGCAAGATGTGTTCCCATGAGGAAGTCCAGAAAATTAAGATTTATGGTGGGTCCTGCGATTCTGGGTCTGTAATATGGCAGGGACAGAGAGACTCACAGGTAGGGGGTAGCAGCACTTCTGATAAACCTTTAGAAGGCAAATCCTTGCAATTTACCCCCCACCTGTGAAGCCCTCAAGTACAAGGATTTGAAAATGTGTGCTTGAGAAGATATTAGTAGGTGTTCTGCTATAAATCAGAAGGGTATTAAATATGCTGGTGTATGAGATTACCAGCTGAAAATTGAAGACAGTAAAATGTGATTCCCCCATGTGGTTGAAGCTGTGCAAAACCAGGTATTCATTACTGTCAGCACTAGCAGAGGAATACCTTACAATACCCAGCAATTTCAAATAGTTAGTGAAAGAATCTGCTCAGCTGCTTGTGATATTATCAGTGTTCAGAAGTCTGCCCCTCTGGGGAGGATGTCAATCAACTCATTATCATTAAAAGAAGAAGTAGAGAGAAAAGCTAGAAATGTGGATTCTGTCACTCTGAATTTACCATGTTTTTGACATTGGCTTTTTTCATGAAAGACAATTAATCTGTGTTTGCTGGAGCTGATTTAATTCTGAAACTGTTGCAAAAGTCTTGTTTTCTATGGAGACAGATAGTTTATTGCAATACGTGTCATTTTTGGGGGATGCTTTTTCTCTGTTCCTGTTGGCTAATTACCTTAAATAAATTCCAAAATTCACAACACTGTAAGGAGACAGTGACTTTTAAAATGGGCTATCTGAAGCACAGCTAAGAGATGTGACCTTTGATCAAAAATATCATGGAGAGGAGGAAGCTCATGATTACCAAAAGGAAGAAATCAGAATATGTGGTATACCCAAGAATATGTGTATGTGTCATAAAAGCCTTGTTTGATAAACTTTCAAGAGGAGCTATAAAACTTCAAGATTAGGATACTTCTGAATGTGATAGCTGAGATCAAAGGGGAAATCATAATGTTATATATACAAAAGTACTTCTATCTCTGGAATACATTACTAAGTCATGGTAAGCAACCCACTTTAGATTCCATGATTACTTGAAAAACACTTTGTGGCTTACACAGAGGAGACACAGCACTTGAGATATGATGCCATTTATATATTGTAGGAAACAAGCTTGGAATTGCATAAAAATCTTGCACCTATTAAATAGGAAATCAGCTAGGAGGCTTAACAGTAGAGATTGCATTAAGATGTCAAAGGCAGCCCTGTGCTAGGATCTTTCAAGGGTTTTAGTTTAAACTTCACAAAATAGAGTTCTGAGGCACAGAAGATAATGTGTGTTCTGCTGGGTTAATGACCTTGGTCAGGGACAGGAGGCATTACAAAGTTTTTAATTTGCATCCTCACAGCACTTGTTAGAACAGCAGATAATAAAAAATACAGAGAGAGTTCCCATTTTTATCTTTCTCCATATGAAGAAATACTTGGAGAATTAAAAGTAATAAGAATGCCTGGAAAAAAATTTCTTTTTTTTCCAGTGGCAGTTGTAATAGTGTTTAGTGATTTAAACATGCTAAATAGGCATTTTGTGATTTCATGGTGATGTTACTTTTGAAGACCATATCTTTATAATTACCTGTGCAAGAGGAGAGAGTGGGAGAAAAAAAAAAACACCTCATTTTGTATAGTCAGTGTTAAGGCAAAGCTATGCACTGATGGAAAAAGGAGTAGTGTCATAGGGAGAGCAACCAGTCATCTATTCTTACCTTTCATAAAGTGTTTTACAGGCTTAAATCGCTAAATACTGAACAATCTGTATTAATGAAAGTGCTTTTAACTCCCCATGGGCTTTCTGGATAGTGCAAATGCATGTTATTGTTGTTGTGTTTTCTTTTGTTTGTTTTTTTTTCCCCTTGCAATATTACAACCTCGTAACCTTGTATGATTATCTTGATCCATTCTACCAGAAGTATTTTTTTTTTACTTATGTCTGATTAGTCATTTATAGAAATGTGTTGACTGGCTCTTGTGAATGGAAAGTTCAGTTTGTTACTCTTTTCTTTTCTTTCTGGGTTCTATCAACAAGCTTCTCTTACGGTTTCACACGTCAGTGGTAACTTGTGCTGGATTTGGAGCTGCTTGGTGAGAAGGATGTGGTAGATTTGAAGCAAGATCTGGAGCTGTTCAGAAATAATGTGTTAGTTCAGTGAGGAGAGCAGTGCCTTTTCTGCTTGATAAGAAAGTGTAACCTCAGCTTCTCTTTTAGGAGGCACTGTAATGGCCCATGACTCTGAAAATCTTTTCTGTATGAGACTGGCACATCCATTTTCAATCTGTGATTTCTTCTCTTGTCCTCAGCACTGAGAGCCTTTCTCAGCAGAGTATGGAAATCACTCTGCTTTTTTCTGCATACCCTATTTCTTACTACTTCTTTTGTTTATAAAACTATGAGCATTCACTTTTATTTTTAAGACCAAAATCTGCATGAATGATTCCTTGTTTGCATTATGTGTTAATTTTAACCCCAGAATGGCAAAATGTAAGCTGCTGTTCACTTAATCTCTCTTCCTGGCAGATGTACTAAGATGTGCCCATAGTCATGCTAAGTGTGGCAATTCTTTGTTTCTTTTCATTCTTTCATTAAAATTGATTATTGTTGTCTCTTTCACCATTCAGTGGATGTAGTTTTCTTTCTCGTTGACTTTCATTTTTTTTCCCTGTCCTTTTCTCACTTCCCATCCTAAAAATTGTACATGGAAATTCCTTTTCTCCTCTGTTTGCTCTCCTTCAGCACTACCTTGCTGGCGCTATTTCACATTCTTGTCCAGAAATGTTCCTTTTATATCTCAGTTCAGAGGCAAACAGGGAATCTTGCCAGAATCTCTGCCTATAAATCTTTGGTGTATTTGAGTATCAGTGACATCTCCAGACCTGGAAATTTCTATTCCATGAAGTCCATTAAGGAAAAGTTCACAGAGCAGGAGGTTTTAGGTTGTGTATAATATTGTGCTCTGGAATATCATGTTTCTGTGTTGAATCACAGACTTAAGAGGAGTGGATTATTTTTCTAGATATAGTCAGAGGGTCAAGAAATCTAAGGCAAGTGTCTTTATAATGTTTTTGCTTCCAAATGAATTAGCTGTATAGAAGGTAGCAAAATTCCTGAGAGTTTGCATGTCCATCTTTAAAGTAGTGCATGTGTTGATAGCTATGACTTATTTTCTACAGAGGGAATTTTTTATATGGTTTAAATATCTTGTGCATTTCCAAAAAATAGCTTCTTTTTTCCCCCCTATTTTTATATCATTTGGAAACTGCAAAGTAAGCTACATGGCACAAAACAAGCTTATTCCAGTGAAGTTTTATTTTGTATTAAAGACAACCTTGTGTTTTTGCAGCTGGTGGGGGAAAAAAAATCCTGGAGAGGGGGTTCTCCCCATTAGGATGTGGGTGTTGGGGCTTTATAGCTATTTTCTCATATTGCAATCTGAAGCCAGCTATCATGCCTTGATGCCTTAAATTTTTGCTTTCATATTTTCCACATTGTGTACTGCATTAATATGTAACTGAACTTCATATTAAGTTTTAGCAACTTCTCTTCACAGTTTAACCAGACAAAACAATCCTTTTCCAGCCCCAGAGCCCAGGGTATTGTTACAGCTTCAGTCCCAAAAAGCGTAAATAACAGAATTGAGGAGAGCACTTTGGGAGGATGGGACTGCAAAACCTGAGGCTGTAATTGGACAATCAACCCCAGCATGTAAATGGACCAAAACTTATAAAATGTGAAAACTCATGACTTGGAGTCCATCTTGGGTGGAGCCACTGCTGGGCTCTTGTACTGCCCAAGGTGTGTCCTTTAAGGGCTTTTTAATAAATTCCTACTTTATTCCTGTAACTCTGTCCAGCCTCTGTTCCAGGCAGCCTCTCAAGGCATCAGCCTCACACCATAATTCTGTGCCTTCATTGTGAATGTCCTGATCCTTCAGTTCTGAACCATTTCCCCTGTTTGCAGTGCTGAGGCTACATAAGCTGCTTAGTGTTCAAACAGTTTTGTATTTATGTGGGTAACCAGAGACAAAAAGGATTCCTTGGCAAATATCTCACCAAAAACTGAGTACACCAGTGCTGAAACCCCAGTACTGTGGAGAGTGAATTTTTGCAATCAGGGTGTTGCAAGTTTGGAAACTGCTGGGGTTTGTTAGAGAGAGAATTTTGAAAAGTCACTGAGCACTGACCTAGCTCAGCTCCCTCAGCTGCTGAGAGCTCTTTTCCATTTGCTTAGTCAATACAGAGTGCCTTTGAAAGCATCATCCATTCCAAATTTACCACCCATTTCACAGCTCCAGAATATCTCCTTTTCTCTTTTTTTTTTTTTAATGTTGGGTGTGTATTTATTCCCTTTGTTGCTTTGTTTAATAAAGATGTTCAGAGTTAGCACCTTATCTGATGATGACTGGAATCAGTTTTTTCACACCTGAGGAGTTTCTGGTCTGATTTGTTTTACTTCACTGTCTGCTTTGCATTTGCTGGTTTGGATGGTTGTTTTTGTGTTTGTTGGGTTTTTTTGTTTGTTTGGGTTTTTTGTTGTTATTGTTGGGTTTTTTTGGGTTGGTTTAAGTGTTTTCTTTGGTTTTCTGTGGAGAATATTCAGTATTAATATATCATTATATCAATATATATAATTGCTACTCTGTTTTATGTTTATTTCTGACTTGCTGGGTTTTATTGAACAGCTATCCCTAAAGACAAACTCTTTTAATATTTGTGCAAAAACCTTGTGTGTCTCAGAATTTAAAATCCGACAAATTATTTCCATATAATTTTATTTTTTTTTTTTGTGTGCACAAAGATACAAAACCTTTTGTGGCAGATTGAGGATAACGAGTTCTCCTATAAGTGTCAGCATGTAATATGGCAGCAAATTACTTTGATTTATTGCAGTCTAATTGTATAGAAAGCCAATGAATTGATATGTCATACGCTCAAAGTAATACAATTTAACTACAACAATTATGCAGCTAAGTAGAATTAGAATTTGATTGCTAGACTATAATAACCTCTCATAACAGAAAAATCTCTTATTTATCCCTTTTTAAGCAATAATGGAAGTTAAGATGGTTTCTTCACACATCAGGAAGGGAAGGCAGAGAGGAAAAAATGAAAGGAAGATGGAAATTTGAACTCAACAAATCTATTTTTCTCTAGTGCTGTTTACTTTCTCTGTTTACATGGACAGATAAAGCCAAAACAAACAAAACTGCAAAAACCCCCAAAATCAATCATAAACCCTCAAAAAAAAATAGCAAAACGAAATCCAAACAAAAAATCCCTCCTAACAAAATCCAAAAATGAAAAATTCTGTTTTTTTCCCACTGTTCTAATTGAAGCCCAAGATGCAACCAAATCCAAAATCCTCAGCTGTAACCTGAGTGGATAATTCACTTTATGTTCCATTTTAATGCAAGGGTGTGCTTATTAGGTACTTATTAGTTCTCCTAACTCAGGCTGAAGAGCCAAGTGTGTGGTGGTGTGAAAAATGTCTTGTGCAAAGCCTGTTACCATTCTGCTTGAAACTACAGGTTATTGTCATACTTTGCACCAGAGGAACAAAAGCAAGACAACACATTAAACCAGGGACAGATTTTTCCAAGTTATATTGTCACGTTTCAGCAGCAATCAAGTTTGTTTATTTTTTGGCAAGTCAGTGTTTTATGTACTGACTTTAAAAGGAAGTGAAGCTCAGGAAAGGCACCAGGGCTAAACAGGAGGCTGATGGACAGGAGTGCATGAGGACCTTTATCCCTCTGGAACATCAAATTCTTTGTGACTTCTCCGACTACACCTCTGAAGCTAATTTCTGATTTGTGATGTGCCGCTGTGTTGAGGCAAAGCAGGTTGCAATTATTCACAGCTACTCCACAAAATACTCATTTAACAGTTTTTGAAAGGTGTGGGGTCCCTGCTGGCGTGTCACATACATCCTGCAGCGTCAGTTTTTAGGCTGGTTCTGTGATTTATGCAGGATCAAGGGCAGAAGGGGCTGGATGTGATGCAGTGCAATGCAGGGTCCTTGATCACACATCTTTGGTTGAAAAGCAATGTGTTTCACCCTCTGCTTGTGGCAGGATGGCAGGGAGGGAGGTTTTCTCTTGAGAGAGGCACTCAGGTTATTGCACCCCACAAATGCAAGGGTCCAGCAACTTTCTCACCATCAGTAAAATGAACACAAGAGGTGCCTTTTGCCAGCAGATTCCCACTGAGCCAGTGGAGTAGGAAGGAAGCAATTAGCTGACATGTACTGCCAGTAATAGCTGCTCTAGGCAGCACATTAAGCAGTGCATTAATTGATGTATTAATTGATTTATAAACACCAGCTTCCTGATTAGCCTGATTATTGCTATTGTACTAGGATGAGGAGGATGGTGGGGGTCTCAGTAAGCCTTAGTGGCAGTGTAATTAAACATTTCTTTTGTTCCACTCTCTGTGACATTCACTAGGACAGTGCAGGAATGATGCATTTTTCTCTGCTTGAGTAACGAACTGGATTCATTTCAGCAAACTTTACAATGCTCAGAATTGCATAAGGGTTTTCTGAACTGTGACTTATCTTAAAAAAAGAAGGTGTTTTAGTGAAGTGAACAATGAAAAGATGCAGGGGTCTGGGAGGCAGGGAAGGGCCAAGAACCAGATATTTAATTGCAATAAAATGTGTAAGGAGAGTTGTTCTGCTCACTGTCACACCTGGGTCTTACAATGTCCTGGTGAGGGGCTTTCCAGATGCCTTTTTTGAGATGAACATCAAGCTTCAGCTGATCACAAGGAGCTAGATTATGGCTTTGTGCAGATAGATTCTGCTTTTGCTCACAGTGCAGGTGCTGCTCTTGTATGCTCTGGGTATTTCCACTGGCAGCAGACAAAGGGAAAACCAAGAGAACCTGATATCCCTGATCAATCCTTTCTCTGATGCTAGGCTCAGGGACAACTGCAGGAGTGTAAATTGTACCTTTCAAAAGCCTCAGGAGAAGAGAGTATGTGCGAGACAGCACACATATAGCAGGGGCTGTGCCCCAAAGTTTGGGCTGAATTCTGCTCATCCTTTGCTCACCTTCCCTCTGCAGCCTGCTCCTCCCCTCCTAGTGGATCAGCAGGAGCTGTGAGTCATCCCCCATCCCACACTAAACTCAGAACAATATTTAATCCCTAGACATCCCCCTCAAGTCGTTAATGGACTCTGCTCCTTCTCCTTTTGCCCTCTCATCAGGGCAGGGGCAGAGGAGCATCTCTGGGGTCTGCCAGCACTTTGCTCAGGCAGTTGATTGGGCATTGCCTCGGTGTCAGCAGCAGGCATTAGCACAGAATCCTGAGTGTGGGGAGCATTCCATTCCAGCTTTGAAGGGATGCAGTGCAGCAGTTTAAAGCACAGATGCTGCCCAGTGTGCAGATGGGGTGTCACAGAATCAGTGGTAAGTGGGAGACTAGGGAAATCAGAAAAAAAATTGTATATGTGCATCCCTCTGCCCCCCTCACCACTTCAAACATCCCATTGATTGTTTTTGAGGTGAAAGGGTTTGGCATTGCCTGAAACACAACAGTGAAAAGAAGCTGGGTTGAAACAGAATAATAATACTGATGCAAAAAATTCTTCATCCCCAGATTTTTCTTTGCTTATCTTTTCAGTTAGATGTTTTATACTAATTTTCAGCAGTTCAGGATATGGGAGAGCTTCATGGAAATGAAGTTCCAGTGGTCATGCTCTGTATTTTTGTGAGCCAGGTGTATTGCCTGTACCAGGGAGGTTTCATTCTCATAGGCATTGGCATATTCCTCCCCCATGGACAAATGCTTGAGGGCAGCTTAGAGTGTGAAACTGCAGCTGGGGTTAATCTTCCCAAGTTTCTAGACTGTATTAATATTTGGGCAGCGTAGAAAGCTACCAAGTCTAATTGTACATTGGGAAATGCTGCAGACATTTGTAATCTAGCTACAAATCTGTGAAAATAATATCTTAGACTTAATGAGGAGAGTGGAAAGCAACTAGGAGCAAAAGTCCCATTCATTTCAGTGGAATTTGTGTTGCTGAAATCTCTTAAAAATTCTTGAAAACCAATTTCTAGCCTAACTAAAAATATTGAAAGATGAAACATTTGCTTGTTTCTATGCAAAATAGCTTTACAGAGTCCATCTTTCCACATTTATTCTATAGCTTGGGTCATTGGTCATTGAATAATTTGGGGTAAGAAGCAGAATAACTTCAGTAATGTTTATCTTTTGTTTACTTTCTTGGGATCTCTCCCCATAGGACTGCAAATGATGTAAGAGCCTTTTTCTTCTGTTGCACCAAACATCATTAGGAGTCCACTGGTGGCAGAGGGGTCCTGGATAGAGAGGGAATGTGGTTGGAAAGGAAGGTTCACAGGCTAATGACAGGGTTCAGCTCGAAGTGGAAGCACAGGGATGGCTCTCTGCTCTGTTTGCCATTTTGCTCACCTCAAACGTGGGCTATTTTTCCTGCATGCTTCATTTTTGTGTTTGCACATTAGTAAGAAAGCAACAGCTCGAGCAGTGCAATCATCTGGGCCCTCAGTAAATGCACCATGACCCCTGATACTACAAATGAGTAAGACAGAGCAAACTGTGTGCAGCTCAATACCTTACACGAGGCATCTTGTCTCTAGACAGTTCATTTCTATCTCTGTTGTTGTTGAGACAGTTCTTCTGGCTCATTCTTTTTTTACAAGGGTCCTTCCTTGTAATAAATGGTAACTGTTCTCCAACTGCTCATGATGATTGTGGTAGAAAACAAGTTTATTCTTCAAAAATACCCAGAAGAT
This sequence comes from Catharus ustulatus, assembly GCF_009819885.2. Classification (NCBI taxonomy): domain Eukaryota; kingdom Metazoa; phylum Chordata; class Aves; order Passeriformes; family Turdidae; genus Catharus; species Catharus ustulatus. The sequence goes on along the minus strand of NC_046222.1, from coordinate 5,853,938 downwards.
AATATTCAGTTTAATCCTCTCATATTGTACCATTTCATTGTTTTTGTCCTAAATGCTCTGGAGGTACTAAATTCTAGCTTTTCAATGCATCTAGAATGGTTTATGTTGTATTAATATTAATCATCAGTTAATACATTGTTTGGCTGACAGTGCCACTTTGGAGTGGCAGCTTTCCTGACTGTGGACAGAACCTGGGAAACCTGATCTGAACCTAGGGGCAGGTGTGTGGATTAACTGTTATTGTGTGGGTATCACATAAATACTGCTGAGCAATGTTCATTTACCTCTCTGAAATTGAATGATTCATGTATCCAGTCTGTATTCCTGTGTTCTGTTGCCTTGGGACTAACATGCCTGAAGTGGTGCCCTTTACTGTGTTGGTTGCTTATGTATTCCTGCTACTCTGCACTTGGCACACAGGGAACCAGGTCTGCTCAATCCAGAGAACTGCTGGAATAACTCAGGGCCTTTTGAATTTGATGCTACAGCAATCACAACATCAGTTTTAATCTGCTTAGCAAGTGATCCCATCTGAGGCAAAGTGTGGATTCCTTACCTTCAGTGGAGTGAGAATGAGCAGATTAAGGATTGTCAGGGATTTAGGGATGATGGAAATGGGGTGTCTCAGGTAGTCCTGGAGAAATGTAATACATTTCTTCTGTGCTGCTGGGAATTAGCACTCATGGCATTCACTGGCATCCAGTCTGTAAGTCCACTTGAGCCACACAACAGTGACTGTGATTCTGGCAGGACAAAGGTGGGGACAGGGTTTGTTGTTGGGCTCCATTTTCCACCAAGAGCTCCATTCCAGGTAGTGCTCCTTAAAGGTTTTCTGGAATTCTGGATGTTCTGGCATTCTTTCTTGGTGTGTGGCAGAACAGTTGCTTACCCAAGCTGTCCTTAATAAACAACAAGGTACAACAGTGATTCTTCACCCCACCAGACACATTAATGTGTTTCCTGATTATTAATCCAGGTTGCTGTAATACCAGCAGTCTCCTCTTGTGACAGCAGTCAGAGGCAAAGGCTCTGACTGTGATTACAATTGAAATTGTAAATGAGCTCCTCTAGACAAAATGGGCATTAGATAGGGTACTCTTTGAGAGGTAAACAGCAGACACTGAAGGGCCTGATGGATGTCTTACCTGGTTTTGTCTCATCTTACTGACTCTAAATCATTGCCATTGTTAAACTCAGATTTTCCCAGCCATGGGAAGATTTGAAAGCAGGAACATTCTTGAGGGCTCATTGGTATGATCAAAAGTGCAGAAGCATATGCTGGTGAGTTAAGTTTTCGTTCTCTTGGCTAGTGATGCAGTATTGGAGATTGTAAAAATGTCAGTCTAGGATATATAACTCCAAATAATTACTCTTCTGTAAGTCTGGATAAAGCAATATAATGAAATTACTGCTAATACAGTGAATTATGGTTTAGATTAATGTTCACAGGCAATGTCTGTTGGTGTTTTTTTCTTTTTATTCCCCTTGATTGTTTATTTTTTCTTGTTTCCCCTGTAAGCAAGGCATTTTGATTTCAGGTTTAATAATCTCCAATAGCTTCCTTTTTAAGGTCTGCTAAACTAACAGTATGAAGTAACTACCATTGATCTTAGCTTGATTTATGGTCTATAGATGACCAAGCAAAGACTTGAAAAACTACTTTGCACTAAAGAATAGCTATAAACCCCACTTTTCCATCAGAATGAATTTTGTTAGTCTGAAAATTCTGGAAGAAAAAACCTTGGTATCATGCTCACAGATAATAAATTATCTGCAACCTTTCCCAGCCTGCAATCAATATGTTATTTGCTATTTATTTCCCAATTTTAATCAAATCCAGAGACAGAAAACTCAGAAAAGTCAACCCAGGACAAAACTGATGATAACAATGACATTTATTGACATTTCTGAGGCACAAGGAGATTTAAATGAAGCTAAAAAACCTCTCAGCAAATGACAAGGGGGCTAATGAAAACCCAGTGAACACAATAAAATATGCACCGTCAGCTGCATGCAGGTCAAAGATGGAATTTAAATAAAAGTAAGATAACTTTGCTTTTGTGGCAGTTTATCCTGCTGCTGTACAACTCCTTGGTGGTTGCAAACCACAGCAATAACTTTGTGCTGCCCAGGACACACAGCCTTATTTCTGATTGTGTAAAAGAGAAGGAAAATGAAAGGAAGTGTTGAGGGGCAGAGACAATCCAGCAGCTGGAACTCAAAGATCTTTAGGTACTGTTTTATTTGTTTATGACATACATGTTTAACTGGGTTTCTATTTGCTAACAGGTCCCTTGATTTACATCTCTGATTCTGGTGGACATGTGCATTTTAACATCCCTTTGCATTTGTGGTACATTTTTAATGTTCCACCAGGTCTCCTGAATGGACAGCTGTTACCAAGCCCTCTTTCAACCAAAAAGTGTTTTATTAACCCCTCTTGACATTACTCTGCTCAATATAAAACCCTCAAAATGTCTGAAATGTTCTTTCCTCTGTTTTGGAGACACAGTCTTGGAGACAAGGTTTGCAAGCATCTGTAATCTAAAGAACTTGTTGCATTGCTGTTTCAATGAATTTATTAGACAAATTTCATGCTGCTATTAAAAGTCCTGTGGCTGAAGAGAGAATCAGGCAGTATGAGGAGACAATGGTGAATATTTTTTACTGTATGTGAAAGCAGACAAGGTAACAGTGGACTCATGGAGTTTCTGGGCTGGTGAGGTGGAAGAGAATATGTGGGAGAGTAACTTTGCAGCACTTTCAGAGCTTTGAGAGACCATTTTCAAAGAGCAGGCTGGTGAACAAGGGACACACTGGACATTTGCACAACTCAGGACTCCTCAGAGCAGGTACTCTTATTTGTTCTCTGGGTACCTGGAAGTCTTAATTCTGGAACAGCAGCAGTAATTGAGCAGTGAGGAGCAGTGGAGAGGTTTTCTTGATCACATCTTATATGAGGGCCTGCCACATCACCATGGGATTTACTTGAGGAAAGCAGCAGGAGAAACTTCCAAAACTTCAAGCAGAATTTAAGTGGAACCAGGTAGGGCTGAGTTTGCAACTATATTCAAATACCTCCATCATAAGGTGCATCATAAGGCTCTGTCAAAAATTGCATTGCTATTGAAGTATGGCCCAATAACAACTTTTCTGTTACAATCCCTCCAGACTGCTCGGAAACAGAACTGTGAGTCTAATATGAAGTTTTTTAGTTTTACTTTTTTTTTTAAATTATGGGAGTATCTTCGATTTTCACAGCCCTATCATTGGAGAGATCCAGGTTTTATTTAGGAGTGCAGTGGTGTTTAGAAACAAGGTACTACAATTGCAGACCTGGATTTCATGCTGCTACACACTAAACAACAACTATAATAAAACCAGGTCCTTTTCTCATCTTTAAATTCAAAATGACACAAAGAAATAGAGACAATACTGTGATATTATATTGGGAGCTGATGCAAAAAGATGTTCAGTAGACTTTTTGAACATTGGATACATACAGCCACTCTATCTTGTTTATCAGTCTTTGTAGCTACTGTGCTGAGTCTTATTCTTTTAGTATCCATTTTGTATGAACATGTAAAATGAAATCTGTATAATTACTCCTTTGTACACAGAGTGGAAAAAGTATTCAGTCAAGCAAAATTGTCATTTTATCTTTTTTTTTCTAGGCTGGAATAAATGCATGATTTTGTCATTTCAGTGGTATGGTTTTGGTATTCCATACAAATGAAATGAGTTGATGTAATTTAAGTGACAGTTTCTGGAGGGATACCTCCATTTACTTAATTCTGACTGCTTTTACTCTTTCCTTTTTTATAGCTAATGAGTTGCTTTTAAAGCTGCTGCTTTGTATGAATTTTGTAAATACTTCCAGCGTTCCATGCATCTGCTGAAATATTTTTGCAGTTAGGCAGCTGAAAGTGTTAGGTTTTCTTTTATTATAGGTCAGGCAAGGTTTTGCATTTGTCTCTGCTACTTCGTGCTCTCCTGCAATCTCTTTCTGTCCTAGTAGGGAGGAAATTGCAATCAAATAAAATTTAGATTGATTTTATATTTATACTTCTCATCCTACATCATACAGCTTGTCAAGAGGGGAGCTGTAGTAAAGCTGCTGCTGTACCTACTAAAGTCATTACACCACAGATCCTTGTGCTCTTTTACGAGCCCATAATCTGCTTCTGTATGAGGCAACCAGATTAGTGCCCCATAAAAATGGCAGAAGCACCACTATTACTGTTCTACAAGTTTTTATGCTTTGCTGAATTTTATCATTATTATTGTTATTTTACTGATAGTGTGGCCTAGTGAAGCTGTGGTTGCAAGAAAGAATTGTTTGTGTGAAAAAAGCTCAGACCCAACAGCTTGAGAGAAGTGTGCCCCCTTGGAGAGAAGCAGGAGTTTTATGGGTAGGTTTGGGATAGGATACCTGCCCAATCTGCAAGTCATGTCCATGATGCTCTTCATTGGGATGGGGGGGGTTTGAGGCCAAATAAATTCCCAAGTCTGAGTTTTGAAAGCAGAGTGAAATAATTGACATCAAAATTGTTGAAGTGATAAAAGGGAGATAATATAATATTATAACATAATAATCTGCTTATTTAGGTATTCAAATATCTAGTGCAGTGTTTGAGTACTAAACTTCTGTAGCTCTTTCTTGTTGCTTTTGACACAAAAATTTATTGGCACATACCAGTGGTTTTAAAACTGCAACTTGTTTTTCAGTATCTCTATTTCTAGGTAACAGAAGACTGAACTTGTGACAAAATGAGGGCATTTTGCTTCTAGTTTGGGGCAAACAAATAGAATTATGCCCATTTGGTCTGTGGACATTCTCTAAGAAACTGAAGGGGTTTTATCTGTTTATTTGCACATGTGTTGTATGGCTCTGAGAAAGTCATGAACAGTCTTTGTTTTCCCCTAAGTGTGTCCTCAACTTTAGAAAAACAGGATAGTCACAAGGACAGTGCTCCAGAAGTTTTGATGAGAATTCCAGCAGATGCAGAATGATAGAAATTATGTCCCTTGTGCCAGGGCAGGAAGAGAAATCCTTGGAATGGGAAGCCAAGCAATTTATCTGTCCCTGCAGCTTTTGAGGCAGAAAGGACTTCCCACAGGGTCAGAACTGTGGGTTTGGTGGGCAGCCAGACAGGGGGAGAGCTGAAACAGAGGAATCTTGGGGGCAGATGGTGATGCCCATGGCCCTTGCTCTGGGCACTTGGTCTTTGCCAGGACACCGAGCTGGGGCTGACCCCTGCAAAGGCTTTGGGATGCAAGGACCTGGAACAGCCCCAGTAAATCCTTACTGCCACCTGGCTGAGTCAAAATCAAAGAAATTTCTTTCTTTGTAGCTGTTAGCTGACAGAACCTTTTAGTTATCCTCTGGTGCTGCTGTTTCTGAATACCTCATGTTTTAAAGGTCGTTTTTCTTCTATCTGGCTCTATATATTGAGTATAAATTATAATTGCAGACACAAATAAGGATATTTATCTTGACATCACTTTAAGTGTATTTTAGCAGAGTGACTCCAGAGTGCCCATTCAGCAAAATACATCCTTTCAGGTGGGATCATTTGCTTCTCCTTATCCTGTCAGACAGAAGACTATTTCAGCTTTTGTCTCAATAACTCAAGGCTCTCTTAATTTAAATTTATTAGAAGCCAGGGAAGGTGCCCTGCTGCAGTATAACCTTGGATGTCTTACAGGTTTTTCAGCTGCAGTATCAGGGCAATGCCCTGAGTAGATACAAATTTAACTAGACATGAGAAATTGCAAAATCCTTTTTTTTATCACCCGTTTTCAAGTCCCTTGATTCGACCATCAGAATAAATTTTCTATGATCTCATAACTTCAAAAGCTCTCCTCGCTCCCTTCTTCCCCCATCTGTTTAACCAATAACCTATTCTCACAAACACTGAAAATCACTTTATGAGCAAAGTTGTCATGATGGGTCTGGAATGTATTGTGGATCCATGCTGCATTAAGTGTGCTGGGACTAGGCAGGATAGAGTAAAAGTGGCTACTCTTTTTTTTTCTAAATTTTATTTTCTTAAAGGTAGTCTTTGTAAAAAAATTCTTTTTTAACAATGATAATAATAATGTGCTTGATTTGTACAGCTGAAATTGAGGGGTTTTTCATCAAAAATATTATAAATCATCAAGGAATATGGAAGCAAATTTTTTCCCACCCTTTCCTAGTACTACTGACAGGTCGGAATTGTAATTTTGGAGACTTGTTTATGTTGTTCCCCTAAATAATTTGAGGTGATGTTGCCAATAATCTCTCTTAGTGAATACAGACAGAGTATCTAAGATCTGAATCCTCCTGTAGGAAATGAGGTCAGTGTGGTGTTGTCAGAGATGGTGGTTACCACAAAGGATTCCCAGATCCCTATTTCAGGAAGTGAAGAAGCCAGTAAAAATTTTATTTTTGAAAGATGTTAAGACCAAAGCTGCATTTAAGGAATGGATTTTCAGGGGGGAAACAATTGTTGTCAACCAACCCATTTCATTTCTACATCATGCAAGGGAAGAAGCACTAAATCCCTTGTGTCTTGACTTTGGGAAGTCCTCTGACCCTGCCTCTCCTGATATCCTCAAAAGCAAAGAAACCACAGCCTGCAGAGATCTGTGACAGCGTGTGTGTGTGAAATTGTTCAAAACTTCTGCACAGAAGGCAATTATCAGCTTTCCTATCAAAAGAGTGGTGTTGGAGCTGCCCTGTTGGTGCTCCTTAATGATCCCCACCCTGGAGGTGTGGGCAGGTTGAGAGGGAAGAAACTGCGCGCGCGGGGCAGCAAGAGCAGAATTCCAAATGATCTTTGCAACCTGGGGAATGTGAGCTGAAATGGAGGAGGGGGAAGTGCATGAGCCTTCACGTAGGCAAGCTGAGTCAACTGCATAAATAAAGTATGAGGAGCAGCTGGCTGGGAAGCTGTTATACAGAGAAGGGTCAGGGGTTGTGCTGAACCACGAGCAAATACGTCTGAGTCATGAGTTAAAAATGTCACACTGCTGTGGTGAATCCAAATGCCATACTGGGAGGCAGCAGGGCACCTGAGGGACTGCTTCCATTCTGCTCAACTTTGATAAGATCCCTGGGCCTCAAGGCTAAAGGGTTATACTGAATTTGGGGCTCTTGCTTAAAAAAAGACCTGGATCAGATGGAGACATTTTAACAAGAAGTTCCAGGAATTATTAGATTCCTAGAAACTCATCTCAGATCAGAGACCAAATTGAAATTGTATAGCCAAATTTTTGAAAAAAGATCATGGAGGGAGCACATAATATTTTTTAAAACTGCAAAAATTTCTGGAATGAAGGAAAAATTAATCTCCCTGCTCATGGGCTAAAACTCCCAGTCTGTAGTGGGCTACAGCCAAGTCAGAGTAAGCACAATTCATTGGAAGATGCAGAAATATAAGGAGGACTCTGAGTAAGGGAAGTGTTCAGGAATTTTTTGACTGTGTAAATGGGAGTTAGGAATTGTTTGTCTTATCAGGCAAAAGGGAGCATAATGCCACAGGCAATCAAATAGGAAGGTGGGATGGTTAATCTCCATCTTTCCCAGGTGTATGAAAGTTCCAGATAGAGGTTTGCTGATGTGTAGAATATGGGTGTAGGCAATTTGCAATGTGACAGAAAGGAAAATGTGACAAGGAACAACCCATTAGGTGAATCTAACCTGTAAAACTAGAAAAATAAAGAGCAGGTTATTTATAGAGGAGAAAGAAAGCTAAGGAAGGAATATTGTTATATTGCAAATATGTGGAGACTTGCTCTGGACATCTCCCTGGTTTAAAAGGCAAGGAATTAATGTGCTGCTTTTGAAGTTTTGGGAGCTTGAAAACACTCAGGAGGGACTAGACCAGCCTCTGGCAACTATGGAATAAAGTAGTCCCTGCACAACAGTTTGTATGTTGACACTTACTACAATTGCACCTTTGTTCTGCTGTGTCGATGTCCCCAGAGGGGAAGGCCAGTCCTGGTGGACAGAAATGGAGGACCAGGCAAATGTCATCTTTAGTTTATATCCCACTCAGAGATCATGATCTGTGCCTTGGCTTGTATTAGAGCAAATACCAAAGTCAGAAGGTGAAAACAAAACCTCTGGTTACGCTGTCAAAGCAAAACAGAAAAATACGAGGGATAAACAAAACCCGAAAAACTCAAAAAGCAAAACCGTGTCTGACTGATGCAGCAAAACGTTTCTGATTCTTTGGTTGGCTGGAGAGAAGAGAGGTTAAAGATAAAGGTTTGAAGGGGAGATGGATGAGGGAATAGGGAATACACTTTCTGTATCCATCATGGACTTTGGCTGAGATGGGGAGCAAGAGAATTTGGGCCGTGGCTGTAGCAAGGAGCTCTCTCTCTCTCTTTTGTGAGATTTCTACATTACCATCTTTCTTTTGTAAGGGGAAGGCACTCTTTTTTACTATTTTCAGCTATTGATTATCCAAGTATCAGCTTGGCAATGTGCTGCTGTTCTGTGTCCCATACTGCTGTTTCCATGGCTGAGAGAAGAAAAAAATCACTGTCAAGCCAGGCAAGGATGGGTAAAAACATAAAAACAAAACATATGGAGCCATCACCCTGTGCTTTTTTTGGAGACCAGGTCTGACCCAACCAGAATCTTCCTGGATAAATTTTATTTCAGCCCTATAAGCATGTAGGTTTTGGGATGGGTTCTTCTTTCTTTACTTAGACTTTAAAAAGAAGTGTTATTTTAAAGTGCTTGGACACTGCATATCTCCATACAGATTATGTTCTTGCTGAGATCAAGAAAGCTCTACAGTCTCCTAAAATAATGGCTGTATTCCAAGCAAGTAAGGCAGAGAAAGGAAAAGGGGGGGAAAAAAAGATAACTTGTCACTTTCTTGAGATGAAGATGCCATTTGTTACATAACACTGAAATTGTAGAATGGTTTGGGTGGAAGGGACCATAAATAACATCTATTTCCAAACCCTCCTGCCATGGGCAGGGACTCCTTCCACCAGATCAGGTTGTTCAGAGCCCCATCCAACTTGTCCTTGAACACTTCCAGGGGTAGAGCATCTACAGCTTTTCTTGAGCAACCTGTTCCAGCGCTTCACCCCCTCACAATAAAGAATTTGTTTCTAACAGCTAATCTAAACCTGCATGCTGGTGGGAAAATCTCTCCCCATATTTCTTGTAGGCTTCCTTAAAGCACTGGAAGGTCCCAATGAGTTCTTCCCTCCAGAGATGTTGAGCTGTTGACCACAATTCTGGGCGCAACAATGCAGCCAATTCCTGGTCCACTGAGTGGTCCATTCATCAAATCCAAGCTTCCACAGTTTACAGACAAACATGTCATGTTGGACACTGTCAAATGCTTTGCACACCTCCAGGTAAATGATGTCTCTTGTTCTTCATTTGTCCACCAGTGCTTTTTTAGGCCACTAAATCTGGCAGGTATGATTTGCCTTTAGTGAAACCATGTTGTCAGTCACCAATCATTTCCTTGTTTTCCTTGTACCTTAGTATTGCTTCCAGAGTGATATCAGTCTATCACTAATCTTCTAGCTCTGAGGAAAGGCTATGTGAAAAGTGGTAGCTCCTCAGCTCTTTCATTATCTCTTTAGCCATGTGTCTTCAGAGGAGCTTCAGTGTTTTTCTGATCCAAACAGAGCAGTGAGATAACCTCAGTTCTTATTAGTGCTGACAGAGGCACCTTGTCTCCACAGACCCACAGTTGCCTCTTCTTTATAACATTGTACATCACAGAGTCCTTGCATGAGCATCTCAAGGATATGCAGCAGCCAGCTTTCAGCTGTGTCCTTTAAGGCTTTTCAGTCTTTCATGTCACTCCCCCCAGCCTTTGGAGATGATGCATTATCCAATTCCTCTTTGCATTAAGAATCTACCATTCCTTGGGATGCCGTGCTGGCCTCCATCCCCTGTGATACTTAAAAAGACAGCAGTGTTTCATAGCTTCAGACACTGTAAGAGTAACCTAGTTTCACACAATTTTAAATTGGAGTGAGCTTTAAAAATTATTTGAACTCACCTCCTGACCTGAATATTCACATTCTTGTCATATTATTCCATTTTGATATAATGATGGCGTAACAGATTTGGGAAAGACTCAGGCAAGTGTCTTTTCAACTTAAATAAGTCTGGAGAATCCTTTCTTCATAAGACCTAAAGCACATTAAGTCACACGGTGAAGGAGTTGGGCAATGCAGCTCTGTGTGTGTAAAACAAAAGATTTAGCATTGAAAATCCACTGGACACAGTGGAAAAGATGAGCTTTGGAAGCAGTCTATACCACCCACTGAAGACAAGAAAAGGGTATTCAAGTCTATTATTGTGATAATAGTGTCTCTAGTGATAAAATCCAGATTATTTATCCACTCTTTCAACCAAAAATCCTAAGAAATAAAATGTGTCAGGGAGGTGCAGCAAAATAATGGAGTACAAATAAAGGATAAATAGAGTAACCTAATCTTGGCTTTTTTTTTAACCAATATCCTGCCATTTAATTACTCAGTGTCAGTGTTCTTCACTGCCATATCAGTAATTTTGTTTTCTTTTGGGGTATTGTACTTTTTGTGGCTTATTGTAGACTGCATTCTGCCATCCATGTCACTACTGTATAACTCACATTCTGCCCTCCCAGTTACAGCAGGAGTACAAAGAGAGTGAGAGACTAATCAGAGTCAGCACAAAAGGAGACAGAATGTGTCCCTGAATGCTTAAACTCATCAAGAGAAGGCCTGCTGCCTTTTCTATTTTGAATGCACAGTTGGTGCCTGATATCAAATACTTTTCCTTTGGTAGTGAGGTCTGTGGTTGCCTGCACAGAAAGCATTATGATCCAAGCACTAATTCCTATTCCCTATTCTATTCTACTAAAAGTTGTCAGTGCTTGCATGCACCCATTGAAGAGGTTTAATCCTACTGCCTTTCTGCCACCTGAATGGAACCAGGCTCCCTGCATGGCTTAAGGGGCTGAGCAGATGTTTCCATGAGGCAGGAATGAAAACAGGAATATTCAGGTCAATGGCATTGCAGAGACAGCAGTCAAGGGCCGTGAAAGACACGAGGTGTAGCAGCAAGTTAAAGTGAAAGGTCTCTGCCAGGCCTACCAAATATATTTATCAATGTAAATAAAGAGGTGAAAAGGGTGTTTCCACATGCTACATCCAACTCTGCATATATTTGCATAGGCAAAAGGAGGAGCACACTTTCTCCTGGGCATAACTATAAAAACACCAATGTGCCACAATTAGGGAACTTCACCAGAGACCAGAAAAAAAGATCTATGCAATGGGTCTCTCAGGCACATGCAGTACTCTAAAATTTAGCAGGATCAGACATAGGGAAGCCAGAAAAAGCCCAATAAAGGAAGAAGTTAAGGTAGAGATAAAAATTTTATTATTTTTCCAACCAAAAAAAAAGATTGGAAACAGTTTTCAAAAGATGGTATTCACTTCATGAACAAAGGTTTTGGGACAGATTTTGAAAATAACTTTTTCTTTTAAAAACCTAGCAATAAAGGAAGAGAATATTAGAGCCATTAGTTATGCACCACATCTTAATATCAGTGATAGAATTTCAGCTGTCATAAAGCCACAACATCAGAAAATGAAGATCATGGCAACAAAGGCAAATCTACAGATCTAAGTAATTAAAATAAAACAGGCTGTATCAAGACATGCTTCACAAACAGCAATGACTATTCACTCTGAGGTCCCAGATTTAAGAATAATTCTCATAAAGCAGTTAAACACAGAAAATGTAGAAGTGCACAAAGGTGCAGTCCCATGTAGAAAAACAATTTTTCCAGTTTCAAATGTCTCCCACCTGCACTGTACTTTTGCAGGGGTAAAGCAGCAGCTGTAATATCAGTGTACTTGATGTGTGCCTTCTGCTTCATTGTCTTCTTTTGTTGTGTGCTGAGGACAACTCAAATTTCTTTGTGAGATACCTGTGTTCCTGTGCCCAGATATGTCATTCTTATGTTTCATGTCAAAAGTCATAATTTTCCAGGAATAGCTCGACAGGAATAGTTTCCTGAGGTTTCTGGGAAAAAAGGTTTTATTTTCTTCATCCTGATCAGAAATCCTCCTGCATCCTTCACACAAATAACTGAGTAGAACTGAGCCCTTGTGCCTTCCTCAGGCCCTTTGCAACCTCCAGAGCAATATGCCAGCCCCACTCAACACATCTGGAGTGATTTAGTGACATTCTCTCTTCTGTCCCCTGCCAATAATCCCTGGAGAAGTTTTTGTGTTTTTTTTTTTTTCTCATTACACTTGGCTTTCCTGTGGGATCACTCTGATGTGACAAGTTCCTGAGGTGCATCCCTTGAAACGCTTGCTCTTCAAATAATTTCTCAGAAAGCACTTTAGGACTTGCTTCCTTTCCACAGGAACATAAAATTTTGTGTTTTCTCTGCCAGGTTGGTGTTGAATTCTTAAGTGTTGGGTAGTAGCACTGCAGATTATTGTGGGCTAAAATCAACTAAAGCCATTATCTCACAACTTTTTGGGGTGTACTAACCTCTACAATGACAGACATGCATGTCCATCATCTTTCTCTGCTTCAAATGGATGGCAGTGAAAAAGCAGGAAGACTGTGACATTCCCTGTATCCCTAAATCATGCTGTACAAGCACTGTGTTGTCCTCAGTGAGGTCATGAGTGACTATCTGCAGAATATATTGCTTTTCTCCTGTTTGTTGTAGAGTGCTTGCACCACTTCCCTCCTCTAATGCTTGCCTTCAATGAAATACCTAAATTTATTTATTAGCAAACGTATTAGGTGCTCAAACTACACTATTCTCTCCCAAACTCTTAATATGATTTGTTTATATGGCAATTAATGGCAATACTCTAGCCATCACACTGCTAAAAAGTGGGCAGTTCAGTACCAGATATATTGTTAAAATCTTGTAGGGTCTCTCTGATTTGAGCAGACTCTTAAGAAATTTTCATAAATGCCCTTGCACCAGGATGTTGAAAATTAACAAGCAAACTTTCTAATTTTAATGTACTTTTAACCTCTGCTACTAATAGTAACCTCAGTTTAGAGATGATTCACTACACTGTACATAGCAATCAGAAACATTAACTTTGCTAATATCAGTCTGACTCAAGATATGTTAAAATATCCGTTCAGAAAGCTAAAAATATATTAAATTTGATCTGTGCATGTTCTCAGATCTTTGAATCTTTGTGGTACTACTCAGATACCTCTTTTTTGGGTCCAAAATGAGAGAAGCAAAGAATAAAATTGCCTTTGTTATTACAATTCTGGAAATGTGGAGAGCTTGGACAAGAAAAAAGGATCCTCACTTGCATCTCCTGAAAATGACTTTCTAAGGATGTAAAGGTGGTGTTATGCACCAATTTTGACCAGCTAGCAGAGAGATTCAGTGAAATGTTCCCACTTGAGACAGGTGCTTACAAAACTGAATCAAATTAACAGCTTTCCTGTTTATGTAGTCATAGGGAAAAAAATCTCATTAGGATATGGGTTCTGTCTCAGACTGCGCTGCACTTCAGGAAGCTTTTTGCTTCTGACTGTACAGAAAAATGGAAGTCCTGGCCATGCAGTGGCACCAAGGTGACACACTGAGGGTCTTTGCTGCCTCATGATCAAAGAAATGACAGGAGAAATTCGCTCACAATTGCTGTAAAATAATGGTGTCGTAAGGCAGTGGTGGTTTGCTTCTGAAGGGAAAGGAAACACATGAAAATAGTTCTTAAATGGTAAATGTGAACTTAGTTGAACTTTTTAAAAGTAGAAAAAGCATAAATGATGTTTCAGGCCTTTTTGCTTTTTTTTTTCCTTTTTAAAAAATCCTTTTGGAAAGAAAACCATGTACCAGTTATAATCCTTTAAGATAGCAAAATTCTTTAAAATAAATTGTCAGGAGAGATCAAAGAATGAGTCAGGGATGTAAGAAAGGCTATGTCATATCCAATAAATAATGAGTGTTTCTTTTAGCATGTTGCCAAAGGCAGCCAGGATCTGGTCTTTCACACTGGAAGCCTTGGTGTGTGTGTTAGGTAAACAGGCTTGAAGAAATGAGGAGGGGAAAAGTAAAACCAAGGTAATTTTTAGCATCTTCTCTTTGTTATAGATTATTTTTCATAATCTGCTATTTGATCAGCTGCTGGGGCTGCTCAGACCTTATAGCAGCTATTAACATGGGTGGAAGAAATGCCACAGATGGGGAAGGAAGGAGCTGAGACAAGTGGCAGCACAAAGATGACTCATCCATAAACCAGACACAGGTAGCAGGAAAAACTGCTTAGCTGTACAGCTCAAATTAAAAATATAAAAATACCAGGAGCAATCTCACCAGATCTCTCTTTTTTTCTTCTTGCAGCTCAGAGTTTTCTGGAGGTTTGCAGTTGTTTTTTCTTCATCCTGTTACATTCAGGTGTCCCAGCTGCTTTTCTATGTGTTGCATCTGACCATGCAGAGCTCTTGTAGTCCTGTGTAAAAACCTGGTCTCTGCCTCTTCCAAAACAGAGATGTGATCTGAAATATAAAATTTTCACACACCACCCCCACCTTATCCTCTCCCTTGCAAAAGGATTCAAGGGGCAGCCCTAGAAGAACCTGTGGGCTGAAAGCAGACAGAATTACAGAATTAATATGAGATAATCAAGTCCATTGCATCCTTGCAAATTTTTCTCTTTCCCCACCAGGTATCAGCTTGTGCCTGCTGTATTTGCCAGACACTCAGAGGAGACTCTTTGGAGGTTGCTGGTGGGCTACAGCATCACCACTGTGCTGAATTGGGAGAAATTCCTGTTAGTGCTGTCCCTAAAAAGCAGAGCTTAATGCCACCACTGGATGCCCTTCTGGCTACAAAGATAGAGCTGCTGATGTTAAGCCCAGCTTAAGCAGGGTAATATGAATACCACAAGGCATTTAGTGCAGAAAGTTAAACATTATTTAAATGACATAATGTTCTGCTAAATACAGCTGTGCACCAGAACCAAGACATATCTAAAGCTTGGCCTTTAATATTTCTTTATGCTCACCAGTCAGGATTAGGGTTGGTTTGGGAATGGGTACCAGTAGAGTTTCTGTGGTTGCTGCATCTCTGGAGTGTAATGGGTCACTGCAGAACAGAACAAATCAGAAATTGTGATCTGTGTATTTGTGGCAGGCTGCAGGGCTGGCAGTCTGCTGGGTGGGTGGGTGAAGAGCCTGGCAAATATAAATCGTGAGGTGGGAGTGAATGTTCCATCCGATGATAGACACATCTAAATGGGGACTTTAATTAGCTAAAAATATTAGTTCTTTTAGCACAATAAAAAGCTATATGAGCTGATAAAAAAGAAAAGAGGAGGATTAATGGAACAGGTTCCTATGAGTCAGTAGCAATATCCAGCTAGGTATAGAGAATTGGTTTTGGTTTGGTTATTTTTTCCCTGTTGAGATATCAGGAAGTCTTTCTTGGAAAAACCAAACCTTCCCAGGGTGGGAAAGAAGATCATATATATATTGTTAGAGAAAATAGAAAAATTATTGAAGACATCAATACAGTTATATTTGGCTAAATAGTTCCATTTCAAAATACATATTTTGCTTAGAGTGTCATAATTTAGTGATTTTCCAGTCAAGCAAGAGTATATGATCTTGTTCTGTCTCAGTGTAGTTTCCACTTATTTCTGAAATTGTTACCCAGTTCAGCCAAGACTTAGATGGATTAGAGGGTCTCAAAGATGAAAGTCCCGCTTTGTAAACACTCATTCAGGATAAAATCTGGAGTTGTTGCTTCTGTGGAGGGGAATTCACAGCGCCAGGTCAATAGTTGATTGGACTGGTGGCCTCTTCTCAAAACACATCCAAGGCTTAGGAGAGGTGCTAAGGGTGACTTTGCAGAGAAGAAAAATAATAAGGTCCTGTTGGGACAGGGAATAGGGGTTCAGGTCATATGCAGAATTAGGAGTGTGCTGGGAGCAGAGGGATATTGAAACCTTTCCCCAGAAAGATCTGCTCATCATGGAGTTAGTTGTTTCTTCCCTTTCTTTTCAGCCCAGATGGTAAAGCCAGAAATATTTCTGTGTCTTTTTTTTAACTTTTTTTTTTTTTTTTTTTTTAAATAAGGATCTTATTCCTACTTTACCATGGATTCTGTGGTGGTGAATTGAGGTCTGTACTCCAGAACAATTTCTTCAATTCCCTGTGGAATTATTTCCATCTCCAGTGTTTGTGCACCACACTGTGGTAGTGTCATACAAACAATACAACATTAAACCTGTGGAGGAGTCTCAGTAGGAGATGATTAATTTATAAGCATGAAGTTTTTTATTTATTTAATAAAATAATTTTGATTTAATAATATAAAAAATTTATTTCCTATCCACCAAAGACAAGTTCCCCTTTAATACCCCCTCTTAATTCTCTATGTCTATTTTCTGATATTGGACTGGACTTTTCTGATATTAGCTCTTTCTTAAGTGGACAGAGGGATATTTTTGGTTCACTTCACTCATGTTGTGAGTGCCTGGAGCAGGGAAAGTGAAAATGCTGAAGGCAGGTGAGTGCAGGGTGGTGGCAGATTCTGTTTTCTCTCACCTGCTCTCACATCCCTGCAGTTGCTGCTGAGCCCTGGCCCAGGGTAGGACCTGCTGTGCCAGAGCCTTGCAGGGACAGCTTGATGAGATGCTCCTCCAGCCATCATGTGCAGAGAGAAACAGGCAGAGGAGCTTTAGAAAAGCAAAGAAACCAAGCCAACCCAGGGCTGGCTGCACCTGTGTACAAAAGAGGACAGCAGGAATTTCCCTGCCCTATCAGACCACTGGTCCATTGCATCCCGTGTCCAGCCCCAAATCCCAGCCAACAGCAGATGCTCCAAAGTGTGGAGCAAGGCACAGTGCAGCAGGGAGCCATGCTGGCAGGACCTGTGGCTATTAATACTCACTTGTTTAATTTTTTTTCTATCTCTTCTCTTGGAGGAACTCAATGATTTAATTTCAGCAGATTCTTTTCTCCTAACTTTGCCTCAAAAAAGGGTTTGCTTCTCCTGCTGTAATGCCAGTTTCCCAGTCATCTTTGCTAAGCTGATGAAGGATTCACTGTGTTCTCTTAATAGTAGTTTAATTCTGTAGGTATTGATAGCTGGGGGAATTTATCTGCAGTTAAATCTGCTCTTTGGCTGTGTGTAGTAACTTCTTAGGCAGGTCATGTACTCCATTCCACTGCTATCTCCTGTTCCTCTGTATATTTTTCTGCATTTTGCATTATCATTTGTTAAATACATTCCAACCTGCAATTTATCTTAGTCAGCAGTTTTAGGACCTTTGTGTCTCTCTGCACACCCAGGGAATTTAGAAATAAATCACTGCTCTTACTGGTTGCTTTTAATGCAAAAAATGTTTTAGAGAAAGTCAAGAGGGGCTTGGTCAATATTGTCTGGACTCTCCTGTGCAATAAAACATTTTTCATATGCTTTCCCAAGTGATAGGAGAATCCTGATTCAATTCAATTTTCTGCACTTGCTATTTTTAATTTTTAATATGTATGTTTTTCATTGAATTCAAGCTCTGCTGGTTAAATTTCATGTGTTGGAGGTAATGCAGGCACTAGTCAAAATTATTTTTCTACTACTTATGCATTGATTTTTGTTGGCAGGATTTGTATAAAGAGAATCTTTCTGAAATATTTGGTAGGTTAGATAATGGAGAATAAGCTAAGGAAACAAGAAACTGCATAGAGCACAGCTTTGTTAGGCAGGGTTTCGTAGATATTTAAAGACAGAACCTGGTTTTAATAAGATATTTCCTAAATTACATTGCTTTGCTGAGGTGGAAACTGCATTAATGTAAGAGAAACATGTCTTCTTAAAAACCTCTCAAAAATAGGGTTCTTTGAAATGATGAGAAGGATTTGCATGAAGATCTAGGTCTCTCTCCTTTTTCCATTGAAATATGTGAAATTCTGTGCATTCTGTGGTGATGTGGGTGGAGATCCTCTCCCAGTGCAGTGAATTACCCTTGCTAGGCTTGCCAACCTTCTCTGGCTATTAGTGCAAGGTGTGGATGGGCTCCTTTCCTGCCTCTGTGCTGCTCTGGGTGAGCACAGAGCCCTTGACACTGCCAGGGCTGTGCCACAGCCGTGCCCTGATGTCACCTGGCTGCTGGGGAGGGTGGTGGGGCATATCTGGGCTCACCACACAAATCCCTGCTCAGCACACCAATCTGTGCTCAGCACACCCATCTCTGCTCAGCACACCAATCTCTGCTCAGCACACCCATCTGTGCTCAGCACACCCATCCCTGCTCAGCACACACATCCCTGCTCAGCACACCCATCCCTGCTCAGCACACA
Source organism: Catharus ustulatus (assembly GCF_009819885.2). Lineage (NCBI taxonomy): Eukaryota > Metazoa > Chordata > Aves > Passeriformes > Turdidae > Catharus > Catharus ustulatus. Next base: position 5,835,616 of record NC_046222.1, on the reverse strand, counting down.
CATCCCTGCTCAGCACCCCCATCTCTGCTCAGCACACCCATCTCTGCTCAACACACCCATCCCTGCTCAACACACCCATCCCTGCTCAGCACACCCATCTGTGCTCAGCATACCCATCTCTGCTCAGCACACCCATCTCTGCTCAGCACACCCATCTCTGCTCAGCACACCCATCTGTGCTCAGCACACCCATCTGTGCTCAGCACACCCATCTGTGCTCAGCACACCCATCCGTGCTCAGCACACCCATCCCTGCTCAGCACACCCATCTGTGCTCAGCACACCCATCCGTGCTCAGCACACCCATCTCTGCTCAGCACACCCATCTCTGCTCAGCACACCCATCCCTGCTCAGCACACCCATCCCTGCTCAGCACACCCATCCCTGCTCAGCACACCCATCCCTGCTCAGCACACACATCCCTGCTCAGCACACCCATCTCTGCTCAGCACACCCATCAGTGCTCAGCACACCCATCCCTGCTCAGCACACCCATCCCTGCTCAGCACACCCATCTCTGCTCAGCACACCCATCAGTGCTCAGCACACCCATCCCTGCTCAGCACACCCATCCCTGCTCAGCACACAGATCTGTGCTCAGCACACACATCTGTGCTCAGCACACCCATCCCTGCTCAGCACACCCATCCCTGCTCAGCACACCCATCCGTGCTCAGCACACACATCCCTGCTCAGCACACCCATCTCTGCTCAGCACACCCATCCCTGCTCAGCACACCCATCCGTGCTCAGCACACCCATCCCTGCTCAGCACACCCATCTGTGCTCAGCACACCCATCCGTGCTCAGCACACACATCTGTGCTCAGCACACCCATCCGTGCTCAGCACACCCATCCCTGCTCAGCACACAGATCTGTGCTCAGCACACCCATCCCTGCTCAGCACACCCATCTCTGCTCAGCACACCCATCAGTGCTCAGCACACCCATCCCTGCTCAGCACACCCATCCCTGCTCAGCACACCCATCTCTGCTCAGCACACCCATCAGTGCTCAGCACACCCATCCCTGCTCAGCACACCCATCCCTGCTCAGCACACAGATCTGTGCTCAGCACACACATCTGTGCTCAGCACACCCATCCCTGCTCAGCACACCCATCCCTGCTCAGCACACCCATCCGTGCTCAGCACACCCATCTGTGCTCAGCACACCCATCCGTGCTCAGCACACACATCTGTGCTCAGCACACCCATCCGTGCTCAGCACACCCATCCCTGCTCAGCACACCCATCTGTGCTCAGCACACCCATCCGTGCTCAGCACACACATCTGTGCTCAGCACACCCATCCGTGCTCAGCACACCCATCCCTGCTCAGCACACAGATCTGTGCTCAGCACACCCATCTGTGCTCAGCACACCCATCCCTGCTCAGCACACCCATCCCTGCTCAGCACACCCATCTGTGCTCAGCACACCCATCCCTGCTCAGCACACCCATCTCTGCTCAGCACACCCATCTGTGCTCAGCACACCCATCCCTGCTCAGCACACCCATCCCTGCTCAGCACACCCATCCCTGCTCAGCACACCCATCTGTGCTCAGCACACCCATCTCTGCTCAGCACACACATCTCTGCTCAGCACACCCATCCCTGCTCAGCACACCCATCCCTGCTCAGCACACCCATCCCTGCTCAGCACACCCATCAGTGCTCAGCACACCCATCCCTGCTCAGCACACACATCTGTGCTCAGCACACCCATCTCTGCTCAGCACACCCATCCCTGCTCAGCACACCCATCTCTGCTCAGCACACCCATCTCTGCTCAGCACACCCATCTGTGCTCAGCACACCCATCCCTGCTCAGCACACCCATCCCTGCTCAGCACACCCATCCCTGCTCAGCACACCCATCCCTGCTCAGCACACCCATCCCTGCTCAGCACACACATCCCTGCTCAGCACACCCATCTCTGCTCAGCACCCTCATCCCAGAGCCTTAGCTGGCAGTGCTGAGGAGCACAGGCTGTTTGCCCATCCATTAGTCTGCTCTCAGCAGGGCCAGTCCTCCACAGCTCTGGGAGTCACTGAGCACTCAGGTAATGATGAGTAATAAATGATCGTGGAGTAAAAAAAAATTGTTGTGAGGATTGGGTGAAATTGATTCAAATGGGAGGCAATTGTCACAACTTGTTTCAAAAACAAAAGCAAGGCTTTCAACAGAGCTGTGGCTATAATGCTTCATTATCACAATCAAGTTTCTGTCAAGAACTAAGAAAGGCTGGGAGCTCATGGGGACCCCTCTTGATAAAGAAATAACATTCACTTTTTGTCTATTATATCAGCCTACAGGTTTAACAAATTATAAATAATTGCTGAAATTAAAAATTATTGAATAATGCATTCAAGGGACAGTTTTCATATTAGCAAACTTGTCTGGTGTACATTCAGAGGAATTTTCTGCCAGGTTATTTAGCAGCAGGGATCAGAAATATTCATTTCCTCACAGTAAGCTGCATCTAACAGTTTTCTTAATTTGGAGACAATTAAGACTGGAATGTGGAGGGACTATTCCAGTGGAGTGACTCATGCCATACCTATTAGGGAGCAATAAGATTACTTTACCTTCTGAAGCAAAACTAAATCTCCAAACTACTTATTTTAAAATAACTGCAGACTTTATATGAATAGGGATAATCGGATTCGAGAGATTTTTCTGTTACTGAACCAACAAAAAGCTGACACAACAAAACATCTATTTGCTGTGCCTGAACAAAATGGAAAAAAAAATAATAACAACAATGTAGAGAAAATGACTTAAGTTTATGAGTACAACTGATTTTTTTGCATATGTGTGTTAATACTTTTGGGGTGTTTTTTGAGCACTGGTAGATGGAGTTATTTCAGCTGAGGCATTGGGCAGAACTTTGCACAACTTTTCTCATGTTTCCTTATCACTTCATCAGTCCTGATATGTGCAGGCAAATTCTGAGAGAAGGCAGCTGTTATCCTGCCCATGTGCCTCCCTCACCTATCTGTTATGTGGCAAGGCTGCTATAAATGTGATTTTTCTAATACACTGCTACCTCTGCCTCCAGCTGGATCCTCTCCTCGAACTTACTCCCTCTTCAGACAGACACAAGACTTTCAAATTGTCATCTTTCTTCCCTTTCAATCTAAAAGTCATCATTATATAAATATTTTGGCAGAAAGCCCATTTGCTCAGAAATTTGTCAAGAGCTGCTTTTTGGGTTTTATATATATATTTATTTTATTTATTTATTTGGCATAAACCAAATTTCAAATAAAATTGTTCATGTGGGCTTCTGGGATAAAAAATTTTGCTAATAAAACTTCTCCTGACACAAACAGATTTTGGACAGAATTAGGGAGTCACTGAAACAGGAGATGCCAGCAAAAATAGGGTTGAAAATCAGTGTGAGACTGTCCTGTTCAGCCTTTGTGGCTTTGTTTGTCCTTCATTGAACTTGTGTAGAAGAGGTGTAGTCTGGGCAGAGGAAGAGCTTTATAGAGATGTGAGGTCAGAGTGTATGAAGTGGACAGGTGAGAGGAGAGCCTGGGAAAAGGCCATGACCTACAGGCAGAAAGGAAGAGGGACTTGTCCTGAGACAAGGAGAGGAGAGGAGCAGGGAAAGTGGGACCAGGGCTTGTAGCCATTGCATTATGAAGAACAAGCTTGGCTGTAGGAATAGTGATGAATGATCAGCTGTACAACCCAGAGAGCTGCTAGGCAGAGGAGTCTGTGCAGAGATTGCTCACAGGGGAAGAAAGATGGAGAGATAATCACAGAGAAGTGAATCACAAAGCAATGTGTCTGCATAAAGAATTTAAGTAGGAATTCAGTAAAGAATAAGATGTTTGAAGTACATTTCCAGATATGTTTTAGATTGAATATTTTAAGGATGAATGAGGAAGTTCCTTGCACCATCCTTCTGAGTGTTGTGACATTTGCTAGGAAGTACAAGGACTTTTAAAATATAGTTTACCTGTTTACAGTCATGGTCTCAATCTGAAAGGCTTTAAAGCATCAATACAGTAGCCAGTAGCACTCTGAATTCTCTCTAATTCAAGCATCATTTTTTGCAGATATAATGGTTGGACATTGAGCAGGTTTGAAATTGTGTTCTACAGTAGTTATACCACTTAAAAATCAGCTCCTCACCAAAAATTCTCCTCCTTTCCTCCTGAGATGTTTGTCTTTTTTTTTTTTTTTTAATTCAGATGTATTAGAATAGAAGAACCTAAGGAAATAGTTTCCATTTTGCCCGATGACTTTAGGTGATAACATTATCATTACAGATTATTAGTACATACCCAAAACCACATACCACCAGAGATGGGATGGATACCCAGTAAAAAGTAGATTCAGCATGATCTCATGAAAGTAATCTGAATTGATAAGCTCTGAACACCACAGCTGGATTTGTAGAATCAGGGATGCTTTGAAATCACAGGAAAGTTGTTCAGTGCATTTAAAAGCCATATCAGCAAAAGAGTTTTATAGAACAACAACAAAATGCTATGAGTTGCAGGAGCTCTGGAATAACTTAAGATTCCTTTTTACTTGTCAAGCTGTGCTGATCACTGTGATCCTAAATGTAGAAGATTTTGGGAAAAGCAATTTTCTTATCCAATTTGTCAGGGGGGAAAAAAAGCACAAGAAAAATAGTAAGATTCAAAAACTGAAAATGTAGGGAGCTCATGACTCCGTTTGCATCCAGCTGTGAGCCATTACTCACATGAGTAGTCTCACTGATTGCAGAGGGTCTATTTGCGGATGCTGGAGCTTACATCTGGGAGCAGAGGCAGCAAAGGCACAGGAATCAGGCACCAGTTTGGGGAGGCAGGCTGGAGCAGGAAAAGGCTGTTCTGACTGTTTTGGAGGATGTGCTCCTGCAGTCTCAGGCTCTGGTGGCATCAACTCCCACGAGGTTTGAGGGCAGCTTGGGCTTTACTACCCTGCAGCTCCTGCTCTGCGCCTCCTCACTGGCCCAGAGGCACCAGGAGAAGTAAAGCAAGGGATTATGAGAGGGTTATTTGGGGTTTTGAGTAAGAACAGCAGAAGATGAAGGTGAAATTCCCAAGCTGATTTTTCTTCTCCCCTTGCTTATCTGGTTCTTCCACTGACAACCCTCTGTCCCTCTCCTGCACTCTTCACTTTTCTCCACACAGACCCCCAGCTCTCCCTTTCCACCTCACCTGCAAATCCCTCTCCTTTATCCAGTCACCCTACAACTCTCTCTCACTCACCCCTACGGAGAGACTCAAATTTTTTTGCATTCCTGTTGCCACACAAATGTAATTTTCCAGCTCCTTTTGCCCTCCCTGGGCACTGCCCTTCACCTGGCAGCAGATGGCTCCTTCAGATCTGCTCTGTCGCTTCTGCTGCTGAATTGAATTTGCTTGAAGGATCTTTGGAAGGACAAAAATGGATTTGTAGCTGAGGTGCCTTGAGCATTCCCGTCTATAAAAGAGGCTGAGGGAAGAATCAGATTTGAAATCCAGCTTTTAGTGATTCATATGTGAAATAAGTTTTACGGAAATGTCTTAAGTGGGGTATGGAATAAAACTCTGAGATCTCAGCTAGTAGCTCAAAGCCAAAAGAATAAGGCATGATGTGTTAAATCCCCTTGTTAAAATCTACTTACCTATTCTAATTACAGACATGTCTCGTCAGGACACTGACATATGGTATAGAACCTACTCAATTTCTTTTATTGTGGAATAAATTTATCATGAGTTCACTGGAGAAGAAATATGATAGATGAAAAGGTATTAAAATGCCCTTTACCCTTGTTATATTTCTTCCCTTGGATTTGGGGCTTGGGGTGGGTCTGCTTTTGCTAAATATGCAGAGTACAGTGGGCAGCTACATGGATGCCAGCTGTCACACAACTGTGGAAAACTGGAAGGATAACTGGCCTAAGGTTATTCTTTGACTTTCCTTTTTTTCACCTTGCTACCCCTAATATTTCCTAAACAGCATTTTTTGCCCGAGATAGAATACAATTAAAAAGATCAAAAAGTGATATACAACCAAATAGAGTTGGAAGTTATGGCCAGCTTCAAGGTTTTTCTGGGAAACCAATATCCTGTTCTAAGAAAATATTTTCGTTCAATACAATACTTGCACAAATACTTAAGTCTATGATAAAATAAGTACTTTCATGCATCAGAGGCCAAGATCATCAAAAGCCCCTAATTCCAATTGATTTTTTTTTTTGGTCCTTAAATGCTTAAAGTATATCTGCAGGGAATATGGACTTTTTAAGATACTTGTAACTTCATGTAAATCATGTGATTTTAAAAATATTTTTTCATATCATCTGAATGGTTCCTGTTTGTTCCTGGAGTTTATTTCTCCATCTACAAAGGTAGAGATGGCCCATGGTTCAGTTGTCGTGTTTAACGGCTATTTTGGCATTCCTCAAGTCACTTGAGCTCAGTGCTCTGTCCCAACTGTAGAAATTTTCTTTTCTTTCAGGTGAGTGTAAAGAGTCACCAGGATATGTGCATCTCTGTATTCATATTTGTCTTTGTAAGAGCAAGGTGCCTGGAGAGCCCTTCAGAAAGCATTGAATAGCTCATTGAAGGTCTAGATTATTAAAAGTGTGTCTCACAGAAACTGATCCTGATGAGGATTTGGCTCTGATCAGCTGTGTTGAGATCAACAAAGAAATGTTTCTTCAATGTCCTGCCTTAGTGGCCAAATCCAGTGTGTCAAGGCAAATCTGCATGAGATCATGGCAGACATACTATTCCTTTTGAATTTTCCCTTACTATCAGGCTAAAAAGTAACATCCTCTCTGTCTCCCTCCCTCCCTTTTCAGACCCAGTTACCAGTTATTTATTCAATACAAACTGAACTATTTCTAGCACTGAAAGTGAGCACCTCTGATCACTCCTGAATACCTGTCACTCACTGCTAGAACACCTTCCTTGAACATAGAGAATAGAGATTCAACCAATCTTAAATGGCATTCTCCCTATCTCTGTTTATAAACTTGAAAATGTCTGCAGACCCACCAGGCTGTGCATCTGCTGAGCCCAGCAATCCCAGAATGTGTCAGATTTAATCTGTGTGGTATCCAGCATGCCTAAGACATGCTGAACTCAGAGCACATTTGCTCTAAGTTGATCCTGAATCTATAGTGGCATTTGTCTGGCACTTTGGGGCATCCAGACTTACTGCTCAAATGTTCACAACCCTCAGGTTCTGCTGGATGGAAAAATAATTTCTCTGAAAAAAACCTTGAGTTTTACTCTAAAGGAAAATTATTCTTGGCATGCCAAAAGCCTCACTTTGCATATGCAAGGAGTTAAATACTTGTAACACTCTGACAGCCAATGTGGTGAGCTTTGGCAGAGAAATGCAGTCATTAAATACAAAGAAGCCATCACCACAGCCTCAACCTTGTGACAAACAAAAGATCTGGACATCTGTAATTCCAAGATGAGGCAAAGAGTCTTAATCCCAGAGGGGTATCTCTCTGATTATAATGCACCTGCATGTCTTGGAAAAGGATAAATGTGTGTTTTGGGAGGCTTAGGTGACTCCTTCAGCAAACTGAGGTTGGTGAAATATTTGCACCAATTTCTTCCAAAATCCTGCATGTGCTCCTCACCCTGGGTGAGGGACTGCAGTACACAGCAAAAATCTAAAGTTTGGGAAATTCAGCCTAAGGTTGGAATTTATGGTCTTACAGGTGGCTGAGTTGATCTCTTGCCTTTCATCCAAAATGAAGTGAGCTCACTTCTTCCTCCTTCATACAGAATGTTGATACCTGTCAGATGCTTTTGGAAGAAGTGCTCCACCTTTCAACTTTTGGTGGAAGAGGACTTGGAAAGCAGCTTCACGGTCTAAGCACAGCAACCAGAAACTGCTTTTCTTAATGGATGTCCACACTAAAACACAATGAGGAGCTCAGTTATTCCAGTAATGGAACTAAGTATTGCAGACAAAACTTCATGGATTGTTGTCTAAGCTAGATAAAATATTTCAGACAGTGTGTTATGTTTCTGGAATGCAACATCTTTAAATTTTATATTATGTGTTGATCACAGCTGCTGGCAAATGTATGTATTGGCTGAACTGAGTACCCTCAGAAAAGCTGAATATTTTTACACAATTATATTGCATGCAGTTGTGTACATCATGCAAATATGAGTAATCCTATATGTGCCCTCACATACCAGATGGGGCTTTTCACATCTAAAAAGGGTTGTATTCAAGTCAGATGTAAATAAGACTTTGTATCATTTTAGATTCCCTACTCTTACTAAGAAAAATAAATATGGTATTGGATATCATGCGTTAAAATTTGTTATTTTAAATATGATACATGATATACCCAGTGAAACTTATCCTGATGAGGGAAAAAAAATTACCAAGAGATGACAAAAACTTAGTCACACATGAATTACCTGGAGAATGACACTTCCTTCTATTGTATATAACTTTTATAAAGAAAGTGTTCCCACTGAAGATTTCATATTGCTAGCTCTAAAATACAGCTACTTGCATGAGCTTATGATAATATAAAAATGTTGGGAGTTAATTCACTCCTTTATATTGGTGAAGTTATTGAGCTATGATAATAATTTCTGTGGATTATATATTTATTGGGTGAAAAAAATGTGCTCTGGATGGTTGCTCATTGGGCTGAGAGGGATCTGGGTTGATTCATTCTGGCTGTTCTCCCAGAAATAGATGGTTGACCTAGAAGATATTCCAATCCAAGGTTTGTTTGGATGGAAGCCCAGTTCAAGCTGCAGACCTTGCTGGTGTCCTGGAGCTTGGTGAGATGGAAGCCTTGACCAGTTGCCCAAAGTGTGCCACAGCTTGCCATGGCTATGGGCTGTCTCCTGACAGGGCATGGGGGGCCTGCCCAAATCTACTCTGCAGAAAAGATCTGCCCTTTGACTCAGAGCAGCTATTTCTCCAATTCTTTGTCATTTTTCTTCTTTCTCCATCATTCCTTCTATTTCATTGGTATTTATGTGACAGCCAGTACAAGAGCACTCGTAAGATGACTACAGCAGATTAAATCTCATTGGGGTCTTCAAGGAACCACTTTCACACAGATAAGTTAAAAATGATGTAAATAACCTCAGAGAACTCACGACAAAGTGCTGCAAATTTGTAAGGAAAATATCTAACCCAAGGTACCTCCTAGACTGTGGTTTATTTTACCACAGAAACATGAAAGCACTCTCTCAAACGTCCTTCAGTTTGAGGGCTCTCCTCATGTAAAAGATAGTCAAAGCCATTACCATTCCACACTGCTCAAAAGCTCCTTTTCCTCTCAATTTCCTTGCTGAAATTACCTTTGAGACAACACTTTACCCCTCACTTCTATTAAATGATTACATAGCAAGAGCTGTTCCTTAAGTGGGATGGAGTCTGTGGATTTGCAGTTCTATTTTTTTCAGTTATTTATTATTTCTTTTAGTAAATATTTGAGGTCCCTCATTTTGGTTCTTTGTTAGACATTATGGTACACATGTGTGCTCTGGCAAGTTGAGGGCTGTGGGAGCAATTCTGATTCTAAACAACCTTCTGGTAAACACAAAAATGAGTGTGTACCAATTTCAGAACCTCTCTAGCTCGAATTACCAAAACAAGCAGCTTTGAAATTGGAAATGTGTTTACCCTGGCCCTTCAGTCTGGCAGAGCAACCTTGGCCCCATGGAAAGGAAACTGTGCATTTGAAACATCACAGGCGCTGTAAAGCTTTGGAGACCAAATAGGAAGAAGGCTGTGAGCGTTCTGGATTGAAATACATAAGGAAGAGAGGAAAGAGCTGGCTGGATCCACAAGATAATGTGAGACCTTTCTGTTGTACAGGGCTAGCCACAAAGTTCTTCATTTTTCAGTGCAAACAATCACTGTTACTTCAACAGTTGAATTCCTTGAATTCTATAGTAACACAGTTTATTTTCAGAGGCACTGCAAACATTGCAGTGGAACCATAGAATGATTTTGTCTGTACTCTGTTTGCTGGCAATAAAATAAGTGATGAGATTTGTCTTTAATTCTATTGTTATCAATATTGGAACTTTTTGACAAAAACTAATCTGCCATGCTTTATAATTTAGATTATTAAAATGCAAGTTAGAATTGTCAAGTTTGCAAATTAAGTGTAGACAGGAAAAAAATGAGGACCAATGATTTTAATGACAATAATTTTATTAGATCTTCTGAAAAGATTATTGAAAATAGATATAATCTGAAATGGATTACATTAAGAATTTTTCTACAGGGTTAAGACGCATGCGCTTGGCATAAATTTTAAATGTTATTTAGTTGTCAGGGATAACAACTATTTTATACCCATAATGGGCCAGAGCTGGCTGAAAATAGTTTATCTTGATATTATCTGTGGGCTAAGTGCTTAAACATATTGTAGCTAAATCCATGTATTTATAGGGATCCTAAGATGCAGGTAATTAGTGCATTGCAATTTTATTTCCAACATCAACCAGCAATATGAGTCTGTGAGCCAACTTCACAGATGGCAAAGTCAACTTTAACTCCATTTATTTCATCACGATGTCCTTACAATTATTTCAGAATCAAACAATATTTTGGAATCAAGTCTATCATTTCATCTTTTTCCTTGATGATCCTGAACCCTCCTAGGCAGTGCTGTCCCACTGATTTGTAGTCAGAGTCTGGATTGCATTTAAGGTGCAGCTGGGAGCTGGTCCCATTTCTCTGCAGATACTTTTAGGTGCAGCAGAAAATTAAGAGTCCTCCCCAAAACTGTGTGTATGTTATCAGGATGAGACACACCATGGAGAAGCTCAGTGTGGAAAAGCAGATGTGGCTGAAGGTCCAACTGATACAACCTCCAGCGCTGTTGTGCTTGCCTTTGGTCTGGCTCCAGACTGACCCCATGGACTGAACACCATGGCTGAAGCATGTAAGGAGAGCTCAGAGTCCTTCAGTTTGGTTTGATCCAGAAGGAGCCAGTTTGTGCCCACTGAGTCTGCTTTGGTATGCAGACCACGACACGGTGAATAGCAACTGCCAAAATTTAATTGCTGGCCCGAACCAAAATGCTATTGTAAGACATTCTGTAAAATACATTGAAAATCACTCCAAGCCTGGAGAGCAGTTTGGAAAATTTCACCTTTCAGCAGTCAGTTTCAAGCCTAATTTCCATATATGAGAGGTAACCCATGACACAGTTCTGGAATTCCTTCTAAAATGCTCCCGTATCTTCCCTCTTTTTTTGTTTTACAATGTCCAACCATGCTTCCTTTTCAAGAAGGAAAGATGTAGTGATTTGAGGTTTTCCTTTGCTATAATACTATCAAAAAAGACTAAGGTATGAACATAATTTACTCCAAAAATCCAGTACAGTAAAGGAAAGAAAAGCAATGAATCTTCCAAAGACATGATAATGCTATGGAAGAAAAATTAGATAGAAGAGAAAGTAAGAACAATTCATGGCTTCTTCACCTAAGATTTTACAGTATAGAGAAATAAATGGAGTACAGGATTTTTCTGTTTGTGGTGATATCCAAGCTGCAATAACTGTGTAAGTCTACTGAGATCAGTTTGTAAGAAAAGCTTAGCCAGTCCTTGTCTCTGAATTAATTGCAGTGTTAATGAACAAATCTTTACACATCTCATACAAACATTTCAGCCTGATGCATTCCAAACCTCAGAAAGGTTTTGCTTTGGTGCAGCCAATGAGCACTTTAATAAAATATTGCCAATACTCCTTCATTGAACCAGTTATGAGAGCTTTGAGACTTAAGGAGCACCGATCTTCATCATATATTGCATTTTATTTTCTTTTACACGTCTTTGTGTGTTTGTATCCTATGCATCCACATACATATGCATCTATATAGAGAGAATTTGTGTCTGTGTGTAGAGAATGAATGAACCTCAAATTAATTTTTCATTATGTGATTGTTGTTCTTTCTGACACGAGGGATGATTACTTAACATTTGCCAAGATGCTGTGGAATAATTTCTTTGTGGTTTCTATGAAATGCTTCCCTGTACTAAACCTCTTTGTGAGTGTATTCTTACAAACCAAACAGGCTGAAAAATACTAAAAGACATGGGTTTCACATACTGTAATAATTTTGCTCCTTGCTGTGACATCTGTTTTGGTTTTTTTGCTGATGTTTTGGTCTTTCTGTTCATGATTACAATATAGCCACTTCTAACAAAGTTTGAAGTAACTTCTGGACTTATTTCATATCCTTAGGAAGGTGAGACCCTGGCTACATTCTCCGAGGGTTTTTGCCTTTTATAATTTTCTGCAGCATCATCAGTCACAGGTGAGGTGAACATTGCACTCTGCAGTGCCAGGCCTGCAGGCAGCTCTTAAGGATTTTCTGCTGTGACTACATGCAGAACTTTTCATCACTGGGTGCCTCCCTCACTGCAAATGGGTAACTTTTAGTTTCATTTCTCTACTTGAAATCTATTGCTTTACTGGTTTGTTTTCTGGTTTATAATTCTCTCTTTGAGACATGAGCTCTGTCACAGCTGAGCACAGAGCATCCCTTGTGCTGTGTGAGACATAGAATGGTCACTCCTGCTTCAGACTTGGAGAACTAAAATAAATCCTCTGTCACTTTGTGCCTCTCTTTGGTTTCTTTGCAGAGAAACAGCATGGAGAGGAAAACTGCAGACCATGACTGCAAACTACTGTAAAAGCTGTAATAAAGCAAAATGAACTCAAATACTTCAGGCATACATATAACCAAGCTGTAGGAGTCCCCATCCCTTATCTTTATAATTCTACCTGCTAATGAGTTCTGTGACTTGTTTCTGAACCAAAATGTGGCTTATCAATGTTTATGAACCTTTATTGCTTTTCCCTTAAAAAGTCTGTGATCTGAGCCTTTGGACTGGAGGAGTGTTGATAAAATAAATACTTTATAAAGAGCTGTTAGTCTTGTGTAGCCAAAGGTTTGAGAACCTGAGGGGTTACTGAGACCATTTGCCAGTATCATTTCACATTCCTTAGGCATCTCCTTCAGGGAAAAGGAAAGATATAATACCCAGCCTAGTTTTCTCACAAATCTGTCAGACATTACAGAAAAATATTTATTTTATTAGAGACCAAAACAGGACATTTCATCTAAATGGTTTTTTTAGAAATCATTTTTACACTCTTGCATCTCAAGGCCAGCAAATATATCAGTATAGGAACATGAATGGTAGTTGACATAAAAATGCCTGCATTTGTGTTTCTTAGACAAGCTACCTAATCAGTTTAAGGAGTTATTTATTCAAACACTTATTCAGAAGCTGAAAAAATTTCATGCTTGGAGATGCATTATTCTATGAATTGAATTTAAAACTGCAGCTGACTTCACAGTGAGGTATAGGTCCTGGTTTTAAAGAATGAGAGGTGCACTATACTTTTCCCTGGCATTTTTGATTGGATTAACGTTGGGTACAAATAAAACTATTCTGTATCTCTGAACACAGACAATTTTTGGTAGGACAAAAATGCATGCTGTTTAAATATTAGATATCCATATCAAATGTTCCTTTTGTAGATATTCTCCCAGCATATTGGCATTACTCAGGTTTAACTTACTGGAGTTCTACTTGAGGAATCTGAAAACCATTATTTGCCGGCTCCGGTTTTTCAATATTGGTAGTTTTGTCACGTCATTCATTACAGCCTTCTGCTTCTCTTTGGAAAGCATTACTCCACTGGAAAGGAGCAATAGGATTTCATGACAGCAGCACGTTAGCCAAGACAATCGATTACAATTGTAATTTCTCACAGATGTTTTAAGCTGGTGGGTTTAAATTGATATCCAAGGAAGTTTTAAGAGACTTCACGGAATGGATGTGCATCTCCACTCTACATGCAGCTGTCTTCCTGACAGTGCCACGTATTATCTGTAAGGAAGAACCACATGGCTTCAACTCCAATGAGACAGCACCACTGTGTGCTGATGAATTTCTCTAAAGCTGAATAGCAAAACTACAATGCACCATGCTAAAGTGCATGAGAGGAAACCAAGTGTTATAAACACAGGTGACAACCTGGCAGGCTTTTCTGGAGGCATCACCCATCCTCTCAAGATGATGCATGATGAATAGATACTGGCTGTACACGTTCTTCATCTTTTCTAAGTGTTTGGTGGTGTTTATGCTACTTATGCACTTGGGTTCTTTGGCAGCAGAATTAATAATGTTGTCGGTTTTGACCTCTAAAGACCTCTGCAGTAAATTACTTTATTTCAGTGGGCTGACTCTGAATCTGTGGGAATGCATGTATTATGGGGAAGGTTTCTTAAAAGCTGTGTTTCCCACTGGGCTGTAATAGCAGTTGACATATGGCCTCGTGTTATGTGTAAAAGTTAGCACTGCAGAAAACCCACTCCAACTCACATGGAATCTATTAACAACTGGCTTAAGAAATCTCACAAAGAAATTCAAGTGCAGCCATTTTTCTTGAGGTCAAGGAGAGATTTGGGTTTTGCTAATGTTATTCAGTGAGTTGCTCATGCCTTGGCTTTTGCAAACTGATGCCTTGCCACTTTTCACCAAAATATCCTGGTGTTTGATATTTCGCTGAAATATCTGTGGAAAATTTTTTCAAAGTGGGTTATGATGCAATGCTTCCACCGGGGAAGTAAAGTTTAAGAGAAGGAAGAAAATGGGTTTCTTATGTGAGACAACTTTTCCTTTTAAAATGCAAATACCAAGGTCACTAGAGGCAAGTTTAACACTTATTTCTTATGAGCCTAGATGGTGACACTTTTGCAGTGGGATGGGTGTCCTGGTGAGACATACTTGTCTTTGCAAAAAAAAAAATTTCTTGGGGTACTATTGAAAATATGCTATTTCTTTAACCCATCTGTTGGCTGTTGATTGATTTTAACTACTGATGTCCTTTTTTTCCCCTCTCATTTTTTAATGTACACTAGAAGTGTTTGGTTTGTTGTTGGGGTTTTATTTAATCCTATTTCAACTGTGATTTCTCAGCTGCTGGGGCAACATTTTCCAGTAGACTGAACTCAAAATTTTACAACTGAAGGTGAAAGCTGATCCAGTACCCATGACCCAGCCCCAACACAACACAATGTCAATCAGCTCTAATTTATGCAACCTTTGTGAGGTATAATGGAAAAAATATCACTCTGACACATCTTTTACCATCACCCTCCTTCATCACTGATATCACCTCTGAAAACATAGTCCAGAACTTCATTGCTCCCACCTTCTGCACAGAACTGATGCTAACTCCATTTGCAGAGCAGGGAGAGATGGAGAAAAAAATCCTAAAAGTTCATTGGAGAATAAACAAAAGTCACACAGAGTAAAGTAGACTTACAAGATATAATTTAACAAAAATTTATACATATTTGGGTTTTTTTAAATCATAGTGGTAAACTGACCTTGGTTTTCATTGTCACAGGATGAATAAACAGAGAGATACTGATGTAGAAGAAAGTATAAAAAGATACAGGCAGTTCTCCTGTAGTGTAGATGGCATTATTGTTTTCTGCTTTTAGTAACATAAATTCCTATGGAGACTCTCTGGCTTCATGCTTCAAGAGAGGAAAAAAATTTATGCCTATATTTAAACTATTTGATATACAGAAAACACAAACACGTCATTGATTTGGTTCATGATATGATTGTGTTTTACTCTAGGCATTATTGTGCTAATTATTTTAAAATCTTTGAAATGCCTCATTCAGATTAGGAGTTTTTTTCATGGTTTTTTTTTTTTTTAATTACACAGAATAATAAGAATATATTAATCATCTATTAATGTCAAAAATGAAGTCCAAACAATAGCGACTTCACATATAGCAATGAAGCTTTGTGATATCAGGATGTATATTTTCCTTTTCTTCTTCTCTGTTAGATGGAGGTCAGCAGTAACAGACACTAAATTTGAAATTGTGGCTGCAACCCTGAAAAGAAACAATTAAGAATATTTTCTTTTTCATAAAAATTTACTAATTCAATGGCACTGACTGCCTCAGTGGTTAAAAGAAAAGAGCAGAACCGTCTGTCACAATAATTCCCACACAAACAACAGTGAGGAGCCAGAAATCTTCCTGTAGTTATATATTTTTTTGGCCATCCATTGTGAAATGTTTCATTATCCATGATAATACATCAGGCAAACACAGTGACTAATAGCTGCACTTTTTTAACATTTTTGGATTTATTTTGACTTATTTTTAAAGGTGTTACACAGTGCTTAATTTTAATGTTTTTGGGTTTTGTCACAGGTTTGGGTTTGCTCATTTGGCTTTTCTTTTTCTAAGAATTTTCTTTTTGTTGTGAAACTTCTTTCAATTGATTTCCAAAGTATAAACATTTATATTGGATATTTAAACTGATGAGAAGTCTTCAGTATTCATGCATTGATTGCCATGACAATTGCAGAAATTGGACATGAGGGCTGTAAATGGAGAGATTGTGTTAGTGGTGCTCATTTCCTTTGACTTTTGGGCTCATGAAGATGAGTAAATTTCTCCACTGAGTTCCAAAGAACAATACCTGCCTGCACTCTTGAGAAGTAACAATCTCAGCAAGAAACAGTGCTCATGTATGGAGAACTCCCCTGGTCTTCCATGCTAACAGAATTTTCTGCCTGGTATTTATTTATCCATACACTCATGTGTGAATGAAATGTCTTTTAAATTATGCAGTTCCTTTGAGTATAGAAAAAGAATAGAAAATGCAACTAACAGGTCTAGTAGTTATTAAAATAAAACTCTCTAATCACCCCTATTAGGCCAAATGTTACCAGGTAAATTAGTTAATTTGCAGCTATCACTTTGAGCAAAGTTTGGTCATCTATAGAGAGCTAAGATGGGCTGACCAAATAAACAGTATAAAACAAATAAGTGCACAGATTAATCTAGTTCCTCTTCCTGCTGCCTCTCTCTTTCCAGTTTCTTGAGATTCATTCCTTCATTTGTTTTTCCTTATATTTATTAGTGGCTTTTTCCACCAGTCTCTCTTGTCCTTTACATCTCTCAGGTTTCCCCCAAGGACAACCTTCCTATGTTTAACCATCATTTTTTCAAGGCACACGCTCTCAACATACACATCAAGAAAAAGAAAAGCATAATTTAGCATCACTCTCTCTGCAGGCTGTATGAGTTCTATTTTCATGTTGTCATTCATGTTTTAAAATCCCTCAGATTCTTCTACACCCAGGTGTAGTTCCTTTTAGGATTCCTAAAATGTGATTACTCAAGGAACTGGAATTCAGGTTAAAAGTGGAGATAAACACAGGATTTCTGTTGAGGGCCAAGAAAGTACAGAGTAGAGAAATTTAAAGCAGGGAGTCAGGCTGAGGAGGCAAACACCAAGAATCGACCAAAAACCCATAAATGGTCTGAGAGGTTTGAAATTTTCCTGCATCATGCCTGTGGCTGCATTTCCAGATGGTTCAACAACACATATATCCCATCTGGAATGGGAGCTTGTTCTCACCAGCATCTTTAACCTTTTTCACACCAACCCTTCATGAGCAATATATTTTTTGTGCTTCCTCATCCATGATGCAGTAAAAAGCAACTAGTAAATAGAGCTTGCCACACAGTCCAAAATAGTTTCCAATTAAACATTTTTAAACTACAAAGGGTTAAAATAAAATCTCATTTTTGCACCACTGTCCCAAACAGTACCACTGTGTCTTTCTTTTTATTCCTCTGCCTTATTTAGGTTTCCAGTGCTATTCAAAGTGGAAACACTCCTAACTGGGAAGCTGATGTGAATGGACATTCAGGTGGCATGACTACTAAGGAGAAAAGAGCTGTAGCAGGTAGGAAAAACAAAGTGTAATATAATGCTAAAAAATGTATTTTGTTCAGGATGTCCACAACAGTTTACAGCACAATGAAATCAGTTTCATAGAAAAATCACCTATAACTACCCTTCTGTTTTACAGTGTTTTTCAGTATTTTTTTACTTTCATGAAGGGGGATTGCAATCTTCTTCTGACCATTGTAAAGTATTTCCATTCCACTCTTGTTCACTTTAAATACATTTCACTGTTCAGTCCTTTAGCTCAGTAAAACGTTTCAGATCTGAACTCTATCACTCCATTGACTGAACTTTGCAATTTAAAACTAATGTGCTGTTGCACTGTCTACAGGCACTCCTAATGGACAACTTTAACATTGTTTAGATGCCAGGTAATTTGTTACAACCTGAATTTCCTCTTCTACTTAATGGCTGAAAGTTTAATGTTTGCCATCAAAACCAGTGGTCTGTTGAACATTGATCCATGTGAGAACAGTGAACCTGTGTCTCTGCAAATTTGTAAGTCATCTAAGAGGCAAAGCAAAGCTGACCTCGTAATGTCAAATCCCATTTAGAGCTGGTGAATAGGTTGGAAAGAAGGTACTTGATATCTTTTGAGCAGTATTAAAAATACACTACTGTGCAGAAGGATGAAAGCCTCAGTAAATTAATGTGGGGAGTCTGGCCTTTCCAAATAATTTATAGTTGAATTTTGTCTTTTAAGAGGAATGGGATGCAGTTAATAAGTGTGGTGACTTCAGTAAACAGTTTCTGAGCATACAGCCTTCCAGATAAGTGTTAGAAACTGTAGCTTTGCCCTTCTGTGTGCACCATTTTATTTTAATTTGTCTTCCCTTAGACCTCATTAGTAATTGCACTTTCTAACTTCACTCAAAGTGGTTAACTCACATCATCACTTGGCTGAAGCATCCATTTGGAGTTGAAATACATATCTAACTGCATTTTACTAAAATATGAAGTTTTCATTTAGTCTGTATTTTACCTAAATTATTCTTACTCACTGGCTACAGGCCACAGGAAAACCTGGGCATAGAGTCATGGGGCTGACATCACTCAAGACTGGTGGTTCCATTTCTCTAGGAAACTTTTGGGGCTTCCAGATTTGCACCTTTAAGATCTGACTCACACAGCTTGCAATTTGCTGCATAATTTATTTGGCTAAACTAGCAGGCATTGTTGCTGTTAAAATAATTTTTTGCATAATGGAAATTAAATATTTAAGGACTTATTTAAAAAAAAAATAAAAGGTTAATAACTGAAAATTAAAATGTTGAAGTAGTAAAGCTTTTGCCTGTTTAAAAGGTCTCAGAAAAGCTCTGAGCAAATGCAAGAGAGATCTTCATCCACTCTTTTTCCAGAGTGTCACTGCACTGTTTTAAACATATATATACTGGCAACAACCCAGGGCAGAATTTGAAATGGAAATCAAAAGTTCTTTTGAAGGGCAGTAGCAATTTATCAGAATTGTCAGAGACCACTGAAGAGGGTGGTTGCTGGATATAAAAACAAGATGTGACTCTGATGGTTGTGTGTGCTAATATATTTATGAATTTGGGCAGAAAGATGATCGGACACTTCATCTGTGCCTAATGCAATTTCATGCAGATTCTCACCACTTGTGACCTCTTTGCATGGCTCCAGAATGTTATGCCTGAAATAGCCTGCCCTCTTCATCCCAATATTTTTTATTAGGCTTCTGCTGTGGCCAAAACCTACAAAATCTAACTATGCAGCCTGTGGAGTGCCATGCTTTCTGAGGAATTTAAGTGGAGCCAAAAAGCAGGCTCCAATTAGACAGCTTGCTACATTCTCACCATGGAGAGGAGACAGCATGTAAACTACCCATATGCATTAATTATAATCTCCTCCCCTGCTTTCCATTTCTCGGCTTGCCAACTCTCTCTCCCCAAAATGAATTCTCCTGCCCTTCCTTTGTGGCTCAGATTAGGAGGCTTTGCCCCCTGAAATTAAAAGGAGATGGGCACAGCCAAGAAAAGGCTGGTCTGTGGGGACTCAATCAGGCTGATGTGTGTGTGGTTTTTTGTTTTTCTTCTTTACTGAGTCATCGTTGGTTAAGAGTGGCAGTGGGGAACAATTAGTGTTTCCATAAAACTTAGACCTAGGGCTGAGGAGAGAGCAGGAAGCAATATATCTGTGGTGAGTAAGCCTTAAGAGCCATCATTTCCCTGTTTGTCTCAGTTCAGATGAGTGCCACCCTGTTGTTTGTTTTATAAACTGTTTAATAAACTGTAATATTTATTAACAGCAATCCATTAAGATAATGTCCTTTGAGACCTTTCCTGTACAGTCAGTGCTCTGCACTTCAGTGAGGAACCCAGTTTTATTTTCCTCTTGTTTCTTGTTTTTCACCAGAAACTCTGATTATTTTATCTTAACTTTTACACCATACTGCACAGAGAAAGAGACCTTAAAGCTGTTTAAACAACCTCTGCCAGCTTCAGATGTGTCATACAGAAAAATAATGAAGTCTAAAATATGTGTATGTGAGCCCCATTGTCTGAAATTGTAACAGCTCAATTTCCTTGCTAGGATGTGGGAAAATTTGCTGTGCTGTGTCATGTGGTGGATCGAGGTGGGAGGTAGCACAGGTGGTCATAACAACTGCAAAGGTTTTATTACAGAAGGCTCTGCTCATTTTTAATAAAATTGTCCTTGAAACCCAGCTAGCCAGAAATTAATAGGAAACTTGCAATGATCTTTTTTCTCAGGAAGGCACCCTGAAATTTCACATAGCGAAAACCACTTATCAGTGCATCTAAACCGAGTTTTATTTTAAAATACAGTTTTTAATTAAAGTTTGCAATTCTGAGCCTGCTGCTAGTACCTGATATCTTGCTAAAAGGTCACAGCACTGGTGGCATTAATGGCATGAGAACCTGATAGAGGAGATTATGAATGTTCAAATTGGGTTTCAGTGCAGGTTTATCATTAGCAGGGGCTGCAGCCATTCCTGGCTGATGGTTCAGTGATGGAAGTGAGGTTCTTGCTCTCTGGCACGGCTGTTTTCACAGGAACCAGGCCTTTTCCTAGGGTGGGTGTGAGCAGGGAAGGGGCAAATGCTTGTCCTTGGTCTCAGCTCCCAACTTTGAGGAGGGTGCTGCTCCAGCAGCCCCAGCAGTGGGGTGGTGGGCAGGGTGGGGATAGTGCCTGGGATGCAGTCACCCCTGGAGATACCAGGGACAAAAACATCACCTCCCTGCCCAAGCTCACTCTTCCTGTAACAGAAGTGACTTTGCCTGTACTGCTGGAAAGCCTTGAACTGGTTCCAGTTGTATCTTGAGATGTAAACAGAAGGTCCTTGGGCTGCTTTCCTGCAGCTGACAGCGATGCAGGGGGGCTGCGAGCCTTGGGCGCTTGCCAGAGGAGAGAGGAGATGCAGCCACGCTCAGAGTGCCATTGCAGAGAGCTAAAGAGAAGCAAATTTAATTTGGAAGCTGTGAAAGGAGTTTATGAAGAGAGGCAGAAGTAGATGTTTGTTCTGGGGGGGGCTGGCACTGCTGAATTCTGAGCTCCTGAGGCAGCCCAGTGTCGCACCTCCTTCCTCCGGAGCACGTCTGAGGTGAAGCAGAATGATGAACTTTGCACAGAACTTGATTAACTTTGGTGCTGCCTGAGCCAGCAACCTGAAGCTGCTGCTGTGCAGGGCAGGCAAAGGACAAGGATTGAAAATGCTCCAGTTTGGCGTGGAGGAGGATGCTAAGGAGGCCTCAGAGCTGCTGCTCTCCAGCAGTAAGCACAAGACTAAGCCATCTGCAAACAACCCCAAGGATAGATTGGGCACAGCCTTATTACTCTGGTCATAACTCTGAATTGCTATTACTTTAAAAATATATTGGTCTAGTGAAAGCTGAAATTAAGTGGAACATATTGCCACTGCCCTCGGGGATCTGGCATGGAACCACCACTGAAAGCAGAAATGATCATTTGCAAACAGAACAGAAAACAGAGTTCTGAGAGTAAGAGGCACTCACTTCAGAACATCTGCCAGATGAGCCATGGCATAAACTGCAGCATCCGATTATGTGTGTTGGGCTGTTGGGTTTTGTTGCTATTTTCTTTTAAAATTGCTGTTTGGTCTCATATAAAGCCGTGAATCCTTGCCAAAGACAGTGCTGAGGGTGAGGATCCAGATGAAGTAATTATGTCTAGCACAGGTCTCTGAGAGAATTTATTTCCAAACTTGTGTTATCAATATGAAAGTGAGTTAACAATAGCAGATTTTTTTAAAAAGTACAAAGGTGGCCAGAATGCCTCAGAGAATAAACAAATAAATAAAAGGGCACGTTTAAAAGGTTTTTGTCAAGGAATGCAAAACCTGAGCCATGGCTTCAGCCACATTGAGGAAACCATCACACCAAAAAATAGTACCTGCCACAGCTAAAAGTAGCTAGAGAGTGAGATTTTTAAAATAATGTTCCTGTTTAATTTTCTTGTATAGAGAAGAAACTGCTTCTTATTCTTATTTTTATGAGGTATCCTTTCTGTAAAAAGATAAACCAAGTAAACTTTCTAATTTGAAGTCTTTGGGAATTGGTGGTGACCAACAGAGGCCTTGGGTAGGTCACAGTGATATCAAAAAGGAACTTTTGTCACTGCAGAGAAATTCTTGCTAAGGCAGAAGAGGTTATGTCAGTGCAAGGCAAAATGGGAGGGAAGCAAAGGTCTTAGTGCCCAAGACAGTTTTATTTGGGCAGTAACCTCCCCTTGATGAGCTGGCTGAGCCAGGGGACGTGATTCATTTGGTGCTAATGAGCTTTCTGCTGCCTCCAAACAAGTGAGACAGCACAGGGTGTCTCAGATTAGCTGACTAGAGTTAGGAACTTGCTTTCTTGTGCAGGAGACTTTTTATTATGCTGACTGCTATTAGGGCTGTGTTTGGTGGAGGAAGTGGAAAACTGTTATTCTAAGAAGATCTTTGTGCAGAGGTCGGTGTTAGAGGTTCAAGACCAAGCAATAGATCTTAGACCCTGGATGAGTTTCTCAACTTTGCTTTTGTGTTGCTCAGCAGCCAGGAAAACAACCTAAGGATAATGGCTTTTGAGAAAGGTAAAGACTAAATAACTTTCGGTTTTCTCATTAAAATCTCCTCGTTATTTAAAAAGATATTCGCCTAAGACAGCAAACTGCTTTTCTGTATTTCAGACTCCCTCTGAACTTGGGCTTCTGAAAAGTTTATGCTGTTAAGCATTCAAAAAGAGCAAAGAAATGGAAGGAGCTGCTTGCTCAAGGTAACAAAGCACACCAGGAATTAAATCCCGGCTGTGTCATTCTCCCAGCCTACATGCAGCCTGAGGATGCTGGTTTGGCCAGCACCGGGCTACTCTGCATTAGCGAGTGACACACGGTCCTCACACTTAGGAAAAAAAGCACAGTCACTGATAAGAGTCTCGATATGCCTTGTCCTTTTAACAACAAAGCTAAGGAGTGGAGCAGGTTTTGCATGTAAATGAGATTCTCTTCAGGTTTCAAATCTAATCAAAGTGGAATTCAACTTTATTCTAAAGGATATGCAAACTAGTTGGTCAAACATCCTTCAGCCTCTAAGTTTATCACCAGCCTGATGCAAGTCTGGAAATCCCAACTTTCTTAAGAGATGATAAATTTTATCTGCCAATCTCTTCCACTGAATAAACTCTGTTTGATCTGCATTAATCACACTTGGCAGAAGCTGTTCAAACCTGCTAGCAGCAATCCTAGTGAACAGCTTGGCATCATTGCTTAATAATGAAGTGGAACAGTATGAAAAAAAACATGAAGGAGCCTCCTTTTCATTGCCACCCCAAAGTTAATGAAACACACATTAAAATGTATGGTTTGAAATATTCAATAGATCTGAAACTGTCTTCTTGTAATCATATTATTGCTCTCAAGGGCAAAACATATCCCTTTCTTTTTCACTTTTCTGCTATAATGCTGTGTGTCAGAAGTGCACAGAAAGAGAAATACCAGATACTTCTGTAATTTTTGATACTCTATATAATTTAGATAAATGAGTGTTTGATGTCCTGAATTAATCTCCACAAATTTTTCCCGAGAATGTTTGAGTCATTATCGCTTTCATCCAGTATGATCAAGCACAGTTCAGAGCTCAGCAATTCCTGCCATTTTCCTTAGTAAGGAGAAAGGGACTGGGACAGGTCTGTGCATCACAAACCCTATTTTGGGGGGGTCTCTGGATATTTGAGCAGTGACTGGAACACATGCTGGGAATTTCCTCCAAAATGCTCTGTCTGGTTGCACTCATCCAACAAATACTTCAAAATCTTTTCCAGTGACTTCACTTGAGTGTGTGGCTGCACTAAACTCAGTGGGACTGTTGACACAGGGAAAGTCTAATCCAGAAATAAGGAATTGGTAGAAACATCTATCAGAATACTCAGGGAGAGTGAGAAATGTGCTCCTGGGGGGTTGCATAAGCACCTGCCTTGGTTTTGAATAAATGGGAAGAGGAAGTAATAAAGAAAGTGAGTAGAGAGGGAAGTATAGAAAGTAGAGTCACAGCACTGAAAAATGAGAATGGAAGGGAAAAGAACAGAGGAGACAAAGTGAAAATAGTGAAACTATTTCGTTTCCTTGTGGCTAGGTGGGGAAAATAATGTTTTTTAAGAAGGGAAAGGTCTTTTCCAAAACCTCCCATACAGTTTCTGGGTGTGCAGTGCTCACCCAGCAATGATTCTCAATGTTCTACTGAAGAATCTCTCTTGTAAAAAGAACTGGCAAAACTAGCACGATTGATAAAGGAAAAAAACACCAATTAACGTTTTCTCCCTAAAATGATAGTACACTTCCCTGGAGAAAATATAAATATTTCCATGTTAGGAGTGTGCAGAGATGAAAGGATAGCATGGTTGATCTTCTTTATAAATGTTCATTCATTTCAGCTTAAGCCTTGAATTTTTGAGAAAGACAAATTAAACACAGGTTTTTTGAAGCAACATCATCATTTTGTGATCCTCTGGGCCTTTTCCTAAACTTTTATTCCTGAAGGTCGAAGTTGCTTTAGAACATATTAATAAGTTTAAAAAGCGTATTCCATCCTAGTATTCCAACAGATTCAGTGAATACGTCCTGTTAAACTATTCCCCTTCCTCTAGCCTGTAATATACACTACTACTGGGTTTTTTCTAATTAAAAACTGTGTAATTTGAATCCTGAGAGACACCCTATGAAATCATGTAACATTGTAGTTAAAGTAACAATGAACCTTCCTCTTTTTTTCTCAGGAATTTATTGCATGCACAAGAGTTTATAACAGAAGGGGAAGGCTTAGAACAAATTAAAAAATTAAGAAATGGGGCAAAAAAAGACATTAGCACAATCTATGAGATTTTTTCTGAAGTTTGTATATTCAGACAAGGAAATCAAGAAGGAATTAATTAAGTTATCATGTTTTGGAAGATATGTCTAAATCTTTTAGTTTAATGCTAGCCACAGAAGCTTCTTTCATTCTTAAACAATTAAACAACTTAATTACTGAAATTTCACTTGGATACTTAAACTTCCATATTAGACACTTGGAAGTCTATGAAAATATTTAATTAATTACTAGTGGGCCAACATATTTCCTGTTACTGGTAACATTAGTAACTAAAAAACTAGAGTTTTCTTTCTTGCAGACACCTACACTGATACCTCATTAATTTACAGGAATTTGCTGCATATTCATCTCCCTGGAAATATACTTTTGGCTATGCCCACAAATAACTTCCATTTTTAATTCTATTTCATTAAAGAATTGCAGGATCCATATGGCAATATCTATGGAACACATACTATATTAATTCAAATTACTCTCCCCTCTCTAAGAAACTGTCAGTTTAATGAGATATCACAAATAAAGTGCAATCTGAAAAAAAAACCTCTCACCTATAATTGCTCAAAGCATGCATTCTCTCTCCAAGCTTCATTTTCACTGCATGTGTAATGTTTTTTAAGTGGTGTTGAATGTAATGCCTTTGAACACTTTCTGGCTTGAGTTTCCTTCTTGATATAAGAGGGAAAAGTTGAAATTGCTTCTAGACGTGTAGGAAAAGCACTAGAATACAGATTACATTCTTAACAAGGTTTTGATAAGTCAGGAGTCCACTATCTCAGAAGCAGCAAGGCTAATCAATAATGAGGCAATGCTAATTAATTCATGTGCTTGTACTGGGTCACCCTTTTACAAACTTATGTATAAATATGTGTATATATACATAAATATATGAAGTGACTAAGGCCACATTCTTTTGTCTCTGTTATTCAAAAGAGTATTTTCTAAAGCCTCTACTGAAAACCAAATCTGTCCACAAAAAACAGGAAGAGTGCAATAAAAGGAAAGAATGTATATGATGAGAAAGAAATCTATGAAAGAAGACCCATCAAAAAAGTAAGGACTGGTACAGAAGCAAAAAAATATGGGTAAAATGTTTAAAAGCATGTTATTCCCAGGTTCCAAAATGGTAGATTGCACTGAATTGAATTTTACATCCATTTCCTGGAATATCTGCTTTCAGACACATTTTAAACCCAGGAGTCTAAAAGCAACTGTTGCCCAAGTGTATTTTTGTTAGGAACTTTTGTATCTAAATGTAGATGGTGAGACAAAGAGTAATTTATAATGGCATGATATATACATTTTGGAAACCACAGGGTCTTTTTTTTTTATATATGTTTTTTGGGGGGTTGTGTAAATGGTAAGGTTCCTTCAATTTCTCTTCTCTTAAAACAACTGTATGGTTGGAAAAGGATCATTTATGAGGAGTGGTGCTGCTTTGGAAACATGCAGCTTTTAGTATCAATCTGAATTTTTCAGATAAAGGCTAAAAATTGTATTGGGTAATATAGAACACAGAAGACCTTTTCAAAGGTTAATGTAAATAGCAGGAAACCATTTAGACTGTTCTTTTTTATTATTATTTTGTTTATTAAGATTAAAGGAATTATTGCTATTCTGAAGTGAAACTTCAGTACCCTGGGGAAGGAAAAAACTTTGCTTAGGAATTCAGATACTGCTGAGAGACACATGCTGTATGGTGTAAAATGTCTGAGGATACTGCTACATAGGATGCTTAAAAACTTGGAGGATGATTGGCAAGTTGGAAATCTTTTGTTGCTTCAACATAGGTTTTATTATCCATGTATTTAAACCTTAAAATGGTTATTATCTATTAATAAATTCACATAGCAAATCAAAATTAAAATGGTAACTGCTTTGCTGTCTTTCTTTCAAAACATCTTACCATTGCAGGACAGCCAGGACTGTGAAGGACCTGGAAATTGGGAGGTGATTTCAGGATAGTGAACAATGAATGCATGTGCATGCTGACTAGATGGACTTGATCAAGATGTTACAAATATCATTGTCAAGGAGATGTAAAAATGGGTTCTGAAGATGACTCATCAGGATTTCTGGTCAACACAATTTTTGGCTTCATTTTCTGCCCTAATCCTTGGTGTGGACAACCAAATTATTCCCCAAATTTTAATTTCAATCTGTCCCCAAATTTTAACTTTAGTAGCTGGAATGCTCAGGTAAATATATTTATCTTTCCAAAGTAGGAAACCAGACATTGCCAATGAGAACTCAAGGGCTACCAGTCTGAATTTCCCTCCTTACATTGATTTGACTCTCTGAGTAACCTGCCAGGTCTCTCTCCTCACCTCTTTTTCTCAAGTTTGCTGTTGTTGTTCTCTTGTGCTTGTTAAAACCCTGTCCCTCCTGGTGACCACGGCTGTGTTTTTACTGTAAATTTATCTAGAAATTCTTGACAGAACTTGAAGCATAAACAAGTAAACAAATAAATAAGTCTGGTCAGAGTGATGGCAGATTCGTGCTTGTCTTCCAGGTAGCTGACAGTGACTCAGTTCTTTCCAAATAAATGCCAGATTTCTTTGAGCAAAACTGCATTAGAGTAGGTAAAATGACATGAGAACCTTAAAAAAAAAAACAAGCACAGCATAAAAATGCATTGTCACTTAAAAATCCCAATTAAAAACTAAAAAGAAACAGGCAGAGTGTACCTGAAGTATTGGATCACACACTCTGCAGATAAAACTAACAAAGCCTGACTTGTGGAACAGAAAAGAAACCTTGTTTGAACATAAACAAATTAATATTACAGGATTATTTTTGGCCTGTTTTTAGAGAAACAGAAATGGAGACAGCTGACTACAACAAATGCAATCAGAAGCAATGGTTAGAGTCATTACTCTTAATAATTAGAAAAAATTGCAACATTTTTCAATATTGAGATAAAATGACAAGCACCCAGGAGTAATGTTTCCCTTCCTTTGACATATGGGAAATTTTTAATTTTTATTTTAACAGTGAGAGTTATGCTATGGAATCTGGAATTTGGAAGAACATGGATTTGAACAAGTTCAAGTGCAGTTTTAATATTTCTTTTAATACAAGCAGCCAAGATTCTTTTACCTCTTGGTTTAACCCTCACATACGCTCAAGGGTCTTCCTTGCAATTATTTTGTACTTTTATTACTTAGGAGAAAAAAAAAATTAAAATGTGAATGTGTCAGTGTTCTGATGGTGAATACAGGGACATGTCTTGGCAGTGTTATGTCTCTGTAAAAATGCTTGCCAAAAAGATGTGATAATATTGCCACACAACATCTCTCAGTCAAAACAGATTCCCTTGGCTATTATTTTTTCAGGGAGTTGATTTGATTTTTTATAGACCTAGGAGTTCACACAACAGATCTTCCTCTTTTTTTATTCATGGGATTTTCAAACACTCCCCAGTTTTCTGGAGACAAACTAGACAGGTATACATTATTTGTTATGACAAGGTTAATTTGATTATTATGACTTTCAGGTTCTGAGATCCAACTCTGTCATCATTTATCTTGCCAGGTGATGTTTTTTTCCCTAAGAATTTCAAAAATAGAAGCAGTCCAGGGTTAACTGTATGCTTGATTCCCCAGAATGTTTATTCCAAGGTATCTCACTTAGACATCTGACCAGTAGCAATCTCCTTTCTCCCTGTGGCCTTCATCCCTTGCTGTGAAGATGGGTTTATGAATTAAGCCCCTTGCCATAATCAGCTTAACAGCTCTGAATTTGAGTTACAGTTTGCAGTCGCTGTTGTCTCTCAGGGCTGACAGAGTTAATGGCAGCCTTCATAAAACACATCAGCATTTTTCCTGTAACCAAAATAACTGCAAGGGGAAAAAAGCACTGAAGGTAAGATGGTTAAACAAGCATCTTTAAACAAGGCATGATACATAGCAGGTAATAGCTGTGAAACAACTGAGACCTTGTCTGATGAAAACACACTCCTGCTTTGTCTTCAGATACATGTCCTGCTGTGAGCTCACGACTAATTGTTTAAAATATTTGCCTCTAGCCTCTTCCTTAATTTTTTTTATTCCTTGTATGTTTATGACCAGTAACAAGTACTGCTTCACACTGGTACAAGCAGTCAGGTCTGAACAAGTAGCAGACTGATCCACTCCTTGCAGTCCTTGTCCTTAAAGTCCTTGTCCTATAGCAATGTACATAGAGAAGTTTCATCTTTGACTGAATATGTGGAAAAGAGAACCAAATTTTCTTTGATGTAATTGCACCTGAGCTTTTTAATAGAGAGAATGAAAGGAGCATACATTTGTTATTGACTGGGGACTAAAGCTAAATGCTCTGCCATCTGGGGATTTTATCGACCAGCACTTGGAAATATTCTAAACTGAAAGTGAGCAGCCTGGTCCGTGTGTTGGCAAAGGAGAGAATGATCTGAATTAAATTTGCTGCTCTGGGTTCTAAGATGGTATTGGTCATCATAACCTTGGGGGTAAAAGAGGTGTAATTGCTGTCCTGCAATTATAGGTGTAGTTCCTAAAAAGGTGAGGGAAGTATCCACCAACAGCCAACTGTTGCAAGCCAAATTATCTATCCTAGAAATAGATACAACCCCACTGACACTAGAGGAGCTTTATCCACTTACAATAGCAAAGATCTGCCTTCTTGCTGAGGTTTGTTGTTGTACACATCTGCCCCAGGGTCATTCTGTAATTACTATAGAAAATAGTGTCCTTACTTGATAACTCCTTCGAGCAGAAAAGCAATTAGCCTGCCAAGTGACTTGATGTTCCTAAGAAGGTGCTGGGAGTTTTGGAGGCTGGAGATTTTAGCAGAAATAAATGGAAGTGAAAGAAGGAAAAAGTCTGGCTGGCAGAGTACAAAGAGGGGTCTGGCTAGGGAGATAGAGATGGCCACATTAGGAATTACAGTTCCCAACAAGAACTCAAAGATTTCATGCAATACCAAACTCTGAAAAATGCTTTGATGCCAGCTAATGGTGCAGGATCCTTGCAATATGGAGAAAAACAACTGGAGTTTCTGCCTGAACAATTTTCTCAGGCTGTTCTAGGCTGATGAGCAGTAGCTGCATTCTACAAGATCAGTTGTCACATCTTTCTGATCTAAAATATTATTGGTGCAAAACAGAAAGAGATCCTTCTTTACAAAAGTGATACTACCTTATGAATATAATTTCTAATGTGTAAAATGCTGCTTGACCAGTGCTTCAGGCAAAGTTTCTGAATTAGGATGGTGCTGGTAAAATCTCAGTTTATTGGGCACAAAAGCAGAGATGGAAATGTTAGGGGATATCTCAGATTGTTGCAGTATTGTTATCAAAATAGCACAAAGTGTTACTATTTTGTTATGGAAATCAAGACAATTTCTCTCAAACAGAAAATAGATGCAACACATGACAGAGACTGTGCAACGTCTGAAAAAACTGCTTAGGCAGTAGGAAATTGAAGAATAAATTGAAGTGCACCAACCCTAAAGTATAATAACCATTTTTTGACTCTATTAGAGGGGAAAATGATTTTGCAAAGTGTGATTTACCTGGTTCCATAGAGCAGGCTGAATTGCAAACCTCTGTTGCGTTTTCTTTTCTCTTTATAAATCTCAAAGAACAATTTTGAATCAATATGAAGTGGAATATTGGAATGTCAGTATCCATTGAAAATGAACTGTTTTATGCTGATCTGATCTAATTAAAATCAATGCAGATATCTTCAGAAATCTTTTTTTCTTTTGGGGTTGAAACCCTGTAGGGTTATTGGGTAAATAAAATCCTACCAATTATCTGCTTTTTTAGAGAAAAGGTTTATGTGATTGAATCTCTGTTTATGGATAGCTAATGTTTTTATTCCATGCAAACTAGATTAAACATTAAAAGACTCATAATTCACAGTAAAATTTATTTTAAGGGATGGGATTACATGTATATAAATATGTAAAATATTTTTTCAGGATGCACATTGTTGACATTAGCTGGAAAAAATAGAATGTTAAGTCCACATGTATTGAAAAGCTTTATGTTTTTAGATCCAGGAGAAATATTGAAATTGTATTTCCCAATCTATTTTCAAAAAATGAAGAAAACCCCAGCTACTTAATAACACAAACTCATTCTAAAATCTCAATCAAGTTCCTAGAAGGCTCCTGGCAACCTGATTTGAGTTTTGTAAGTCACAGTAAATTCAAAAGAGAGGGAATCAGTGCAATGAAATGCCTCTGAGGAGACAAGGAATGCAGACTAGATCTAAGGAAAAGGAGGGTTAATTTTTTCTTCAGACTAGAATTATCTAAGTTTATAAATTCATCTTGAAATCTTCACATTGTATGGTAAAAAAAGGGGAAAGGGGTGGGAAACAGTTGCAAATTGATATTTTTTAAGGGAAACTTTTAAAATTAGTTTTCACTTTCATTTTAAAAGGAAAAATATACTTTCTGTGTTCAGGAAAGTAAATTCTAGTTTTGTGTGACAACAGGAGCTCTCACTACTCCTCAGAGACTGCAGCTGATGCTGAGGGTGCAAGACAAACAGGAGCCCAAGAAATGCAGAATGTCTCATAAGCACCAATGATTTTATCCTTTCCTATTTTCTGCCTTTTTCAGGGACAAAACCCTGCAGAGATCCTACAGATCTCACCTAAAGGAGTGAAATCCCCAAGGTAAGGAAAACACTTGCAGGTAAAGTTTTATACTAGATGCATATTTTGAGCATGTGTCACTTTTCAGGGATATTAGATGTAAGAACAAATGTAATGAAGTAGTTAAGTTCAAGTGTGAGCCTGTCACTGCTGCAAGCTGGGAGTAAGAGCTGTAGTCAGCAGAGTTCAGTCTGCAAGTATTTGACATCCATATGCAATGTCAAATAATTTTCTAGGGCCAGATAGTCATGAATAAAAGTTCATAGATTAATTCCACAGTTTTCTCTCCTACAATTTTTAATGAGTTCTCTCACTTAGACAGGGATTTACATAAGGCAGCCTGTTAAAAATTACATTGGGATGATTCCACCATAAATCTGAACATGCTGTAACATCAAACTCTACTGGGGCAAAGTAAACTTTTAGAGATTTTTTTTTTTAAGGAATATGTAATTTTTGCATTAGTTTTGGAATTCAATTTAATGACAGCTTTTTGATCTTGTAAAGGTTCTTTAGACTCCTTGAAGAAAATATTGCTTTCAGTCTACACTGTGCTGCAATGACTTGTACATGTGTTTGTCCTGCATGTTGCCTTCAGCTGTGTTCATTCACAGGTACAAACAGTTTTAATGCAATTAAGTCAGTGAATTTTGAGAACAGAAATCTGTACCCAAGGGGAAAATGTCATAGGATTATCAGAGGTGACTCCTGGTACAAGGTGTCTTGCTCACTTTAGTTACTCACAGCTGTGGCAGTTTCACAAACTCACCCTCTTGTAAATCACTGGGCTTGCTTTGATGCACCTCCTGCTTTTGATTGCATTTAGAGCAGATTTTCTCCTCTCATTCCACATGCACTCCCAAATTGCCCATTCTGGCAGCTTTTTGCAGTAAACCAGCATCACAGTTATAATGAGCTGGTTTGTGGATTTTTTTTTTTTCCTCTGAAGACATATCAGGAATTGCAGACCTCTAATTAGTGGTACTTATAGTTAAAGTTCAATAGTCAAGTCTTTGGAGGCATTAAGAGATTATATTCTTTAATGGCTCTGAAATTAATGAAAAACATCCTTTTTGCTTCTCATTTCTCAGCTCTACCAATACCAGGATATAATTTGGTGTGCATTTTATCTTCAATAGGCTATACTGGTGCACTGGCATGTCACCAGAACAGGGAGAAAGCTCTTGTCTATCAAAGAACAAAGAAACCCAAAAAACTGAGTGTATCAAAATGAATGTTTGTGTGTGTGTTTGTTTCTGTCAGGGAGAACTTCTACTTTTTTATCCTTGGCTATGATCTTGCAATAGATCAAGTTGTCCCTTCTCTTTCATTTGACTGACAGCAGAGCCAACACTTGCTGAAACTTTTTTTTCATTCCTCACGTTTCCTTTCACCTTTTTTTTAAACTTCATTATTCTCTCTTCCTCTCCAGAGATCCATCACTCCAGCATGCAGCTCCCAAGTGTAATCTTTGATTTGTTTGGCAGTGTATGTCTAAATCAAAGAGAAGGGGCAGAAAGTATCCTGACTGATGTGCAACCTTATAATGATTTTCTTCCATAATCCCTCACAGAGTTTCTTTCAAGGAAAGCTAAATAATTACTTTAAAACAAGACCTCAGAGTTTCATGATGATGTTCTGCATGTCAAAAGCTCATTCTGTATCTCAGTTGCAAGAAATAGTCTGTCAAACAGTCAATTAAAGAAAAAAACAAACATCCAAACAACAACTCAAAATCCAAAACAAGAAGGACCCAAAAACTTGAAATATTCCCTAACAAATCAGCGATCCCAGCTAGTTGGAGGAGTCATAAAAATTGATTCCAGATGCCCCAAATTTTCCTTTCTGTGATTAATGTGTTAGAGCAAAAGTCAATGAAGACTGCTTTGAGTTACTTTCCCACCAAATTAAGGGCATTGAGTTGTCAATACACCTCAGGCTTTACAGATTTTATCAGATGTAGCTAAAATCTGCAGTGTAAGAGCATTTTTTTCCTACTGTAGTGTTCAATTGAAGAGCAAGTTCAAGTGTTTGTTGTCAAGATCAAAAACATTCAGCAAATTTTAAACTTTTTTTTAATGGAATTTCTTATGTTTTGCAATTATGGGGTACATATTTATTTGGAAGGTTTGCAATTGTACTGCCAACACATCTTTTTGCTGGATATATCACTTTGCTTACTCTATTGCAGCATGTTTGGGCTCTTTTAAAGAAGAACCCTGCAGTCCTTGAGTGCAACTCTCCCAGGTTTTAAGGCAGAGTAAAGGAAATATCCCAGTGCATCTGCATGAGCTACACCCTTGTGATAAACCTTTGGCAGAAGAAAAGGTGCATTCCTTCAAAGGTGAATTCTTTTTTCCTCTCTTGAGTTGTTCACAATATTTTTTGGATACTTTTGGCTTTGGTCATGTACCCTTCTGGACACCCTCAAGTGCTGCGTGAAAAGAACCCTTGCAGGTGACACCCTGAGCCATAAATCCCCAAATGTCCCTTTCAGTCTGGAGACCCTCTTGGCACCCAAACTTTGATCTTCTAAGCTGTTTGAGTTCTGTGCACACCCAGCAGCACAGCCATCACTCCTAGGCAACAATTTCATGCCTTCAGACCATTTTCTACGCTTTGAGAAGTTTGTTCTGCTGGGCAAATTCAGTGCACTGCCTTTTCAATTACAGCAGAGACGGGCTCTTCAAAACTGTAACCAGAGGAAAAAATATCAGTCTCTAATTTTTGAACAACTTAATAACATGTCTTCCATCTAGGAAATGAAATATTTCCTTTCTTAAATATCACCTTATATTGCTTTCCTACCAGATAATCATCCTCATTAATAATTAGAATCGCAATTGTTTTAATTTCCCCTTTATTGTCTGTTTTGTCTGGATGTTTTTGTAGTTTCTTTGCCTCAGACTAGTGAACACCCGCCTGCATAGAACATCACACAGGAAGGGCAAAGCTATGAACTTCCACTGCTTCTGACCAAGGAAGATCAAGAATTGTGCATCTACTCTCAGGTAATTTTATCTTTTATCTTTATAATTGTAGGGTAGCAATAATAAGTGGCATTGTTATCCTATTGTCCTAAACCCCAGTCATCCTCCTCCAAGATTCACCTTGTGTCCTCATGCAGGAATGCATTTCCTAGATAGATTACATGGTCTACAGCCCTGAGTCAACATTCCAAGTGCACATTTCTTTTGGGGGCACTTGTGCTGTTTGGGGTGTTGTGAATCTTGCTGATAGTTGGAAGTCTCATTGTCTTTGCTCACTTAGGAGAGAATTTTGGCCCTAAGATGAATTTATGAACATGGAATTTGGCACTGGATTGCACTGAGCTTTTATTTGCACACATCCACTGTAAGTGCAGTCAGAAACCCAGACTGCTGAACTATGGGCATGGCCATCATTTCTGCCAGACTGGATTGTGCTGTATTAAATAATTATGCAAGCATGAAAAAATAGCCTTAGAGACAATGGTGAAAGACCTCAAAGTACCAAAGGAATTAATTTCATTCTCTTTTCTATTAGAATATTCAGAAATGTTCTGGAGTAATTTATGGAATCATTAAGAGACATGGTTGTTTTATGTCTATATGCCATTTCAAATGATACAATGACATAATTATCAGTTATTATTAGTTTTTTTCATGGTGTGTATATGTGAGCTAGACTTTGCTTTTATTGGTAATCCAACTGGTGTATAAAATAGTACAAGACTGCATAAAAATAGAATCCAGCATATTTTAATGCTTTTTGTATTCAAATCATCCTAAAGCATGATATAGAATATGTTGTTAAGTATCCTTAAAGACCTTCCTTCATTAACTAGGATGGCTTCAAAGATAATTGAGAAGAAGTTTTTTAACATAAGACTAAAAAGAAAAAGCACTCTCAAACAAATTTATCCTACAGAGAAAAAGCTGGGGAGAGAACTGACTTTTGTCCTCTCTTGGTCAATAGATGCTATTAAATCTCCAAAATCGTATTAAACAATATTTTAAGGAACTGACTTAAATCCACAGGGGGAATAAAAAAGAATGACAGCAGATATTTATTCTGAAATTTCATATAGTTGCAACTGTATTTCAGAGGCTGATGACATACCATGATCACATTATTATTCACTTTGGTCAGACAGCAAGGGTTAAGATAGGAATATCATTCCAGGCATTAGCCATTAATCTGGGTATCTCATTGCTTTACTAAGGTTTAGGTTATACAGATAATAACTCCAGGCCATATTCTGACACCTTTATTCATGCTGAATGGCATCTGAGGCAGCATCAGGTCCCACAAAATCAGAGGGTTATTTACAGGGAAATGCATTAGTCAATGTAGCAGAATATTGTCCTTTGGCAACATCTGCAGATGGAATTGTGCTCTAAAACATTACAGCACCAGCCAGGCAGGGTGTCATAATGGCTTTGTATACAAGTTTGAAACAGATTCTGAGATAGTGGCTCCTGATAATGTCATTTTTCTCTCTCTTTCAACATGTGATTCCTTGCCACAGAGGTGTAATGACAGTACAACATTGACATTTTATCAAAGAAGGACAGTCAAACCATGGATAGGAGTTATCAAAGTTATAACACTGAGACATGCTTGGGACTCAAAGTCAGGAAGAAATTTACTGTGTTGATCTTAAAAGCTGTTTTAGTTTAATGTAGACTGCTTTGTGATTCTGTGTCTTCTTTTCATAGTTGTATGATTTTATTGCTATATTCTGCAACCAAAATCACAGACAAATCTTTTAAAACGTACTTTAAGCATATTTTGGGAGTAAATTAGACTCTTTTGGAGCCATTTCAGTCTATTTGAGTTTGTGTGAAAGCCATAATATTGGAAAATATTATTGTAATGCTTCTAACTTTAATATTTGCAAAGGGTGAGTCCCACTTTAATAACCTCTAAGAACTACACTTACAGAATCTGGCTTTTGGGGAAATTAAAATAGCAGAGAAAAGAAATGGCAAAAATCAACAATGGAAGACCTGCATTTAAAGAGACAACAGGAAGAAATTCCCTACATTGTCACTTCTGCTAACACAGGACAAAAAGATTGTAATTCTTGTAGAAGCTGGGGAAAACCTTTCCAGAGATTTTCCAAACTTTTTGACCTAAGGGGTCAGACCTCTTGCCTGAGAGAGTTGAACTCTGTTAAGATGTATTGGTTCCCGGTGAAAGCTCTCTGGACAGAAGTTCACAGCCCAAAAAGTGAGGTGTTTGAACTGCCCCCAGCTCCTTTCCAGGAGCTCCAGTCCCTCTGTGTGGAGTTAAGATGGGTCCATGCTTCGAGGAGAGGTCTAGTGGGCATGGGGATTTATCCAGGGTGCTTATCAGGCACTGAAACACTGCAGAGGATGTCCCCCTTCCACTCAGACAAGGAAGTCTGGGGTTTGATAATGTCTTTCAGGAGCATTGCTTTTTCTCTAGCTGAGAACTTCTGCAGCATTTATTTTATCAGTCGTGGACAAAGCAGTTGTGGCCATAAAACGTGATCTCACTCACACCTTCCTCCATCACACAGCTCACCCAGCAGAAGCTTTCATGACTCACCTCCCTGGTTTTCTCATTCACATTATCTGTGAAGGGGATTTTAAGGGAAGCTATAGATGATCCTCAGGATGTTAATATGAACTCCTTTGCTGTGCTGATATCACGCTGTCAGCCTCTGTCACTGCCTTCCACTGTTATCCAACAACTGCTGTCTCCTCTGAAGGTCTTTTGTGCTTTCTGTCTCTATTGCTGCCTTCTTTTCCTTGTCTCCCCTTAAAAACTGCTCATTTAGCATATGAAAATGAGATTTTGCAGAAGTTAAAACTTGTCTGGGTGTGAATCCTTTCCATGGAATAACATTGAAGTGTCCATTACATGAAGGTGACTGTCTCTCTGGTCCCACTCTGCACCATCTGCTGCTGCTGTCACTTTGCCAAGTTGCTGCAGAGCAAATGAAAGTTAGAACTTTTCAACCCAAAAATGGGAAAGCCTTATCCTGACCCTCAAAACAGCCAAAAACAATTTTCCTGAAAATCCCTTCTCCCTTATCCCAAACATGCCAATCCACATCAAAAATTAGTCCAAGGGAGACACAAACATCTTGAAAAAGTTTTTGTTAAGTGATAGGATGATGACAATATCCAAAAATGAGAAGAGATTTGCAGATTTAGGATTGGCTGAAACTAAGGACAGAACTTTTAATTAGAATCTAGACAGTGAAAACAGCACAGTTACTGATACCAGGGCTAAAATCTGCTCTTGGATAACTATTTCGTGAGAAGTTCCTATCAACTTTCAGCAGAAACATTTGGAAAGATTCAGCTCTGAATTTCAGCCTGGATTTGCAGGAAACCAGGTTTGATTTTGATGCTGGCATCATTGCCAGTTAGAACTGCCATAATTTATGTTGTTATATATTCCATGCCATGAGGAAAATAGATATCAGCAGCATGTTATGATGGTAAAAAAGATGAAAAGTTTTAAGTATAATTACTTTACAAAATAATCAGATTACACTATTAGGCATTATAATACTTCATGACATGCACAGTGCCACAGATGGAAATTTAAATTTTTGCTACTGATAAATTAATATCTTTTTACTTCCTTTAAATTTGTCCCTCTCCTTATGGGAAAGTTCCTGAGAAACAAATGTGAAGAGAGTTGAAATGTGCAGTGTGGGTGGTGAAATGGCCAAGTTGGTCACTTTTTTTCTGGGTTTAGTAATTGTAGAAAATTCTCTTTGATTTATTAAAAGTTAAGATTGCACATTAAAATAATTGAGACCCCAATAATTACAAGGAATAAAAGATAGGACTTCTTTTGGTAGACACAGAGGTAAAAATGCAATATTAATGCTTAGTATAGGTAAAATAAAAAATTGTCTGCAAAACAAACCTGACTGCACTGGGAATCTGAGCCTTTCCAGGAATTGATACTAATGCCAAATCAATTTGTGTTCTATACATAATGTGAGTAATAGGAGAGAAAAGCAAATTGAACATTTCTATTGTGGCTTAGTAATTAAATTCTGGGTCTTAAGACATTGTCCCACTACAAAATCATTTTCAAATGAATGAGTGGCCTATAAGTGCAGCTTTAATAACATTGACTTAGATACATTCCAACCTACTACTACATACCTGTGCTTTTAAAATTTAAGGCAATATTTCTATTTAATCCTCCTTAAGACAATTGAAATTTTGAAAACATTTGCTCTGAGGTTCTGCATTAAAGTTTAGTTGTTGAACTTTTGTCTGGCAATCAAAGAACCACTGCATCATATTGATTGCTGCTGCCAAGTCTCTCTCAGTCTATAGGACTGAGCAATTTTCTTGGGGAATGTGAGCTAAGTAGGGCCAGTACCAGCTCACCTCTGTCTCAATCTCTGGCTGTTTGTAAAAGAAACTTCTCCAATGACTTGAAGTCTTTGACCTGCAGACTGCTCCTCACAGCAAGCAGTAATTTAAGGGTTAATCTGCCTTATCTATTGCCTCTCTTTAAGATGATCTCCAAATTCAGCTCACAGATTTAAGTCTAAGACTTCTCTGGCTGCAAGGCTATTCCACAATCTTAACCCTACTTTGCCCCCTTGATTCTTCCAGCAGATCTACAGTGATTTGATTATGGGATGTTTTAATGGGACCATCTCCATCCTGAGTGCAGTCCTAAACACCTGTGATCTTTGTCTAAGGATGTGAGAAGAGCTTATGCACTTCAAAATCTGATCACTTTTATGCTACAACACCTTCCCCAACAAAACACATCTCCTCTCCCCTAAGATCCTGCCAAATTAAGGATATTCTGGGCAAAATAACGTGCTACAGCAGGACTTGTTCCTCTGATACTGATGTGAGAGAGATGACAGAGTGGCTAGCAAGGAGAAGTTACATTCTGTACAGTGCAGAGGCCAATTCAATCTTACGAGGTGCAGGCATCACCATTAAGATGCCAGGTTGAAAGCAATAATAACAATTTAGTCAACACAAGAAACAAAGACGTTCTTGACATCTTGGTCCCATCGAAGCCAATTGCAAAACTTCTGTTAATTTTGGAGTATTCTCTTTTCAAAAGCTGTGAAGTACAGAAAAATGGGGCCTGAGGAATAGCTGCACCACCCAGACACAAAAGGCCAGCTGCTCCATTCCTCTTTAAGGGCAATTTCTTGCATCCATCAGCTCCTGCCATCAGCCTTCCAGTTTGGAAGCTGTGCCTAGGATCACATGTAGCATTACAAATGATATGTTTTCCTTCTGTTAAAACTCTGCTTTTGAACTGCCTGCCTGCACAGCCTGAACCAACCTAGGACAGAGTGAAGCAAATGCTCCCAAAGGTACCCCCAGTCTCCAGGGATGAGGTGAAAAAGGGATTGTTTCCTTCCATGCACGTCCCATCACTGCACGTTATTTGTTGCTGTCCTTTGAGGACAATCCTCCTTAGCTCTTGGGGTAAAGACATTTGCAAACAGCACAGGATCCCTCCAACTGAATCCTTGTTCTTTAGCAGTGCTGTAAATTGTACTTTTGCTGGAGTTTTGTTTGGTTTGTATGTTTTCTCTTTCTTCATGGCTCATTATTTTTAAATATTGCATATATGCTTTATTTCTTCTCCTTTTAAATAAATAGCAGTGGCACTTGGGAAGTCAAGAGGGAGAACAAACAGTTTGTTAGCACTAAAGCCTTTCTTTTTGTCATCATGTCAACTCTACTACATGACAGGGGATAAGGTTTAGATGAAACAACAGGACTGATCCTACATCAAAATAAGGAATGAACTCTTCTGCTTGAAACTGTGCTTGTATGAATGCAACCATTGAATGGTAAGTGGATCTTTGAAGCTGAAAGCTTAAAAATAAGATTTCAGGCATTTAAAAACACACACATACATATGAGTCTGAGAATTTGATACTTTATTCCTACTGCATTGTTGGTGACAACTGAACGGTGAACCCAGTGCTCCAAGCACAAACATCCAAAACAGCAAATCCATAAATAACAGTGCAGAGAAGACTTGGGAGTTCTCTTCTCTGCAGACATCTCTAGT
The DNA here is from genome assembly GCF_009819885.2 of Catharus ustulatus. Classification (NCBI taxonomy): domain Eukaryota; kingdom Metazoa; phylum Chordata; class Aves; order Passeriformes; family Turdidae; genus Catharus; species Catharus ustulatus. Next base: position 5,794,833 of record NC_046222.1, on the reverse strand, counting down.
AGTTTAAAACAAATACCTAAAAAGATATCCTCTACTGCAATTGAGAAGAAGAAAGGAGGATACATAAAGCAGTGAAAACCCAATACAAGTATTTAAGTGAAATTTTGTAAGGACTTTTTGGCCATGGGTGCTCAGTACTCCGTGCTGTGACTTTCCTTAGAAGCTTCTTGTTGCATTTGGCTTGTTTATGTACTTAGTGCAACATATTTTCATACAAAACTTCCCTTTTTTGGTTGCCTGAGTCCTTTCTTTTAAGTGTATAGCATGGCAGTAAAGGACCAGATGTGGTGTTTATAATAAGCTCTACAACGAGGCAAATATAAGTGTTTTAATCAAAGGCATGGCTGAAGTGATAAGCCATTGTTCCCATAATATCCAGTATAGGGTTTAATGTGTTTGCATCAGTTCTTAATCTCTGAAAACAAAAAGAAAAGAGAGACACTGGAAGGAGCAGAGTCAGCTGAAAGTTGTATGAATTGAAAGGATCAAAAAAAAAAAAAAAACCTGTAAGAGTTTGTGCAATTGTTTAAATTTCCATTCTCATCTCTGCTTTCTCCCTGTTGCACTAGACTGGTTACTGACTGACAATGTGATTAGGCTGTTGGTCTTTTGATTTCACAGCAGAAAATGCAAAGTTATTTCAGGGCTTCTCATTTCCCACCTCTCTCACTTCATATCTTTACAAGTTTAAGACTGTTTTGCTTCCTTCCCCTCTTTGTCATACCTTTCTCCATTAACAACATTTTGCATGCTGCAGTTCTGTGCCCCACTGATGTGCAGTTTGCAATAATATACAATTAGGTGACCTTTTACTTCTTTATTTTGGTAGTAAGATATCTGCCTTATGATGATTTTAATCTACTGCCACTACAAGCATCCATGTTTTTTAAGATATATCTTTTGTAGCAATAGGAAGAAATAACTGAAATCAGATTCAAATGAGGATATGTTAGATACAACTGGATCTCTTACATTCCTTATGAGTTGTATCCATCTTTACTATGGTTCAAGAGATTTTGCTTCACAAATATATGATTCTGTAAATCAAAATTATTTAAACTTCAAGTTGGAAAAAGAAATCAAGAAGGAAGAAATAAAGTAAAATGAAAATCCATCTCTTTTTCCAAAAGATTATTTTATATATGGCTCCCAGCAATTTGTCACTGTGCCACCTTCCACTTTCATGTCTTTGCAAGATTATTACTTATCTTTTTTTATTGAAATATTTGATACAGCATAAAGACAAGACAAGTAAAGCCCAAGGGACCAAGCATTTGATTTATGTATCCTTCTCTTGTGTGTGACAATAAACAAACAAAAAAAAGCAAATGCATTTCACCACCAGATATATGAAAGCAAACACAGAGGAAGAAGTTTCAAAGGGGAACAGCACTAATGGCAAGTTAAACATAACCAAACAGTCAAAGGAATCTCTGGTGCAGTATTTTTTAACAAGAATAGTGAAGAACTTGCCACAAGGATAAAATACACCCAACTTCTTGTCACAGTGAAATGATGACAGAGCCTGCAGAGCATGCTAAAAGGAGCGAACTAAACATGGTAATTAGGCTTTTTGCTTGTCATTGCAGCCTCTGAAGTCTTAAGCAGGCTGAGCTAAAATATCAAACTAGAGGAGAAATTGCCTGCAACAACTATGATGGCGGAATGCCATTGAAAAGTTCAGGATTTAAGTTTTTGTGGGTTTTTTCCTATTTTTTACCACAGTCCCCTGCTACCATTACCAGTATTTTGGGACATTCTGGCTCTGTGAAGAGTGGCACACAGAGCCCAGCTCCCCATGCTGGGGACTGCCATGTGGAAATGTCGCCATGTGGAAATGTCACCATGTCACTGCTGCTTCCCACTGGTGGCCAGAGCAAACAGCTCATTGCTCACCTTTAAACAAGAGGCCTGTGTTCTACTACCACAGGGGCAGCCATCTGGAACTCTGCTTTGTGTCCCTCTGGAATAACTCTGGCATGGTCGGAGAGGTGACGCCAAGTTTCTCAGTTTTGTTTCCACTTTAATGATCAAACCAAGGAGCCATTGTAACTTGCACCAACATATCTAAACTGGATCTTCAAAGTTCATTTATTCTGAGAGTCTCTTCCCACTTCCTGGTCATGGTGATCATGGCACAGAGGCAGCTGCCTTCTGCTGGGAGAGGGAATCCCAAAGGGTTCAGTGGCAGCAGTGATGCTCACCCTGGGCATTGAGCCCTTCACTGGCTTGGAATGAATTCTGGTAGAAGTAATCTATCCTATGAATTCCCAGGTTCCTTGCTGCCAAGAGGATTTCTTATGGCAATTCTGCACTCTGGCACATCACTGTGAGGGGCTGCTATTTCTGCAGCAACCTCAGGGCTATGACAGAGTTACTCTGCAGTGCTGACACCTTCAGCCCAAGTGATTCAACCACACAGGGGTACTGACACTCCTGCTCTATATTTGCAGAGAATTTAGGTGACCAAGTGCATTTTAAATATGTTTCATCCTCTGTTGTCCCAAGTATCCTTTGAGATGGCTTTTCTCTCAGGATTTCTCCGGGATGCTCCATGGTATCAGCAGCTTTTCACCCTTTCACCATCAGCAGCCATTGCAGCCTCCTCCTTTGGAAGTCCTGGGCGTGCAGCCCTGTGGCCTCTCATCCCTCCTGCCAAGCCTGCCCAGCTCTCTCTGCCACCTTTTGGATAGCAAAAACCGAGTGGAATCAGAGCTCTATAGACCCTGCTTTATATTTCGTGAGGTCCTTCTATTCCTTCATACCTGTGTCTCCTGACTCTTCACCCAACCACTTCACTTTTTTTTTCTATTCCCTTCTGTAATTCTATCTCCCCACAGTGCTGTTTTTCCTCAACGCAGATTTTTACACATGTGTAAATCACTTCATCTGATACTCTCAGGTCACATCAACCTATGAAAACTGCTCCTGTTCCCTTTCCACCTCTCAGGCAAGAGAAGTTTCTGCCAGAGAGATCTGAAGAACTTCCCCCCTTGACTTTAAATTGGTTTTACTCATCTTGTTTTCAGTGAAGAACTTGGAAAAGCAGATGAAAATAGGAAGTATTAACATTAAGGGACTTTACTGCTGTGGTACTGGTCATAGAAATCCTGAGACTAGTCTGAGGACTATAGATTGCAAGTCACTGTCTTACTGTTTAGAAAATAAAAGTAAAGTATGAATAAGTGCAGCAATCCATCAAAGCACAGTTAAGTACAAACGAAAGGCCACAATTATAGCAGAGTGAGTTGTTTTTCTATCTCGTCACATCTGTCACACTCAAGAAGTTAATGAATTCTGAAGGAGTCTTCTCATTTAAAATAGAGGGAATATCTCCTATATACTGAGACATTATTTTTAAGGACAGAGCTTACATGGGAACTGCTGTACATCTATAATGAAAAATATACATCACATATTTCAAAAGAATTACTTTTGGAGTTAACCAAATCTGAAAAATTAAATGAAAGGATTTTATACAAGATCAAGGTATGTAGTCATGCCCCCAGTTGCTTTTCTTGAGGATTACAGTAATGCACCACTTTCTGCATTTGTTTGTACAAATTTGCAACTGCTGCTTCTGATTTGTTCCACCTTGGTATGATCAATGTGAATTCATGGTCTCACCCTGTGCTGCCACAGAGATGATTTGTGGGAAACAGAGGAAAATGCAACAGATCCTGCCACTGTGCCAATGGCTGTGACACTGTGCCTCCACTGCAAGGTCAGTCTCAAGAGCTGAGTGCCTCTGACCTTCCTCTTGCTTGTAAATTTAATTGCTTTGGTTGTTAGTTAATATCCTGAAGAATAAAATAATAGAAAGGATGTAGCCAGCTGATTCATATTTATTTATTCTGTATTCGAATGTTTTACCTGTTAAGAAAGTCATTGCCTGAAATTGTGAGTGCTGCCCAAACAGGAATATTTGCGGTGCTGACACACCAGATTAGCTGAGTGTGATATTGCATTTTCAGTGGATTGTCTATGCATGTCCTAATGCAAGAATACACCAAACATTGCTGTCCTGACTGCCCATGTATTTGGATGCCACTTATGTTTACACTTAAGCATGCTGTCCAGCGATGGCATGAGTTCCTAAAAACCTCCCTTATAAACAAAGCAGAGGCTGAGAGGCTTTAAAATCCAAATTATGGGATTCACATGAATTCAGTTGTACTGGAGTGAAACTGTGTGGTTATGCATACCTTTTCTGCCTCATATGCAGCTGGGCAGGAGGGCAAGGGAAGCACTGAGACTGTGATTTTTAAACTGATTTAATCTTTGAGGTTTATCTTATTTCCTTTAAATAACCAAATATATATATATATAGTGTGTGCTTCTCCCTTCCTGATTTATTTTGTCATTTATTTTGTCACTTGGAGTGAAACCAAGCACTAAGCTAGGTCTGGCCTGAAAATTGAACAATGAGATAATTTAAATGCAACAGGAGAAGGTCCAGAACTTTGTATTGTCTCTGTTTGCAAATTTCTCTCTGTTGGGATGTTCACCTTGTTGAATAGTCTTGTACCCATGCAGGAATGTTACTGCCTTGACAATCACTGAGGCCAAGTTCCCAGAAACCTCTTCCAGCCACTTTTTGCAAGTTTGGCTAAATGAAAATGTCGGTCACTTTAGTGACACTGACAGAAAGAAAACAAAAGTCCCTCCAGAGACACTCCAGTAGATAGGAACTTTGTTAATTAGCAGTGGGAAATGGGAGTAAGAACAATTTTCTTTTCACAGGGAAGGCATTAGGGTTTTGTTTTTTGCTTGGATATTAAAGCCATAAAGCCTTAATATGTTAATTTGTTGGATCTGAATGTGCTTAGGCTCTGTGATGAAGCTGTTTTGACATTGGATGATGGGGATGTTTTGATAGTGCATTTCTGAGGTTGTGCTGTTTTGACACAAAAGGCTTTGACAAGATATTTGTAAGGTCACTGTGACCTACCACTGCTGTTATGTGGAAGTGGTGGAAATGTAAATGTGCTGATGTCTAATCAATGGAATGAAGCACTGTGGGATATATGTAAATTGAGATGCAAATCAGCTAGTTTGGGTTATAAATGAGCATGTTAGGAAAATGCTTCATGGGAGATTTCTTGGCCATCTTGGTTTTCCAGTCCTGTGGGTCAAGGAATATTTAACTTTAAAAACCTGATGAGTTTTGGCGGCATTCCAGTACCTAACAGGGGCCTACAGGAAAGATGGGGAAGGACGTTTGATCAGGAAGTCTGCTGATAGGAAAAGAGGTGGCAGGTTTAAATTGAAATAGGTAGATTTAGATAATATATCATCAAGAAAAAATTTAGTGTGTGGCACTGGAATCTGTGGCTGCTCCATCCCTGGAAGAGTTCAAGTCCAGGTTGGATGGGGCTCTGAGCACCCTGGTCAAGTGGAAGGTGTCCCTGCCCATGAATGGTGTTTAAGGACCCCTGGAACCCAAAACTTCTTTTGATCTTGTGATAGTAAAAAATAAATGTTTGGCTTTTCATAGCTGCCTCTTTCCACTGATTAAGACAGAAAAATGTATGTATTTATTTCTATTTAAGAAAACTTGTGACTATAAACACCTAACAACAAATTTGAATTGAAAAAAGCAACCAACTTTAACTGGTCCTTAATTTCTGGTCAGGTCCCAATGGGAAAGTTGCTGGTTTAGTGATGTAGAATCCACATCACAAAATTCGTTTTCCCTCTCATAGAACAGAGGCTGCTGTGACTTCTGCTCCTGAGATGACACCTGGATGAAGCAGGCAGAGTCAGCAAAGCAAACTGCTGGGCTGGCAAAGCAGAGGGGGCACAGAGGCAACCCCTGGTGAAAGGATGCTGCCCTAGGCTCTGGGATGCTTGTGGCTGCCTTTACTTCTCTCTTTTATTTTGTGCCAAGCCAGACAATGATTGGAGAATTAACAAGGGGATACCACACAAATAGAGCAGCCTGTTGTATTGTGTATTATGGAATTTAATGCCCTAACAGGAGATGGATCAATATCATAGCAAGGAGAGGTAAGGCATCCAAAAAAAGTCACAAAAGGTGAGAAGAGAGAAAAGACTAGAATGAAGAAAAGTTCTTCCTTTCCTTCAGAAATAATATTATTCCTTTTTTTTTCCTTTTCAGTTTGGTCTGTGTACCTCTATATATTTGGGATTATTTGAAGGGATTTTGCCAGTGTATTTTTTGTTTGGTTTTTTTTTTTTTAATTTTTGTAATCATGTGTCTGCTTTATTGCTTTAAAACCTGTCAGAGCCTGATGTCAGAACACTGCTGCCCTAAGAGCTTGTACTGGCCCCTATTTCCAGTCCTGTCCAATCTCACTTCAATCTCTGTGGCAGTCAGCTCGGAAGTGCCTGTAGGTGGAAAACATCACTGTAACATGATGCAGTTGATTGTACTTCAGCATGGCCTTGAGACAAGCCACACTGGCCCATGGAATGTGTGTAGCAGCTCCTCTTTCTCTGCACTAATTCATAACTTGGAAATACAAATTTTCCCTTTCTGAAAACAGTTTTAGAAGATGCACAGTAAGCCACCATTTTTAGAAGATAAAAGCAAATATTAAAGAGATTTCAAACAAGGCAGGCTGACAGATAAACTTAAGATATCCCATTAAGCAAGCAGGTCACTCCTTGCTCCTTCTGTGCCCTTTCACCTTTTTTATAATTTCCATCAATTTTCAATCACTTCAGTCATCTCTTTCCAGCCTCTGCAACCTGCAAAGAGTTTAAAAAGGCCCTGTGCTGGCTCTGTTGTTTGATATCTCTTCTCTTTGCTCACAGCAACACAAATAAGTGATTTCACAACCATTGGGAAGGGAGAGCTCAGGGAAAAAACGATTTAACCTACCTCATCTAATCAGAAGCTCCTAACAGATGGAGGCAAACTGCTCCTTGAGCCCAACAAGGAACTGAGCCAGGGCTCTTCCCTCATCACCAGCTGCTGCCAGCTAAACATCTGAATTTCCTCTCTTCTGGAAGCTTTTTAAAGCTCTAGTCCAAGAAATGGCACCTCAGTCTCTCCTCTTCCCTCCCTCCTGCCATCTCCTTCTCCCACAGCACATGGTGTTGCACCCTTCCAGACTGATGAGTTTCAACATTGTGACAGTATCTGAGTCATCATTTTTCCACCCACTGTCAAATCCACTGAAAAAAGAAAAAACACTCTTAAAAATCAAAACAAAACAAACTCCACAGAAAAAAATAAGAAAACCAGCTGAAACTGTTAAGAGTTTATTTTTCTGCACGTCTTCTCAAGGTTTTGGGTTTTTTTGTCCAAAAGGTTCAGCACAACTGAGGACCACAGTTTCTAAAATATCATGGAGAGCCACATTTTGAATCAGGAGGGTAAAATTCAAGTGTCTGTCTGGTATAAGGTAACATCTGTTAGCCAGCCTCTTGTATTTTTGTGGGCTTGCCTTTCCTTTTTGGAACAGGAATTCCATCCTGCACCTGCCTAACCTCCAAAGTGAAGGTGGTGCCTTGGTCCCTGTCAGAGCACCAACTGCAGCTGCCCAAATTAAATCTCCCATCACACCAATTACCCATTTCCAGCTCTGTGCTGTGTCTGGGCTGAGCTGAAGGTGTGCAGGTTGGCAAATTTCAAAGTCCAGCTCCTGCCTGGGCATCCAGATGGGAAACATAGCCAGGACTCCTGGGCTCCTTTCCTGCTTTGTGTGGAGAGGATGGGGCTGCTGGATCGCCCAAATGAGGGGCTCCAGGAGCCAGCCCCAAAGGCTGGGAAGGCTGCAGTGCTGCCCAGGATGGATACAGCTTTACAAGTGATAGTAAGGAAAGATTTTAGACAATGGAAGCAAAAATCATCAGCATTCAGTCCCAGGGAGGCCAGTGAGTTGTTAACTCATGTCCACCTTAATCATAAAAACAGACTTTTTCTTCTAGGTTGGATCTCTGGGCCTTTATTGCAGAAGATCTGCCTAATGCAATCCACCTGCTGAAGTTAAACAGAATGACCCTTGATAAAAATTCAGGTACGAGTCTCTTCATTAGACAGATGGCGAGTATTTTGTATTTCAGCTTCATTAAGGGAAGGAGAATTCCTTTGAATACAAGTTAAAGGAAGAAGAAGACCTTGAATACCAGGTAAATGGTGTGCTAAGCCCCAGGGAGTTTGTGAGGAAGGGACCAGAAGCAATGGTTGTGAAATCATGAAAGTTCACCAAGTATTCGTTTTGCAATTTTTGGAGTGTGATAATATTTTGGTAGTTGACACAAAGCTCTTGTTCAAATGCTGTACCAGAGACTCCTCCTGGGTTCTCCCATGTTCAGTTTTGAGACTCAAATACAAAATTCTTCTAAGTCTGAACTAGATTTCCTCCAGAGATGTTCATGCAACTATGCACACATGCATATGCATCTCTCACTGGAAAAGAACCTAAGAGTAGGAACCAAACAAGTAAATTCTCCTAAAGTTTTAGAAGGCATAAGAACAATACTATAATTTCTTTCTTAATATCCACTTGATATAAATTATTCTGTGGCTTTTATTCCAGCCTTCACTGGCAAATAATTCCTTTATTTCTGTGTATGGCTGGTGTATTTGTCGTAGGCATTGAAGTGACAAAGACACTGTTTTTGTTTCATAGGGATTTTGATATGTCCAGTAGTACAAATATCTAGGTTGGTGTTACAAATGCACTTTGTCACCTTCTGCAGAAAATCAGGTGCACTTTTTGTAGCTGATTTATTTTTCCTGCAGAATATACCTTGACAAGAAATCTGTTTTGTGAGTGTAATGAGATGTGACTTTCAAAAGTAGTAAATGGGCAAAAATTGAAATATAAAACATTCTTTTTTAATAAAAGAAAGAGAAAGTCACTTTGGGGTCTTTTTTCCACTTGTGAGAGTGCTTGAGCACTGTCAGGGGTTGCCCAGAGGGGCTGTTCAGTCTCTGTCATTGGAGATATTCAAACCCCAAGTGGGCACAGCCCCAAGCAAATTGTCTGTAGGTGACACTGCTTTGAGCAGAGGGTTGGACTTGACAGCTTCCAGAGATGCCTTCCAGCCTCAGCTACTCTCTGAATCTAAATAGTTGTGTTTTCTGTGCAGCCACAAAGGGGTAGTTTCTTTTTAGATAGTTGCAAAAATTCCTCCCGTTGCCAGACTCAATAGCATCAGTCATCTCTCTGTTGTGATAACTGAAGCTTATCAGAAATAAGAGGGACAATTCACAGGTGATTTCTGCCTTTCCAAGAGAGAGGGCTGAAAAAAAAGATTAGCTGTGAAGCTATTGCAAATTATGGATGCTGAGTTAGAGGTAACAGAGTACACCTTCTTTAAGTGGGAATTGTTTGCAATCTTTCATGTTAATCGTTCTTCTTCTTAATGTTTAAAGACTCCATCCTTTAAATGAAAAAATCTTCCAGGTGAATTAGAAATAGGGAGAGTTAATGCACAAATTGGTTGAGACAAAATAGTCAAAATGAAGAATTGTGTTCCTCAAACTGCATCCTAATCTGACATTCAAAGGGATGAAACTAAAAAGAGAGGATAAAATGTGCTTGGATCAAACATTTAACTCCTGTGTCAAATGTGTTCAATAAGCCAGTGAAAGAGAATATGATACACTGTGAAGGTTAATTATTAATGAAAAAAAATAAACACATAAAAGGGGGGGAATAGAAAAGGGAGCTCTGGAGTTTGCAATGATTGAATGCAGCTTGCTTAGGGGACTATTGCCACACATCTGCTTTGTGACAAGTACAGTAAAATTAGTTATGGATCATCAAAGAGATTCCTAACACTTAACAAAATGAGACCAAAAGTGCCTTTTTTCCCCAGCTTCAGACATCTGGGAAAACATTAATCAAACATAGAGATTCAGTGGGAGGGAAAATCTGGAAAGCAGCAATGTTGAAAAAGAGTGAGTGGATAATATTGGCAGAAATTAGATGTGAATCTGCAATGCAGCATCACAGCAAAACAGACATTTTTGCATGTTTTTTTTTCAGTCTGCCAGTGAAGAACAGTCATACTCCTACTCAGGAAGGAACAATAATGCTGTTCTGTTCAAGAGTGGTGAAATGGAAAGTCTGGGTTGATTCTGCAAGATGTTTAATGTTTCCTGCTAAATGCCCTTGGGTCCCTCTGGTGCAGAAGGGAGCTGGCCCCCAGAACACAGAGGATGGGGCTGGACAGCTCCTCACCTCGATGTTGCAGAGCAGTTGGAAAAGAAATCAAAGAAATGCAATGCTGGTGATTGCTGAGGGGACTGGCTTAGGAGAAAAGATTAAAACTTGTCTGATTACATCTGTGCCTGGTAGGAGGGAGTGAGGATCTTCCTAAGAACTAGACAGGAAAAAAAAGCTCTGTGATATTGGCCACTGCATAAGAGCTGATTCCTCATTTGGGGAAGAGAGTTGGCTCTCGTTTCTCTGGCGTGTGAAGGCAATCTCTTGGGCAGAGATTTCATCTTGGTTTTCATCTAATTTGCTTTTAGCTTATCTTGAACATTTCTTCTCAACCTAATTTAAATTGGCAAATTTTAGAGTCTGGATTTTCGAAAAGCTATTTATTCAATTTATTATTATTTCTAGTAGTAGCTGACAATATCTAACAACAAACAGACAAAAAATATGGGAGAAGAGGCACTGTGCAAATGGTGCAATAAGGAAGAGCAAGGGAATAATGCTCAGAAAGGGACAATTGGCTTTGAATCTCAGCAGAAATAGCTTCTCTCAGGGCTGCCTACATGGCCTGCTTGGTTTTCACAAAGTGTGACCCCCTTCAGCAGTTGCATACCCAGTACTGCACTATATCTGGCTCAGTGCACTTGCTTCCACCTCCCCACCCACTCTGATCTATTTTTTGTGTGCAGGCGATAAGCATTGTGATTTTTCTTTCTTCTTTTTTTGGTGTGCTATGAATCCTCCTCTCTGAAACTGAAGTTCTGAGACAAAATTCACACATGTCCTTTGGTGGTTTTGCAGGCTATTTTGAATAAAAAAGTGTCCAGTGTTAGCCTCTACCAGTGCATGTCAGGCAGGCAGGAGGGGATGTGTTCGTCATCTTGCCATCTGCTGGCCTCATCTCTGCAATTCAGAGCTCAGAGTCAGAGCAGTTTGAGCAAGAACTTTGATCTTATACTTTATCTTGGCCTTGTACCTCCTCACAATCAGGGTGGGATGATGAGCAGGGGCACAGGATGCGCTGCTGGCTGCTAAACCAGACCTGTTTCTTTTAGTGAAGCAGCAGCTCCCACCACCACGATCACACCAATAGAGATGGCAGAATCTTTGTCCTGGGACACCCTGCTGACTCTCTCCTGCCTTTTTCTAAATAATAAAAATCACAAGCAAGAGCAGTTTAACCATCACCTAAAGCAGTCAGTAGCAGGAAGGTTTTGGAAGCTGAGGGTAGGTGACGTGGCACTGTAAGAAGTCCCCAGCTGATGGGCAGTACCTGCCCTTCTCACATAATTGCATCTTATCTTTTGAACACCTAAGAGAGAAGAGAAATTAAGAGAAACTCCTTCCTCAAAATCACATTTTTCCTGGATTCTTAACCACTTAATCAGAGAAGACTCTTGTGGTCTATTTGGAGCATGATAAAAAATTCAGAGCTATATGATTTCCACTCCTTTTCTTTTTATTTTCTTTTCTATGTGTAGCATTTTCTTGGGCATTTCAGACTTTAGTACATTATTTCTTAGGAGTTCACTGGTTGCTTTGTGAATGTTGCAGGGGTATTGAAAAAAGATTTTTTAAATTGGGGGAATACTGCTTTTATTGTGTGTGATGTAGCTATGTTCCCACTGTTTTCCCATTCTGTTTTAATATTAGCCTATTGGACCATGAAAAAATCTAAAGTATGAGAAATGTACTTTTTCTTTTATGTAGCTAGTAATATGAGCCTCATAAAAAACATATCTCAGACGACTAAGCAAAATATTTATTTTTGCCAAACACAATTAGGGAGATATAACTATCTAGAAGATACAACTGCTTCAAGAAACTGTGCAAAATTACACAGGTGCTGTTCCACATCCATGGGTAGAAATGAGTGTGGGGTTTGTGCACAAAGGCTGAGCCACCCTGTCCAAGTTTCTGCATTTTTGAAACCTCCTGTACTTTGTCAGATTTGTCTGCAGTGCTACTCTGAGTTCAAAGATTGTGGAAAGGGAGGAGAGACAGCCCTGAAGGCGGAAAGAAAATTTCCTTCTATGAGCCTCCTTTCCAAAGGAAATCACTGAAGGTAAGAAAGGATCACAGGGGCCATAACAGCACATTTCAAAATCATCAATTCACATAGAAAGAGAAAAAAGGTGCAGCATTTACACCTCCTGCAGTCATGGACCCTTCTCCTTCTCACCTTGGATTTGCTGTCCAAGACAGTTCGTGCCACACCTCCCAAGGACAGGCACAGAGGACACAGAGGCAGCACCTGTGCTTCGAAATGATTGCCAGAACACCAGGGGTTAATGATGCCCAGAGCCTCCAGCCTCACTGCTCCCTGTGCATTTCTTATGCAGAGCTGATTTGCAGCTGCACTAAGTTTTATCCTGGGAAAAAGCCTCAAAAACATGTTTCTGCAACAGCAATTCTACCCTTTGTAATTGGGGAAGAAAATGCCTATGAAATATTCCATAGAGCTCTATGGTGCTGCATTCTGAAATGTACTTCATGCCATGAGAGCTGGAACTCCAAAACCCATTGATTAAAATGAGAGCATTACTGTACTCTGCTAATTAGGATATAGTGTTTAACTATTCTTAGTTTGGGCTGTGCACAGTAAGTACACTTCTGTTAATAGATTTTGGGGGTAGGGAGACTGTGTTTATCTTTTCTTTCTTTTTTTTTTTTTTTTAATTGCATGAAAAGGCAGGAGCCAGCAGTCACATTTTAAGAGCAGATTTCCTGCTGGGAGAAGCCAAAGGAGTGGAAGGAGAAGATAGATGTCAGATGGTAGAAGGGGGAACAGACCAGTTGAGGGGTGGATAGCTGAGATACAGTGAACTGCTACACTCTCACAATCTTTTTTTTTAACCAGTATTTCTGGGTTTGAACAGGGAAAATACTTACCCTTCTGAACATTTAGGGGAAAGGGTTATCATCATGCATGAAATCAAATAGGGCTTGTGCAAATCCAAGCAAACACCCATTTGATAGTCAGAGCAGGAAATTTTAAATGCACGCAACAAGCAGCAAGTCTAAGTGGTGTTTTCTCCTGCACAGTCACTGAGGAAAGGTTAAAACTTCAAACAGCTACAAGTCTCCAACAGATACATGGAAAAACAGGTCCTGGAGGTGTGTCAAAATATTTAATATTTGCTACATCTAATAGAAGCGTAAGGAAAGTTGGAAGTAAGAAAGTAAAAGGAAAAAAAAAAGCCACAAGCCTAGATCAGCTTCTCTGTATAAACAAGCTGCCTATGCAAAGTGCTGACAGGTTTTATACCATTGGTGTAAAAAGATTCATGCTGGGCTCTCACTTGAGTGCAGAAGAGCAGAAAAACCCTGCACTGACCCTTCAGCAAATCAGCCACCTGAAGAGAGAGCGTGGCAGCCACATCTCCTCAGCCAGCAGCCTGACCCTTCCCCTGCTCCCCTCTGGGGTGGCTGTCCCACTGCAGGCAGTGCCAAAGCACAGCCACACTGCAGGGCTGTCACCAAGGTGCCCCCTGGGCTGTGTGTCCCCAGCCCTGACCACTCTCAAGCATTCCAAGCCCTGCCTGAGAAAGGATTTGGGATGCTGATCCTCAGTTTTTTCTGCCTCCTCTCCATCATCTGTGGGTGTTTACTGAAGCACCAGGTTGGTTACATAATTTTTCACATTATTCTCACAGCCTGTCCAATGTATGAAGTCAGTCTTTAATTGAAGCTTCTATTTGCATGCTTCACAACCCTTAAAATATTCTGCTTGGAATGTCAGATGAGGTTAATTGAGGACCCTCTTGATGATGGCATTATTGTAATATGAACTTGGAGAAGCCAATATTAATTCTAGGAGGACTCTGTAAGATTTATTTTTCCTCTTTAGGTTTTATCTTCGTATTGAGAATTAGTTTGTGGTTTAAATTCAAAACGATTTTCAATGCAGTGAAATTCATAATGTTATAATGAACTCTAGAAATTATTCTATTCCTAGAAATAGATAATAGCATGCATTTAAATATCACTATTTGGATTCTACCACATAGGAGACTGCACTATACCCTTTCTTGGCTGGTATGATTTGAGGAATTTTTATTTCCTCTTGGTTATGTGCAAGAAACTATTTCTCAAATTTGCCTGAGATCAGCTGTAATTACTGTTCTAGGCTGGTGCCTCCCTGTGCCTGGAGTTGTACATTACTTTTGGAAAACTGACTGTAAAAGTAGTTTTTTACCTAACAATAATTTTGTTTAGGAATAGCCTGTTTTCACTTTGCTTTGTCATTTTTTTAGCATACAGGATCTTCCATGAGGAAAGGTGTTTGCCCCAGTTTAAAAGACAGAGAAACATGACAACAACCTCAGTGAGAGGCACCTTTGTCAGAGAATTGAAGCATCCATTCAGATCTGTAAATGCAAATTTTATCACTCAAAAGTTATGGAAATTTTTTGTTCCCCTAAGCATATCTTGGCATCAATTTTTCTATCATCCATTATAAACTCATGTCCTGTTGAAGCATTTTTTACCTTCTGTTGGCAATATTTTCACTCTGAATACAGTTGCACAAATTCTGTAATACAGAGGAGTAATACCACACCATAGAAATCTAAATTCCTTATCCTATTTAAAACTTAAAATTATTTCAAATAATACATGTAACACTTTAGTCCAGAGTTTTCTGAGATCATTTAAAGCCTTGTACAAAGGATAATTTGACAAATACTTTAAAGAAGTCACCACTAACAATATCAACATATTCACATCTGAGTTTCAGAATCCTGTGATATAATTCTCAATCATTTTTTTTTAAGGGAAACTGAATATTTGTTTCTAGCATATCACACTCTGCTTCCATAGAACTGAAATGGAATTTGGATACAACTGTTTTTTCACTGAGTCATTAGACTGTGTTTAAAAATGGCTACATCAGGTAATACTCTACACAGATCTGTTATTTCAGGTTCTGTGTCTGATCCCTCAGAGAGAGAAAGAGGCAGATTTTAGCTCCATATGGAGTCAATGTCTGTTTGTTAAGGGTCATCTGCAGGGGATTGTCTCCAAACACCAATTTCATGCTCACGTTCATGTCGGTTCTCGAACCGATGTTCACGTTCGTATCAATTTTGTACAGTATGGCTTTTCTTTGCTCTGCTGGACTGTTCAACAAACTACCTTTCTTTGGTTTTTAACTTAATATTCAGGTCTTTCAGTTTTACTCCTCTGCACACCTGGATTTGAGTCATGGGCTGAGAAGAAATGAGACAATATTTTATTGTAGCAGCATCCAGAAAGAGTTCTCCTGCTGCCCAGGCATTCCTGTTGTTCCTGTGCAGAGGATGCTAATTATCCAGTATGTGAAATTACAATGGCAGAAAATAGTGAACATCTCAAACAGAGAAGTAATTACAATGTAAGACAAATTATATGGTTCCGTTTGTTTTCAAAAAAATGTTATGAAAAGTTTTTCTTTTTTTATTTTTATTTCTTTCCTTTTCTCCTCAAAGCTCTGTGCTCACCTCACTGGGAGCAGCAAGCTCAGAATGCTCAGACGCCCATGGGCCACAATCCTGCTGGTATTGAGCACAGATCACTCTGGAACATGTCTGGCCAGGAGCAAGAGCCACTATGGTGAGGGGCAGGTGTCCATATGGATCTCGCCTCTCTTTATGCATGAGCAGGGCATTTCCCTGCAGATTTTCCAGCTGCTTCTTATCCTTTTCCCTTTAGATGGGAACTTACATTTGTCTTCCTCTGCTGGGCCTCTCCCTGAGGTGTTTCAGCAGAGGGAGGTGATTTGTCCACAGGTTATTAGAGCAGACACCACATACACTAGGAATTCCCAGTGCATAAATAATGTCCTTGCTAATTAATTTATTTTTGTTTGAGCTTCTCGTCCTGTCCTGTTACTGGCACTTGTGATTATTAGAACAGAAAGCCCAAGTCCTTTCCCAGTCCTTTGTCAGATGGCTGCCTCTTGTGTTAACTAGTGGGCTGCTCTGTACACCATCCTTGGAATGGAAATTAGCTGCTCTGCAAAAAAGGCAACAGCAGGAGAAGAATAGAAATTATGAAGTTTGAAACCATAAAATATATTGCTGTCAGGGTAAACCTGGAGATTAACACAAAACACCAAATAAAGGTGTCCCCTTGCCCTTGGCCAGCCTCTTCCCAGCCAGTCCTGAGCAAGCAAGAGACAAGACCTTCGCTCTGGGATGGGATATAAAAGCAGAATATTGAGGAATGGTGATGCTTGTCTGACCACTGCTATCACTGCTAGCCACTGCCACTGTTTGGATTTCCAGTAGCTACAAGAAATGCAACTAGATCTGGTCTGGCAGGTGTTCCAAGCACTGCAGCAGATTCTTATCCAGGTGAAAAAGACAAAAATAAATGTTTATCAAAGAGTTCTGATTGCTAGAGAATTGTCCCCCCCAGCTCCTAATGGAAAGTTACATTTTGCAGAACAATCTATAGATTCTATCTCACAGCTGTCACAGTGAAATTACCTTCAGCAAAGTGAGCCAGGAGTCTGCTAGGAGTCACAGAATGTGCAAATGTCCTGAATGTGGGTGCCTCAGTGGTGCAGTTATATCTCACCTTCATTAAAAAAAATGCAGAAAGGAAAGATTTCACAACATTCTTTAAGAAAACATGAAAACCACATCAATTCTGGACTGTCACATTCTTATTCTACCCGAAGGTAATTTATTTCCTATGCATAAGTAGAGCTGTTATTTCCTTTTGTGCATCCTCAGAAGTATGAATTTTGTTTCCTGCTCAATAGAGACTCAGTGAAAGCAAATATATAAACTACCTCTACCTGTGTAAGCTAAGCATGCAAAGTGCCTGACTTACAGTTCAGAAGCCTGAGAAAAAATCCTCTTTGTTTTATATTTGGGTTTTGGGCTGAGTTTCTTTTTTGTTGTTTGTTTTTTCTGAACAGTGTCTATGCTGAGAGGTATGGAAATAATCATCAAAATGAAGAGACAAGCAACAATAGCCACCACAGGGAAGTTCAGAAAAAAAGTAACTGATGAAAAAGTTTAACAAACAGCCTGGAGAAAACACAAGGAAGATGGTGAGTGGGTTTTTTGCTCTTTATTTTCTTTGAGTGATAAGTAGAATGTGGCAAAAATATGTGACTTGGGAGTTTTGTTTTTTTCCTGTGGCTGGACATGTGCAAGAAGCAGAAATGGCCTAAAATAAGGGTGAAAATGTAGGGGAAAGCATTTTGTAATAGTGAAAACTGTTAGGGAAGTAAAAAAACCTCTAGTTACTGAATGAAAAATATACACAAAATAATATTCCATAAAAAGCCCCAAAGAATGTTTATTCAGAAGCCACAAGTCTTGGTTTTAGGAAGAAAAAACAGATGATTTTTCCCCTCCACTTATCTGGCAATACATGGGTTAAACTGCCATTCATTGTATTATAATATACGCTAAAAGACTTTCCCAAATGGTAAAGGTAAATATATGGGGGTGTGTGTGTATGTGTGTGTGTGTTTACATATACATATATATATATGCTGTAAATAATGTATGTTCCTGAAAAATCCAGATCTGGAGAAGGACACTTTTACTTGGTGGTCAGATGTGAAAGAGCAATTCTTCTCCTTTTTTTAAGACCAAACCTGCAACGTTTAAAGTTGTTTTAGTAAGCTGTGGAGACAGAGAGAAGACTGTGGGCTAAGGCAGTGGCTGGAGTTGCTGTACCTTAATGAAGAGCTGTCAGTACCAGGTTATTACTCAATTTTCTGCTGCTTTGGGCAGAATATTCAAAAGATAGACAAGTTCTGACAGGCAGTAATCCTGTTCTTATACCCCAAGTGTTCAGATGCTTCAGGACATTTATCACAGCTGCCGAAACTGGATGCACCATCTGTAGGTTTCAAAAAGAGAGGGAGATTTTGCCTGTTCTTGCTTTGGGAAAAAGGGGAAATACTGCCATTCCTTCTTTCCTTTCTTTGCCTACATCTTTTTCACCTTTTTCTTTTTCTGGCTGGACTCAGCTCAGTGATAAACCATCCCCAGGAGGAAGCCCACGCTGCCTGTGCTGCACCAGAGTGTTTGCAGGCACTGCTATCCCCACATCCTGATGCCAGGTGAAACTCTGCTGTCATTTCCTGAGGCTGGGGTCCAGCACACAAAGAGAAAGGAGCTTTGAGCAAGAAGTCAAGAATTAAGGGAGTGAATGTCAGATATTGATGATGCAGTGTGTCCAGCCTGCAGCTGCACCACAGGGGGAAAGTAAAAGCAAGCATCACAAAAGCAGTAGGCATCTCAGATTGCCTCTCGCAGTGGGTGGTGAGCAGCACTCTCACCTGGACAAGAGATGTATTTAGATAATAATTCACAAAGAATTAGACTGTATGAACTCTCTTGAGGGACTGTGCATGTCACACAGTTAATGGTAAAATATCAGCAAAGGCTGCAGCTACCTCAGGCAGCACACACAGTGTGAGATAGAGCAGAGCAAACCTCTTGGATCCCCAAAATGACTGCTCACATCAGCCCTAGGTTTGTACCCATTTCAGGGCATGTTCTGGAGTATATGTTGGCACAAGCAAGCATATGCATCAAAACCAAGGAGTTTGCCAAAGAGAAATAGAGGGAATTTGCTCCCACCAAGCTGTGATGCTGGCCAGGAGCTTGGGCAGTGCCACATAAACACCTGTTTCCATTTGCTGAGTGGTGCTGTGACCCCAGGGTGAGCGGTGACACGAGGCTTTTCACATTGCCGTGCTCTGCTTTCAAAGCTCTGTAAACAGCTCTTAGCTGAAAATATCATGTAACATTTTTTTTCCCCTTTGTTGCACTCGGTTCATCCTCAGAGGAAGAAGAGCCCTTGTGCTCATCTGGGCTTGGGAACAGCAGCTCCCTTGAACACAGCAGGCATTCAACCTGAGGCTGAGCAGGTTCAGGCGCTGAGCCACGAAGCTTAAAGTGTGCAGGCTTGCCTTGCATAAAGAGGGAATGATGAGTTGTGAGCAGGGGGAGATAGCTGCTAGTTGGAAATAAGATGCATTCACAGAAATTCAATTTAAGCTAAAAAAATAAATAAATAAAAGGAGACCAACCTAGTTAATTGCATAAGGATTCATGAGTCGGGATGTAAGACCTTTAGTTAGGAAATAATTGCACACTTATGACCTGAGGCAACAGCCAGAACTTTCTGGGAAAAAAAATGGCATATGTCATTAAATTTAATAATGCTTAATTATAGAATCATAAATATTTGAGATTGGAAAGGCCCAGCAAGTCACTTAAGTCCCCCTCCTTATCAATGCAAGACTGTTCCCTATTGCATATATGCTGATCTGTTTTCTGCAGAATATTAGAACTCATTGTCAGGAGGATTTGCCTTAAATTCCTCAATTCCTTCTTTCTTAATTTCACCCCATTAGTCCCTGATACACCTGCTTGTTTCCTGATAAGTAATTCCTTTCCTTCCCTAGTGTGTGTGGCAGTCGAATATTTGTAGATGGTTGGAATGCCCCTCCTTAGTTATCACTTAGCCAAACTAGACATATTTATTTAGTTCTTTTAATCTTCCTCATAGGTAAATCCCTCTAGTCCCTAATTATTTTGTTGCTCTTTTCTGAACTCTCTCTTTCCAAACCTTGCTTGTAGTCATATTAAATTCAGTATCCTCATTCTTGTCATCCAGAGCCATGGAAAAATCAGGGGTGCAGTTGCATCTCTGCTGCAATGTGATGTGTCTTGGTGTCTGACCTACACTACAATATTTTTTCCCCTGATCTGTCATGCTGAGCACCATGCAAGGCTGGAGAGAGGTCAAGACAACTTCTGTTTTTAAAATTCTGCCCTGCAGCTATTCCTTACGGTGCTGTCAGCAGGGAAGTCATTTTGTCTTCTAAAACCTTACTTCTGATATTTTTTTCCATCTGAAGCTGTTGTAACTTGAGCCTTCTTCTGCATTGGGCAATAACTTCACTTACACTTCTCTCTCTCTGAGCTTCTTTACTGTTCTCTGCCCCATGTGTTTCAGAGGAGATCAGTAAGAATGGCAGAACAGAGAGAGCAAGAACAAAAAAACCCAAAATGTAGCTTACTGCACAAAAAGCTTTGTCTCCTGGGTTTATCATCCCACAGATTAGTAGCCCGGGATGAGGAATAGGCTCTAGGGAGTCACTGTGATGAAAATTCAAGAATAAAGACTGGAGTAACAAGACAGAGTAGCACAGAAATAAAATGAAAACAGGAAAGATAGTGCATGTGTTATCTCCCTGACCAGCACCCAGCAGCAGATTCTGTTCCTGAATAATTGGTGCTACACTGATTGCTTTGGAGGGCTCTGTTTTGACTTTTCTTTGTCAGTTTTGATATTCCCATTTGCACTGAAACACTTCCTTCATTCCTCAGACCTTGGTGGGCTTTCCTTACAGACTCTGACTTTGCTTTCCTGGCAGGTCCTGTGCCCGTGCCACAGGGTCCCCAAAGTGTGACATCCCTCTCTTTAGTGTGAACTCAACAGGGAGTGGTTTCCAGCAGCACATTGCAGAATATTGAGAGGCTTTAGGATAACCTGGTTGATGCCCAGGGTTATAAAGAGACTAGTCAGCATCTATTCTCTTGAGACCTTACCAGGTTAAATGAAATCAAATATTAAATATTAAATAAAAAATATTAAATAATAAGTAAATATTGCCCAAGAAGCACTAGATTAAAATAATAATCAGTTGTATCGGTGCTCAAGCCAAGGGATTTTGTAGTGTTTGCTTTATCCTTATCTTTTACAATTTTCATTTTGTCTTGTAAAATCATGGCAATTGGCAGAGCTGTGCAGGAATGCAAAAAGTAAATGTGAAAATCTGCAAATGTAAAGGTATATATGTAAATACTCCAACAAAGGAATCAGTGTCTACATAAAAGACAACATATTTCTTCTTCTTTCTGGAAGTTCTCATCTTTTGTTTTGTTGTGTTTTCTGTTTCCTTGAAAATAATGAAATTGTTGTGTCTCATACTTTTAAAACAAGTTTTAATATGGCAGTTGCAAAGGTATTTGTTACAATAGATAGGAAATACCTTTTTTTAAAAATTATTTTTCATGTAACTGGCATTGATCTCTGTTTCATACATACATATACATATATCATATATATAAATCATTATCAGAGTAACTCTCTGAAATTATTCCATGGGAAGAAACTGACCCTTGAGAGAAACTTATTTCAAGCAGCAGAGGACAAACATGAACAAGGAGCATTTCCATCTTTAACACAGTAGTTTCCAACCCAGCCATCATTTTCTCCGTGCATCCAGCCCTACACAAAATAGTTCCTGTGTGCATGTTCAGATGTGTAATGAGTGCCTGAAGCTGACAGGACTCATGGAAGCCACCACCTGCCTGTGGAAATCATGGTGCTTAACCAAAGAGCTCCTGAAGAGCTCCCCTCATCAAAACATTTCATAGTTGCACATGTACAAGCAGTAGCCACACTGCCACAGAGGCCAGGAGAGCAGGATATTGTGGGACCTTGCTTTTCCAGCATGCGCTTGGCTCTTGCTGTCCACAGTTCCAGGAGGATTCCCCTCCTGTTCTTTCTGGATGCTGCAGGAACCTAAATCAAGCTGAAAATTGAAGTCCTGAGGCAAATTCAGATGATGGATCCTGAAAGCTTTTGCCTTTCTCTGACTTATCTAATATGTCAGACAGCCAGCACGACACAGAAAGAAGGGTGTTTATGCAGCATTTTCCCCAACTTCCATCATTTTCTCAGCCTATGTCTAAAACACTCTGACATTTTTTCTTCTCCCCTTAAAAAGGCTTTGAGATATTTTTGGGAAAAAAGAAAGGATGCAAAACATGCAGCGATTAAGCTCCCCTCTCCAAATCTCCTTATTTTAGATCTTTGTTTTGGTGGCTCAGAAAATGAAGGCTATTGGCTCTTGGATTATGTAAACTGACACGGTACATTTTGTTTCATTTTCCTCAGAGTGCATGCATCAAATTATCCATAAACTATTGATTGCAGGAGGTTGAAGCTGTCTGCAAGTGCTGGCTGATTTTAGAAGAGATTTTACTTGCAATTCTGCCTCAAAAGCAAGGTGTTGCTGTTACTGATAATAGAAAGTACGTAGTGTTGAAGACTTGCAGGTGTCTGTGGGAGAGGGGCTGCGCTCCAGTGCCCAAGTTTGGGTCTTTATGCACAGTATTTGTAAAAACATGAGGAAGTCATCGCACTTGAATCATCTTGCTGGGGCAAATTGCCTTCAAAGCTTTGTTTTCCCTGCTACATCTGCTATCTTGTTTGCTCTCTGTGTTTTCCACACATCTATATCTGCAAGGGATTTCCCGTGTAGCTGTCTGCCAAACCCTTGTTCTGTGCACAGACAGAAAACACGATGTTCCAGGGATGGATCACTCTGAGCTCACTGTCAGCAGATCCAGCAAGCTGGAAACCTCAGCTTTGCTGAGCAGAGCTGCGTGGCACAACCACAGAAACCTGAGCAGGGACCTGGCAGGTCTGAGAGCAACAGAGAAAAAAACCTCTGACTTCTGGGGAACCTGCAAAGCCTTTGGTAGAAGCTGCATGAAACTTCCTCAGACAAAAGGCAGTGTCTGAGAGATCCTCAGCCACCAAAAGAATTTGGATACAGAGCCACTGAAGGGATTGCTCCCATCATTTCCTTGCAGCAGTGCTGCCTCCACCCTTTGGTTTAGGGTCACAGGTAGTGTATACACAGGTAGATGTTATTTGTGATCTGATCCAGGGCTCTGCAGCACCAGGTGGGCTGACAGCTTTGCCGGGCACGACCTGGCAGAGCTGCTCCCTGCATCCCGTTTGGAATGCTCGCTTGGCCATCTGGCCCTCGGTACCTGCGGGAGGCAGGAGCACAGAGCATCCCCGGGGCGCTGCTGGATGCTCACCTGCCGCTCCCAAAACAGCTCCCAGATATTCCAAACAGGCTTTTAAATGCATCCAGAACAGCTCAGACCTTTCCCTACTGCCTGGCTTCCCAAAGGCACTAGGCTTTCCCAAAGTTCGCAGCTCTCCCGGAGGCTGTGTTGGAGGCTGAGCGCTGGAATTTGCCCGTTCCCAGCGCTGGAATTTCCCCGTTCCCAGCGCTTTTGCTGCCCTGGGGCTCCTCGGAGCGGCGGGCGCCGGCACTGCCGCCCGGCTCGCCCAAATTTCGGAGCCAAAAAAAGGGACAGCGCCCATCCTGATGGACAGACTGCTCGTGTGGGATTTGCTGTGCTTCTGTGATGTGCTTCTGTTCTTCATGGCTGGCGCTTTCTCTCTTTCTTTCCTGCGATTTTGCTTTCTGCGTCTTAATTTGTCATACCCCTGCCTCACTTTTTTAAAAAAGGGATTTGTCCAAACCAGTGTGCTCTAGGTGATTAATGAAGCTGGCATATTCCTTCATAAACATGTATCTCAGGATTTAATAACCCCGCGTGGCAGCAGCTCCTTGCGCTCCGATTTTGGGGAATCGGCATTGGCAGCGCCAAGGACAGCACCAGTCACTCCCAGATTTTGCAGCCCATCCGCCCTGCTCTGGGCATCCCTGGAGGTGTCATCCCTGGAGGTGTCATTACTGGAGTGATGAGACATTCTGCTCTAAGTGCTCACGGTCCCTGCAGAGCACAGGGCTGGGAATTAAGCATGCATCTTATGAACAGTAGTGCAGAACAGCATCAATAAATGACTAGTTTCCTCCTTAATGTTTGCTTTTAGATTCGGAAGCATCTACTGCCTGGCCAGTAGATGATTTTTAAGTCCTGCTCAGGCCTGGATTGGTGCTGCTGAACTCCATTGTGCCTCTGGGAAATGGACACAATACTTGCAACTTGTCATTGAGCTGTTGTGCTCACCAGGGACTGCCCAGGAAGTTCTTGGAGTGTAGAAGTGTTATATGGAAAAAAGGTTTGTGGTTGTAATGGAAGAGGATGTTATAACAATTCCTGGCTAAGGTGAGACCACCAGCCCTGCCCAGTGAAACCCTGGGTAGTTTGCAATTTGTCTCAGATGGAGAATTATTCTATTTTTCATGTTATTTCTTCCACTGCAAATGCTTCTTTTTTCTACCAATGGCAAGTAAACATGTCTGTGTGTGCTCTACAACAGGTTCTATGATTTGGGGTTTTTTGGTTTGGGTCACTATTAAAACACAGAGGAATAATCTGATGGCAAGGCAAGCTTTGTGTTGAAGTTAGCACTAATATATAGCAAGAACTCCTTGTGCTAAAAACACAGCTATGGCAGCAGAATTATTGTCCCTGTGCAGTTTTCACAGTTATTACTTGGTAGGTTGCCTCTTCAGTGTCAAATTAGAAGTCATTCGGCCAGAACCATTGCAGTGGTGCCTCTTGAGGTTTGTAGGTCCACATACTCCAAGTATATTACGTATTTCTCTGAACAGTTGTGCTTTCACAGGGGTCTGTATTAGAACAGCATGAAACCTGCTGCTGTTTACACGGGTTTCATCTAAACCTCACTGGTGGGTTTGCTTTGTGCAGTGTCAGCAGCACTGAGAGTCAAACTCTGTTTCAGACAAACTTGAAACTTAAAAGAAAACTTGAACTCAGCTGCCTGAATCTCTTCCAATAACTTTCTCCTTTCCATTCTTTATTTCAAGGGCAAATTTGCTTTTAGCTTTCTGATGCTCTGTGAACACCAAGCAGCTTCTTTCCTACTTTTCAAGAGCCATTTCATTTTGCAGTTTTGTTTTCACAGGAACATCTGCATCACACACTTGCTGGGAAGTACAGAAAGAAGTATGGGAAGCAAGAATATTTAATTCACCTTTTTTTTCCTTTTTTTTTTTTTTACATGTTTCTGTCCATGGAGGATAAACATCCTGTATTCAAGTGTTTGTTAAAATGCTGGCTGTGGAGATATTAAAAAAGACGAAAGAAGTGAAGGGTTGATGAAAAGATTCAAGGAACCAGCTGCCTCATTCAGGTGAAGAAATGCTTATACTGGGCATAAAGTTAAAAAGTCTTTCTGTGCCTTAGTAATTAATAATTGGACTGGTTGGTGAAGCAGAGAAGTGTTGTGGTCCTCATTTCCTTAAGGAATCCACAGCTGCAAAAAATGAAGGCAGATATGAGAGATAATCTAACCAGTTCTGATTTGTGTAGAAACATGATGAAAGGGTTAGGCAGCAAATTAAATGTGGCATTAAGCAAAATAGTGATGAATTTTCTTTTCTTCCGGTGCCTCTGCTTTTGTCAATTGCATTTGGTCTCACCCATATTTTTAAAAATACTTTTAATAAATAATGCAAGTAGTGTCCTGTCCTTTGTAGTTGACTGAAAACCACCCTTCTTTTTCATGTAGTGCTTCTGCCTGAAAATTGTCACTACCATGTCTTCTGGCAAATGAGAGAGAGATTTGAGCATGGTAAAAGACTAATCTGTGTATGGATTAAAACTGAGATTTCCAGTTTCCCCATAAGATTCTTGATCCTAGTAAGTAAAACCCAGATGAGATTAAAAGGAATTATATAGCAAACAGAGTTAATGCTTTTATCTAATACAAAGAGAAGGAAAAATTTTAGACACAGATAATTAGTTTTACTTAAAATTTTTAAAACTAAGCATTTTGTATATACATGTGTTTTATGTTCTACAATGTGTGTTAAAATGGAGTCTCCAGTAACCTCTTAAAGTTCAAGATTCAAAGTCAAAAACTGACTGAAAATGCAGTTTTGGTCATGGTTATTAAAACAGATATCATGAACCTGAATTGGTCCTAGTACAGTTTAATTGCTTTGTCTTTGTGAAAGAAAATGAACTATCATAAACTTTGGTTGGATGCTTCTTTATCTTTTCTGGAGAAAAGATAACACTTCCCTCTACTGAAGCTTGTATTTGCAAAGCATTATGGATAAGTGGGTTCAAACTGATCAAGACCCACTAAAATACTTCCATTGTATGTGAGGTGTAAATTTCTTATGTGAAATAATGACAGATTGTAACAATCTGGAGAGAATCCATATAACCCCTTTTCCATGAAAAGGAGAGGCATAAATGTGGCAGTTGTTTTATTTGTCAGACACAAGAATTTATGAAATCTCCTCTAATTCCTTTCTCTGTGCAACCACATCAATACACATGCAGGTACACACATCACATTTTTTTTTCAAAAAGGCATTTCTTCAGTCCAGCCCAAAATTTTCCTTGTTCATATTTCAATGAATTTGCACAATTTTGCTGTCAGGAAGTGATATTCCTTCTAGATTACAAACAAGTCTATCCAGAGTAGGGATGGAGTTGTATTGTCAAAAAGGGAGTTGTGATGGATAAGACTGATTAATATTGCATGAGACTCTTGGGATAATCCTTTCAGAGCTTCTCTTTGGATAGAGCCACACACCAGTGCATCAAACAGGAAGAAGAGGGTCCATGGAGCATCATTCTGCTGCTGGAATTGAAGTGCTGGGCAGGGAAAGTCTGGAGTTTCCTCAATCCCCAGTGCAGATTGAGCAGGGATTACAGGAGCCTGGCACTTTCCAAAAGGCTCTGGCACACCCTCAGTGGGAGCCTGTGGCTGCAGCTACACATCTGAAACCTGCCCAGAGACATTTTCTTCCATGACATATGATGTGCTGACCCAAATCTTGGAAGTTTTACCAAGCATCTGCTCAGGCTTCCCACCAGGGAAGTCGTGCTTACCTGGGAAGGTGCTGGGCAGAGTCTGCTGTGAGATTAATGAGGGTAAGTGGGGTTTAACAGAAAAGACAAAAAAAAGCATCAAATGAAATCTTCTCCAGGCCTCTCCTGTCTGCAGAGTGTAGCTCAAACCCCTCAGCCACACAAGAAAAAAAAAAATAAATTCTTTCTAGGTAATTTTATTGTTGAAGATTAACTTGAGCTCAGAGACTCGCATCACGCTGTGCCGATGCCTCTGTATTTTGCAATATAGTTATTGGTACAGATTTTTGAGGACTAAATTGTCAAAATAGCTCGGTAGTTGTGTGAAATTTAATAATTTTGTACAGATTATAGTACCTCTGTGTTTGAAATGGATTTTTAAATTCCAGTTGCTGAGACTGCATCTTTAGTTGTTCCCTGATTGTTTGTAGATATTTTGGATGCTTTTGGACCATGCCAGAGTGATAATGATTCTGAGCATAGAAATGGACTTGCAGCTGGGTTCCCAGGAGAGCTTTCTACAAAGGGTAATAGCTCACACAGTGAAATGTGCTCACCAAAGAGGTGTTAGGAAAGCAGTAAGGGAACCCAGATTTGCCTGCAAAATGGGGATTAGAAACAAGAGCAGGTAAAATGAATCTAATTTCTCATAGGAGTTCTGGTTAAAATCAAACCCCATTATTTTCGTCACTAATTATAGGGCAGGATCTGCAACCATTGCTGAAGGTACCCATTACCTTGTTCCCAGTGCAGTTCCATTTATTACAGTATGTATCAAAGAAACATGGAAAATTGTTCTTCTGAGGCTAAGCTGCTGCTTAACACGAGAGTCAGAAGTGTTGAGCCTTTATTAATTAAGATTCTAAGTTCTTTATATGATATAACCAGCCTAAGCAGAAATAGCCAACATGCTGAAAGGCAGTAGAATTTATTTGCAAAAAGAACAGCGTGAAAGGATCTGTGCTGCAGTGATGTCTTGTTTTCTTTACTGTTTCTGTGGAGTTGAAAGCCCATCTGTCCTCCTTATTATGTTAAATTCATTCTGGAGTCACTTAACTGAAGTATCCTTAACCTAGTGCTTCTGCAAAATAGTACATCCACATAGAAAATAGCTATTAAATTAAACATCTAATTATCAGCAGCCTAATGCAGTACCATTGTGAGTAATCAATGAGGTCTCTGGCAATCATGGGAATTATACAATATAATTGAGTTATTTATTATAAAATTGCTGAAGAGTTGCTGACTTTCCCAGTTAAACATTTCTTCTTCCTTTAGTACAGCTTGCTGATCTTGCTCTGAGTTTTCAACACATTATACTTTCTTTTTGTCCTGTCATAGCTTTAGAATGGAAATCTATTAAGCTAAGCACAGGTTTGTAAGATATCCTGAAGTTGCATAACAGAATCACATTGTGTTCCTTCAGCTTTAAAAACATCACTTCATGTAAGAATTTTATGCTATGTTCCAAAATGAAATTGAAGCTGAAAAGATACAGTATGAAATTTTTTTATGTGTTGCTTCCACCTCATGCTGACAGTTTATATTTTGCCCCTTTTGCTTTAGTCTCTTAGCCAGCCATGCAGGAAAATGGGTTTGAATCCCCTGCACAATCATTACAGGCAGCATCCAAGAGTCAAGGTAATGCTGGAGCCTCAGCTCTGAGTAAATAAATATAGGAATAAAAAGCCTTCAACAGCTACCATAAAGGCAAAGAAATGCCTTTGCTTTGCAAGCCTGTGCTCCCCTCCCTGTTTTTCCCTTCTCATTGGTCATTACCCACAGAGAGAAGTCCTGGCAGAAAGTGGCTGCTCCTCCTCTCAGATATTTCCACCTTGGCATAAACTGGTGATGAGGATGATGTAAAATAACCTTGCAGATATTATCCAAAAATGAATGAAAGAGCATTCATGCTCTTCAGTTTCAGGTGTGATCTCTGCTGGGTGGGCGTTGGTAATCATCTGGAAGTAGTAAAGTTATTAACCACATCCAGCACTGGGTGTTTGCTCACTCCTACCTGGAAAGGGAAGGGATACACAGGCATCTGTGTATCCTGCCCTCTAGACTGACCCTCAGAATAAGAAGGTCATTAATATTCATAGTCCAGGTTTGCATCAGCACAGCTCAGTTGTGAGACCATTTATATCAAGAGGTTTCTTTAGGAGACAATAGGCTTGTCCCCTTTTCTGTGGGTACAAGATTTGGAATTCTGTGCTCTGGTTCAGGATTGAGAGGTTAGAGAACAGCCCACCAGTGTGGAGATGGAAAGAAACAAATTCAGAGATCCTATTTTGTGCCAAGAAAAATATCCAGAGGGTAAGAGTTGAAGCTTGTATGTTTACCAGGGAGATGAATTTGTAGGTGAGCTGACTCCAAGCTGCACAGCAGCTGGGGAGCTTTTCTGTTGACTGACAGCAATGAGCTGAGGACACCTCAGAAGTCAGGAGGGAAAAAACTGCTCTCTGCAGCCTCTGTAGTCCTTCCAAACAGAGGACACCACGTGGGAGGAGGATGGGAGAGTTAAAACATGGTCCTGACTTCTATAAAACAGAAGTCAGACCTGGATTCCCAGAGGTCTCCACCCAGCCTGAGACAGACAAGGACAAACCCCACGAAGGTTTGCAGGAGATGCTGCCTTGCTCCTTTTTCAGTGCACAGCAGTGATGATGAGGAAGGGTCTTGCCAGCTTTTTTCCCCTCATCCTAAAAGCTGCACTGCTGTGTTTCATTTTACTTAATGCAAAAGTGGCAGAAGGCAGGAGGCAGAAGAAAAGCATCTATAACAGACACAACAGAAGGAAATATGGGGGGAGGGTGGGGTGGTGGGCTGGTGGTGTCTGGTTTATGGCCCTTCTGTGCCATCTAAATGGCACAAAAGGCTAAAAAACAGCCTGAGCATCTGTGTTGCTCTCTGCACCACTATGATAATGAAAATCCACAAATGCTTAGAGGAATAAACAACATTTCAAGTTTCCTGAGGTTATAGAAAAGAAATATTTATTCTATCTGAAAAAGACTATGCAGAGAAGTATTGGAGTTAAAAAAAAAATAAAAGTCATAATGTGTTCACAATGTGAGGGAGAAGAGCAACACAGCAAGCAACCTTAACTAGGCTGTTTCCAAACTTTTGACTGCCTAACCATGCAGCCTTAATGCTCTGCTACCATATTTGTCATGCACACAGTATTATATAGATATATAATACCAACTGTCTGGCTAGATATAGATATCTTATTTTTATTGGAATTTTATCCTCAGTCTCCTCTCTGCTTCTCTTTTCACAGTTTTTCTTAAGCAGAATGTGAAACTAATACTTTCAAATTTCAGCTGCACTTTTGAACCCGTGATATTTGAAAGCAATTTTTTTCTCATCACAACCTGAAACTGATATGTTGTTACACAGGAAATGTTGCACATCTCACAAGTCTCCACTCACTGACGAGGCAGAATGTACCCTTTTGAAGGTGTGGGATGCATATGAAAAAAGTATCAGGATTTCTGGGCTCCTTGGAAATTATCTCTGCAACTCTTTTCCCTGCCTCTCTTTTTCTTTACACAAGTGCCAAAACTGTCTCCTAAAAATGCTTAAAATTCATCTTCTGTCATGGAGATGTTGGGATTTATTTTGAAATGCAAGTTTGTCTGAGAAAGCTGGATTCTGCATGTGCTTTATAATGTAAATCCATGCTCAGATCCATAATTAGATCTAAGAAATGAATAATTAAAGCACCTAAATGACCCCCAAGGTTAAAATCTACCTGCCCAATGAAAGCCAGTGACACTGGAGCCCTCCAAGGTCTGTAATGATCAAAGGATCTTAGCCCCAAGCTGTGTCAAAGATTTAGATACTTAAATCAGCCCTCTATAGATGCAAAAATTCTTCATATTTTATTACCAAGGAATTTGATTTTGGTGACAAAGAGAAGGGACAGAAAATGGAGTGCAGACCTCCAGCCCAGCCAGATCTATGTCTTGAATTTGTGGCAGTGAAATGAAACTGCAAATCAGTCTTCAAAGCAAGGAGACTCCTCATACAGAAGGGAATATCAAGAGAGAGATTAGTTTTGTCAGGATCAGATGCAAGACAGGAACACCAGGGAACTTTCTGGTGAACATCCAAGTATTTTTATCCTTTTGGATGCCAGCGAGGTTAAGAAAGGGTTTTGTGTATTGTGTTTTTGGATTCAATGTCTAAATCTCACATAAAACCTACCCAGGATATCTAACTGCCTCTGCTGAATTGATTTTGTTTCCTACTGTTTTTTCCTGATTACTTATATATATATATTCCCTACACGTGTGTGTTTTAACCCCATAACTGCTGCTCTGTTATGTGGCAAATCAAATTTTGAGAAAGGTGAGGCCAAACTCTTAATTGCTCTTCACTCCTAGAGTCCAGTAACTCTGGGTAGGAAACATTTGTCATGCATGAAAGTGTTGATTCCGTCTCCACCCATCTCATCCATCATACTGGAACAGATTATATGTAAATCTGATTAGCTCACATAAGAATATAAAGAGATTTCTTACTTCCTTTGGTAAACACATCAGTCCAATAACCTGGACATCAACAGAAACAAGCTTTACACTTTATGGGGGAGAATCAATAACCCTGATTGTAAGTGCCCACAACCACCAGGCAGTCTGTAGGCAGTTTATGAGAGGAATCCTTCATCTCTCAAGCTGTTCAGACCCACAGATTTGCTTGGTTAGCTGATCATGCTTTCTTCAGAAGACCTATCTGCTTGATGCAGCAGCTCAATAACTCAGCATTAATTTTAATTAACAAACTGCTGGTACACCTACAGCTCTATCATATTGTTGCTGTATCCAGGGTTAGGAAATTGTTAGAAGAAAATAAATTTGGAGCAACTCAGGCACAGGTAAATAGCCTGTGCCTGAAATCCACAAACCATTGTCATTAAGGTCATTTCTGAAAAATCATGTGTTTCCCATAGTTCATTAAATCTGTTTTGCTGCCTGGATAAATGAGGTACTTTGAGGTGTCAGCAACAACCCCAAGCAAGAGGCTTTATTCTGCTAAGAAAGATGGCAATCAGCAGCAAGAAAGGCAAGCCAGAAAACATCTTATACAAAATTCATGGGTGTATTAATTCATAATGTTAAATGTTTTTGGCAGCTAACTAGTCACAGAATCTAATCAAGATGTGCACTTATAAACAAAGGGAAAGCAATAGTTTTCCTTTAGCAACTTTGCTGTGATACTTCTAGTCCTTCAGGGGAAAAAAAAGTAACATTCTCATTTTCTATTTCAGCAAGGCTGTCTACCAGATTGTCAGAAAATGTCTTCAAAATGTCCAGCGTGGGGCTTCCACCAAGATTTGTCAACAAATGAATAAGAAAAACTCCACATTATGGAACCAGAAAAAGGTAAGAAAGGAGAAGGGGAGGAGGCAATGTGCCCGTTTCAGCCAAGGATTTGTGCTGCCCTTGCCACAAAGAGATTTTAGAGCAGGCCAGGCTGGTTAAGTGACTTCAGCTCCTCAGGCACTTACCCAATGGCACAGAGAATTTATTTCCATCCCAGGAATGCTGTGAAGAGGGAGAGCAGAGACAAAGGTTGGTGCAGGTGCTGGGGTTTGAAGAGGAACACCCTAGAAATAAGAGAGGAAGGAGAGCTACACCTTCCACTAGGGAATATAAACAAGCCAGATTCCCAATTCCTGTGCAGGGAAAGGGCAGGACAAATGGTGGGAGAAGAGGAAAGCAGGGAAATTCTGAAGGAGTGGAGAATTTCTGAAGGGAGCAAGAGGCTGCTGCAGAGAAGGGCAGATGTACAGCAAGCCTCAGAAAGGCAGAAATGGCTTTGAGGACTCCAAATAGAAGTCAGGAGAGGGGACACTTTATCTCAAACACAGAAACACTGAAAGTTGTTAAAAATTTGAACAAAAGCCTGGAGAAAAGGACCCATCCTTCTCAAGAGGAATATTTGTTTCCCAGATTTTCATGTGCTTTATCCCTCACATTTTAGGCTCTGAATTTTTCCTGCTTAGTGTGCTATCGTACTTTACTGTGTGTGATGTTCAGAAATTTTCCTCCTAATTAATCTTAATTTGAAAGGCTGCAAAACTATTCACTTCAGATTAATAGAAAATGTTTCCTTTTAATTTCTAGACCCTGCTGGTTCAGGTCTTGTGAGCAGGTACACCACCAGTTGAGCTGTCAGTACTGGCAAACCCCACAAAAGGTAAAGAATAGGTAAAGATAGGCAAAGAATAATGTTGAATTACTCTAGGAAGTTTGCACAGGGACAAGGAGAGGAAACTATTCCTCCCTTTCTCTCAAATCTACAAGAAGATATGTGCTTTTATGCAGATATATAGCTAAGTGACACTGCCTAGCTTCTTGCATCTTTCAAAAACAAAAATCTAGCTGGACATGTGCATGCAGTAGAAAACCGATGATGAGGAGACAAGGAATTGTTTGCTAGAAATCAATGAATGACAGCCCTAAAAGCTGCCTGTCCTTACTTGGAGGTGTCCAGTGAAAAGATTCCTGTTGATGTGTATCCATATTACATGTTGGCCTTTTGTAGCCTGCCCAGCAAAGCAGAAACCTGCCTTTGACCCAACACTGCCTGTGAGGCAGCCTGTCCTCCAAACCAGCCACACTCAGGATATTGAACACACTTTTTTTTCTCTCCCAAGTGCAGCAGGGTACATGTGGAATATTATATTGGTTTCCAGCCACCTGCCAGAGTTTGATGGCAGGAAATTTGCACCGCTCTTGTTGTAGCCAGGTGACAGATAATAAGTGAGAGGTGCCATTGTTGGAACTATCACTATCAGATTTTCTAATGCAGCCCTGTTGTAATGAGATCATACACATTGCTCAAGCTTCAATCAGAACTTCCACTGAAGGAACGAGCCTGAATAATAATAAAAGCAGAAAGCATTTTAAGTAAATAGAATTTCCCAGATACTGCATAATGGTGTTTGTTATTGCTATTTTTTATGAGCCTCGAGAAATATTTTGTATAAGAATAATTAAGAATAATAATATAAGCTGCTATCATGGAGGTCTCCTATGTCAATTCTTATTTAAAAGATATTTCCTTACAGTCCCAACATTATGAAAGCATAAATTAACACGACCTCTTTGCTTTCACTCCATGTTCTTATAAAACCTCGCTGCAGCTCTCCAAAGAACAGTTACGTGCTGCGTTGTACAAATGTAGCCTAAACCACTCCAAATAATAAGATCCATTTTGGCGGTAAAAATTTATTCTATGTACATCTTT
Organism: Catharus ustulatus; assembly: GCF_009819885.2. NCBI lineage: Eukaryota > Metazoa > Chordata > Aves > Passeriformes > Turdidae > Catharus > Catharus ustulatus. Next base: position 5,760,839 of record NC_046222.1, on the reverse strand, counting down.
CCAAGCCCCTGAAAAGCCAAGGTCTTTCAGTGAGGGCTGCATGGAGCATTTTTTTTCTAGGCTTGAGTGTTAAGAAGTGTGGAGCCGATCTCCTGCTCCGCTCTCCTGATGGAAAACCTCCAGGAGCCTGAGCAAGTGCTGCTGCTTTTGAAGAGCTCATGGGGGACACAGACAGGGATCCTGACAGAGCAGGAGTCAGTGCAACAACAACACCCCAGCAGCTGCAGAAGGCAGGGCAGGTTATTTTCATGAGCTGCAGTAAGACATTATTTCCCTCTTGCCTAAAGCTTGCCATTGGCAAAAGGACAAAGCCAAAACAAACTCCTACAGTGCACACATTCCTGCTTAGCATTTCCCCATTAAGACCATTTTCCTGTTTTGCACAGCTTGCTTTTTGTATGTATTTATAACTGTTGACAACAGATAATAACAATTTCATTATTATGATTCATTATTTCATTACATGAAGTTCTGACCACTGGATCCTCCATACACTGCTTTCTGCTAGTGTAAAAAAGCTGTATGATTTCTAAATTTCTTCCTTAAGTAGCTAAAATCTTGTTTACGGGCAAGGAGGAAACATATCTTAAAGTCAAAATTTATCATTAATACTGTTGAAATCCTAAGAGTCTCATCCAAGAATCGCTATTATTTCACAAATCATTGAAAGAGAAATAATAAGTCTGTGCAGAAAAAGTTCAGTAATAAAAATAATAATGCAGTTAAATTTTTACGAATGCACTTAGTTTCTACCTCTTTCCATGATGTTCTGCTCACCCTCCTGAGGTTCCTCTTGCCCCTTGGGTTGGGGGTTTCTTTCTCATGGTGGCTGTGTTCCCAGTGAGTTGTCAGCACCCAAAGTCCTTTGCCAGGAGGAATACAGTGCTCACTTTGGAGTTTTCCTCTTTCTCTGTCTTGGGTTCTTTTGGGGTCTGCTAACATGCTTTTACAGCCAGGCTGTAAAAAAGGCTGCAGGCAGGTCAAGAAAAGTTCAGACAGGGCAAGACCTGACACTTTGCAAACTCAGTGCAAAGTTTATGGCCACAGAAATTACAGATCAATATACTGACAGCGTGTTCTGACATAATAATATCTTTTACTTTTTCTTAGAGACCTTAAGCATGTTTACCTTCTTTATGTTTTTATTGTAAAATATGAATTTGACTCCACAAATAATTCTACAATTCTTGTAAGTACTTTGCTTTGTGATCTTCAGTGAAATGACAGTGATAACAAAATAGTTATATAATGTAACATGCACAGCTTTGGTGAAATGTATAATAAGGGATGAGGTGCTAAATTTCCAGGGTGTCACCATGAAGTAGCTGGTGGACTTTTCAGTAATAAGCACCCCATCTCTTTCCTTGGGATTTTTGCTTCCACCTAATTCCCACTACTTTTTTTTTTAATTATGAGATTTCATATTGGAAAATATTTATTTTCCCAGTGGCAGATGCACAGCTATCTCACCATCAAATACTGCATTGATAATCTGTACTGAGTGAAGAAAAACAGTTCTTATTCTGTTTCTACTTTTCTACTTCAGCAAGTTCTACATATCCAGGCAAAGGGAAAGGACAATACTGCAAGATGCTGCCAACATACACAGTGAGTAGCAGCTTCTGTTCTGATAAATTTATGATTATCCACTCCATTTATCTCAATGAGAAGTGAACTTTTAAATTTGCATGGCCCATTAGGGCCTCAAGTGAGCAAGGCATTTAAGCATGTGCTTAAATCCATCTGTATTCAGGAAACCAATTAAGTACATGCTTAATTTTAATGATGGATCCTGTACTGAGGGCAATAAAGCTAAACTGCCTTTAAACTTGGACAAAGTCCCCTTTCTCTTTATTTCAAAAGAAAACAAGCAAGTTCAATGCAAGAAGTGGTGTAAGAGCAAAACAAGGCTTTTCAATTTCAGCTATCAGGGATCAAAACAGTGAGGGTGAGCTGTGATAGCTTTAACCTAGAACAAGTAGGGTTAATCCACAAATGCCTAATGAGACAGGGCAGTTCTGGGTGGCTTCTGCCTCTTCCCTGACTGCAAAGGCAGCCCAGGGAGAGCAGCACAACCAGAGTGGAGCTAGCAATCATTCTGTATCTGTGCAGCCCAGCCTGGAATTCCACATTCTCCCACAGGAGACACTGTAAATGTATAAAGCAAATTAGCTCATGGAACATTTCTTCTCCTGTGCATTTTCATCTGCAGCTTCAATCGTTCCATTAAGAGTGTCATAGGTGCCTTTATTTTGTTTCCTAAGCACTGGTAACATCCAGGACTGACCAAAGATATCAAATTGCTGTTTCACACTGAGATATGTATGATGCCTATTGATGTAGAAATTGAAGATTTCTGGAGAAACAGTGATGCAACATCATTATTCCTTCACTAATTGCTCATCTGGTTTAAATTGGCAATGACATTTTATAATGTATTCTATTTCACCCTCTTCACCACACTGTGCAGGGCAGCTAAGTACTTTGAAAGGAGGTATTTCTATTTATGAGGGAAAAGGCAATATGTAGGCATTCCCAAGCAAAATAGATCTGAATCAGCCTTAAGAAAAAGAGTTAGAAATGAAGCGGCAGCTTATTAAAAAGGAGCTTTATTGACATGATTTTAGAAAAGCCAACAGTATTTGAAATTACTGGGAAGTACCCAGCAACAGCACAAAATTAAAGGAGGAGACAAACACCACAACCTGTCTCTGCAGGTGAGAGAAGTAGCCTCTCCCTGAAGCACTAATTTAGACCTGTATTAAGTGCTTAATCCAGGGAGTTCAGTTTAACACCATTAGAAAAAGCAGAGCACATGTTTAACAAGTGAGCAGACAAAAAAAAATACCTCAAAGCTCCAGCTCAGCTTGTACTACTCAATACAGCTGTTAGAGCAACACTGGCCTGGGGCACATGAAGAGTGCTAGAACAAGAAGATAAAGAGGTCAGCAATACATTTACAGATACTAACATTATACTTCTGGAAAGTATTCAGTGTTCCCTTCACAAATGTACACAATGGCAAAAAGGTAAAGATTAATTTCAGAGCAGTTTATTGATGGGCTGATTAATTTCAGGAGACAGCTGTAATAAGAAGGACATTTTTAGTAGCATTTGTGCCCAAAATTCTAGCACATGGATGTGCACTGGCAGGAAGATTCATCCTTACTTTGCCCCTCCCCTGCCTCTTGTTAACTTTTCCATTCTGTACCCAGATTCCCTCTCCTTTTCCCAACCATCCATAAATTAGTCCAGACTTACCAGCATGCTTTCCTCTCCTTACAAGTGTTTCATGTCCTTGGCAGCAAGAACTTGTGACAGAAGCCAGCGTGAGCCCATGTGTGCACTGGAGTCTTCAATTATCCCCCAGGAACCAGGAGAGCTCTCACAATTCTTTTTTCCTTTTTTTTTTCAGTCTTCGAGATTTTGCTGGGTTTGCAATGTGGCAATTATTCCTCGCGAAACAGAAGAGGTCTCATGATTTCCTTGGTGAGAAATAGTTAAATATTTGCTGGGTCACAGACAGAAAGCAAATGTGCTGCCTTTCTCTTGAATTAACCCAAGGTGCAGTGGGCCAGAAAAGACAGAGAAGAGCCCTCATTTCTAAGGGTGTTTATCTAACGTTGGCTTATTCCAAAGCATTGAAAACAGTGTTACAGTCCTGGGAGCAGCTCCCATTTTCTTGTCTGTTTGTGTGAAAAGGGTGCCCGCCTCCTCCTTTGGCCATCTTTAGAATAAAACAACCTGTTGCCTCCAATTCCTCCACATGTTCTCCAAAAACCCATGGGTCAGTCTTCATTTGGAGGGAGGTTTTGTGTCTGGACCCCAGCTGACACGAGCCTTGAGCCTTTGAGAACTGCAGTAATTCTTTATAGACCTCCAGAGAGAGGAGAAAGTTACCAGTGGTGTTTGGGCAGGGCCAGAATGAGGATGCTGATCGGTGGGTGTGCTCCAGGGGGTTTGCATGTTGGTTTGGATCATGTCCCTAAGCTTGCACGTAGGCAGGAGTTGTGTGACACAGCTCTTGTCAGCATTTCTCACTGCAGGAGCCTTCAGCCTTTGCCACAGAATCTCAGCCTTTTTTTTTTCTTTTTGCCTTTTATATGTTTCTGAAAGTGTCCTAAAACCATATGCTTTTAATCTCCTTTGAGTCATCAAAGAGTTTAAAACAACACTCCTGCAAGCCTGGGGACAGAAGTGATGCTGTGCCACCATGAAATCTGACATTTTGCTAAAGTACCACATGAGTCAGTGTTTTACTGCAGGTTTAATTATTTTGCTATTATCAGAAGTCTGAATGCATTAACTTTTCAGAGCCCATTCTTTAGTGAGACTGGATATGGCTGCGTCTGGCTCTGCATTCTTCCCTGCAAAACAGGAATACATTGATGGTGGTGGGGAGAGCAAAACCAAAGCTGTGCCACCGAGTCTAGGGGAAAAGGAGACGGCACAGAAAGCAGAAATATCTTTCTACTAACCCTGTTTGGGATTTGGTGAGAGAGATGATAGCCTGACAAGCAGAGGAGAAAATACTCCTTAGAATCTGTTTGACTGTAGGATAGTGAGAACGAAGGAAAACCTTGTGTACCCTTTCCCATTGCCCTGTGTGCCCACATCCATCCAGCACTTGGATTCTCTTGCAGCTCTCTCTTCACTGTGTGCAGACTCTGTTCCTTTGATCTTGGTGGGTTCTGTTCTTTGAATGATTTTTTTTCCTTGGGTAATAAAAAGCCCATGTGTTTCTATGAGTAAGACTTTATGCACACCACTTCTGAACAGGTGCTAAATAATATTTACAACATGGAAAGGAAACTTTGATGCTGATTAAGTCATACAATGGACAAATTACCTCAGAGATATGCCCAGAAATGTGTTGGATCTGCAGCCAGTTGAAAATGTGTGGGGTTTGATTTGCCAATTTGAGATTTTCCTGGTCAATGCACCAATTTATGTTGCAGATTTAGTGTTGGCCAAATCACCAGTGCACCCACTAGAATTATTTACTCATTTTCTTCTGTGAGATAGAATTAGGAGAAAGGCAAAACATGCTCAAACTTTAAAGGCTACAAAGAAAAACTTTATTACTAGAAACTATAAGAAAAAATAACAAGAATCAGAATAAAATTTATAGAACACTTCTCCCCCCACAACTTTTTTCTCACACTGACCACAGACAGAAACAAATCAGTCAGTTTACCATCTCTAAAAATAGTCTTTCACCAATTTATGTAGGGAGAGGAGACTTCAGTCTATGGAGGTTTCTCCATGAGGAACAGTTTTCTCATGGCCTCGATGTCACAGTGAATCAGCTGCCTGGGAGAATGGAAATCTGATCACTGTGTAAAAAATTCCTTCCTGGGCTAAAAGTCTTCCAAAAACCATTATTGAGGACCACGACAACTTATGGGACACACTTTAAGGATTATTGCAGTTCAAACAAAAGCTCTCTTTGTCTTTGAAAACAGAGGTCTTTCTTCTTCTTCTCTTCCCTGGGGGCAGCAGGGGTCTTCATCTTTATTCAAACCTATGGGATCAAAGGAATTTCAACCTCTGCTTACTTCAGCACAAATGCCTCTGCTCGTATCTACAGTCAGAACATTTCATCCACCCCATAATTCATTTCTGTGAGTTATAGGGAAACAAGAGTCTCTTTTCCAGAGCTTAAAGAAGAGACATTTCAGTCCAAGAGTGAGGCATCTCCATCAATCCCTTCCATCTGGGACCTGGCTCTTCCTTCTGTCAGACCTTGGTGTTTTCATGCTGTTTCTGTGCCTGTCTTCATCTCGGTCCTTTTCTTTCACCCAGGAGAGAGAACAAAGTGTCTGCAAGTCTCATTCTGGGCAGTGAAAGAGTTCATACCTTGCCCAGGGCCTGCAGATGGTTATGTGATCTGTTCCAGGCTGGCTGGGCTGGACTTGGATCTTAGCAGGGGCCCAGCCAGAAATGGGGGTGTTTTATTTGGCTGTGTTCCATTCTGGGGAATTGTCCTTAGTGCCAAGCCAGCACAGTGCCATGGGCTGCTGTTAGATTGTGCTGGTGTGTCAAACTGCACTGGTGTTCACCACCTGTGCAGCTGCTCCAAGGTCAGGATGGAAGAATCAGGGCAATAATTAGACATTCTGTTTTTCAATTAGGAACCACGCAGTAATGAAAAGCTTTCCAGAAGATCACTTACTGTATTATTGGGTTGGGTTTTTTAATTGGCTCTTAAAATGAATTCTGCTTAGGTGACTAACCGGACAGTCACTATTCAGCTTGAGAAGTGCAAACAGGCTGGGGTAACCAAAGCAAAAAGGACTGAATTGATTTTCATATTAATAAGAGAGTTCATTGTAGAGAGAAAAGGTTAATTTGCTTTTCAGTGAGTTTATGGAGGAAGAGCTCAAGGTGATAATTTATAGCTAAATCACATGTTTAAAGGCAAAAATGATTACAGAAAAGCTAGGAACAGCATTTTAAGTATTATGCAGTGGAACTGTCAACAATGTTTTCTGTGCTTTCTTCTTCCCCAAGCACAAGGATTTGAGAAAGAAGCCAGCACAATAGCACTGTCATCTGTGGCCTTATTTTCCTCTGCTCATCAGATACCTTAACAAATGCAGAAGCAGAGACAATGCTGTCTCACTCAGCTTTAAGACTGCTCGTGCTTATGGTCTGGGAGTTCTCAAATACACGTGGCTTTTATTGGGCTTGGCTTCCCCACAAAGGTGCTGTCTGTAGATATTTTAAATTTATTTTTTGTTAGCATGCTAATTCTTGAGATTTGTGCATTTTTAGAGATGCAAGTAAAACAGCTCATGCCTAACATGATGTCTTGACATAGACATAATTATTACAAATATAGGTTGGGGTTTCTTTCTTTAGTTTTAGCCAATAAGAATTTGTGATATTTAAGCAACTGAGTATGAGATGGGCTAAATTATTTCTTTGACATGTCTATGCTTAGAGTTGAAATTTTGGATAATCACTTCCAAGGCTAAATATATGAGTAACAGTGGTAACTGTGCTGCTGATTTAAGAAGTGATGTAACAAATGTGACATGAGGAGCAGAGACAGCAGCCTGCCCATCCTCACTTTGATGCTTTATTTAAGGTTTAAACAAACATGCTAACCTAGAGAAGCTCAACAAACAAATACCCAGCAATGTCTGCCCTTCGTAATTTTGTAAATAAAAAATGGTAACACACCACCTTTAGAACTGTGGGGTTTGCTACACCTGATGTTGTTTGCATGGGGATGGAATGAAAAGCCCAAGTCAGAGAAACATCCAAAAGGCCACACTTCTAATTTCTGTCCCTTCTTGTGTGAAAATTTGAATTTGCAGACTTCAAACTACATGAAGCTGAGCTTTTTGTTGTAGCTGTTCTGTGTTATCCTGGTCCATGACTGAGGCTCATGAGCTGCTTCTTTCTGGTCTCTGCTCCTGTGTGGGGGAGGTCAGAGCAGGGTCCCTCTCCTTGGCTTAACCTTTCTCCCCCATCTCTTAGCTCTGCCACCAGGCTGGATAAATCATTCACCTGGTCACATCTTACACAGCTTTCACCTCTCCTGCTGTCCAATGCCAGGTTCTGGCATTCCCTGCACTCTGGGACTTTGGCACCTGCAGATTTTCCTGAGGGCTCCATCTGTGAGGTTATCTGAGTCTGGTGATGTGGGGATACTTCAGCCTAGAACCATTTTAAACTCATCTTGTAGTGCAGAAACATCCCTGATGCTCCTGAAGAAATAAGAATAAAAAAGAAAGAACACCAACACTTTATAAGCACTCTTGCATGACGTGTACAAAAGGGCATACAGGTATTTTCACAGGCTATAAAAAAGAGAGTTCAAACTGACCAAGAAACAGATAAAACCAGTAATCTTCAGGCTGCTATCTGCAGTAAAGATTATGTATTGCAGATTACAATCTATGCTAAAAAGGGTATCTTCCTTGCTATGGCAAAAGAATGGTTGAACCTTCGAGATTTCCAAGCTCACATGTGGGCATGATAAAATCTTAACAACATGCCATTAAATATGCCTTTACAGCATCTATTCTGCCTTGGGTAGATATATCTGTGAATCCTCCCTTTGCACTGGAGATTAAATAAACTCCCTGGACAGCTGAGAGGAATTAAAGTATGACCTGCTAGTCTCTCTGCTTGACAATAATATTGTCTGTCAGTTTGTGCTGTATCCAAGATACTGTTCTCTGGTCCAGGCTCAGAAAACAGATATTGATGGGTTTACCAGATTAGCATCTCTATATCATTTGGCCTTTCAGTCTCAGAATATATTTTACAAAATGTTGCAGCAGGTGCTTTCTAGACTATGCACAGTGGTGCTCAATGCAAATATTTCCATGTACTCCCTGGCTGAAGACTTGAAACTTTTTTCTGTCTCAAACAAACAGCACTGCTGTCAAATTTGGCCACTGGAACCCAACATTTTGAATGAGACAGGGTTTGCACCTTGTGAGATGATATGGGAAGTTTGTCTGACCATTCTAAGCCTCTATTACACGACAGAACATCAGCTTCTAGCTGGTATAAATGCACATATTCTGATACCCCAGTAATTTTGGGTAAGGCGTCTGGACAGGTGATAACACAAGGGAGGAACTCTCTCTCTTCTACATGCTTTGAAGCATATTGATGTTTCTTAGAAGTAACTATGTATGGGAGGATGGTTTGTAAGGACAGTTCAGAAGGCAATTTTCCTCAATGAATTACAGCTGTACTGATTGCTGAGGAGTGAAAACAGCCTTGCCTGCCCAATGAGGATGGGTGTAATAAAAGAGTGGGGCAGCTGGGCATTAGTTAGTTGGAGTTGGAGATTTGGAGTCTGCTGGCTGTGAGGAGGAAGGGACATGTGGTCATGAAAGGGACAGGCTGGGGTTTAGCCAGTCATGGAGAGGGGAAAACTTGCAGAGGAAAGGAGTCAGTGCTGTGTGGAGCTGCCTGAGAGAAGGAATGTAAATTTTTAATAAAGGACTGGTGATGGTGCCAGCCATGTTTTTCTCACTGCAATAACCATGGTCTTACCTGTTACACAACTGGAATACCCGAATTTTGGTTTAGTGTTCACCAAGTTGTGAGAAGGGAGAGGCTGTGAGTGTCCCCCTGGAAAAGGATAGAGGGAAGCTGGACACAGGGCTGTTCATGGGCTACAGCCTGCTCCCTGCCCTGAGATGCATAAGAAAATGTTTGCTCATGCATTGTTTATTTAATAAAACTTCAGACCTTTCATTATTTAAGTTTTACATCAAATTGCCTGAAATTCCTTTAAACAGCAGTATTTTGCCTGTAGGTGAAAGGAGGAGGTACCTGTGATGTGTCCCACAGGAGCCATCACTCACCTCCAAGGCTGGTGAGGAGAGAGGGGAGATGAGATTTGGGGAAACCAAGAGGCTTCTGAGGAGAGATCACAGATGGGTTTAACATCCATTGCCTTTCTTATTGTAAACAGATGGCCCAGTCCCAACAGTAAGGGAGTGCATCAGTTTACAGAACTAGGATCTGTGTGCCAAAAGTAAAATTCACACTTGCCATGAAAAGGAAAGTAGTGACAGCATCCTCAGAGACTTCCCCTCCTCAACCAGACTATGGAAAATGGATGAAAATTCTAGGAAACAGGCAGCAGGAGTAGTTCAACTTCCTCCAGCCCCCTGGATCTGGCAGAGACAAAAATCTAAGCATCACCCATTGATAACAACTGGGGCACTGCAGGAGCTGAGGATGAAAGGCACAGCCATGAAAAGCTCAGGTCCTGCACTAAGCACAGGACAGCTGGGGAGTGGTTTGGGCACTGCTGAGACCCCTCCCAACACCAGCACTTGGCCCCAGACCCCCAGAGAGGGCCAGGGCAGAGGAGGGGAGAGGAGGCAGTTGTGGTGTTCTGGCTCCTGCCTGTTTTCAGTTTAAGAGCTACTGTTCCAGCTTCCTGGAACCTGCATGGAAAGCAGTCCAAAGAGGATAAAGAAGCCACAAAGTGTGTGGTGGCAAAACAGAGATGATGAAATGCAATCATGGTTGTATAAGAATGGCATATGTTCTGGTATAACAATGAATTAAGGCTGCAATGAAAATACACAAATTCTTCTCTTTGTAGTTTGTTTTCTTTTTAATTTTATTTTCATTAACTTCTGATGGCTTGGGAGCCATTCCTGTACACATTTCCAAATGCCATAAAGTCATTTATGCACCACTGGAAATTATTTTAGATATTCAGGCCCATGTTACTACAAACCACAAGTTGATGACCAAACTATAGCTTTGGAATCCAATTTAAATTGGCCATTTTAGCACAAAACTATACACTTGTGTTATTGCAAATGGATAGAGGAGTTATTCTCCATTGTAAAGCAAATTGTATTTTGCTTACCTAACGTTTAAATGTCCAGTGCTAAAGCAATACAAAAAAAAACCCCTTGAAGTAACAAACTAAGCAACATCACAGATTGTCATTTTCCTTGGGTGTGATGATTGCCAAGGACCTTTTTGGTCCCGTTTTCAGACACATCCTAGCCTTTCTTTGCAAAGTGCTTGTATTTTAATTCATCTTTCTTAGCTATGGCTGATTAGAACTGGAGGCAGTATTGCAGATCAGGTCTTAGTATTACCCTGTAAAACAGCATGAAATCTCCCTCATCCTTACTGAAAGTAAGAGGCATTTTGGACTGCCATTGCCTTTTGACAGCACTGGTGGCTCTCAGTTGTCCCATGGCCAATACCCCCAGATCCTTCTCAGCATCAGTCATGCCTAGCTAATGAGCTCCCACTACAGAGCAAAAAGTGATAATAGTCCCCAAGCCCAAACCCATTTACCCTCTGCACTATAAAATTTAATTCCACTTCTATTACTTTTTCCCCTGAGGTCGTGCAGTTCTCCCTCCCGTGACAGCCTGATGCTCTTTACACTGCTGCCTCCTCATGGTGTCATCAGTGAGTTTCATTTGTTCCCTTTGTGCTCATTCTCATGCCAATGCCCCTGAAATAAATATTAATATTGAAAAAAAAGTTAAATAAAACCAGATTCGCTCTCCATTTCACTGCTTTAATAGGTACAAAACCAAAGTGAGTCCATTCCTTTAACAAGGATGTTGAACAAGAAAAGAGCTTAGCCAGGTACAGACATCCCAGACAGCCCCACAGAGCCTCCCTTGCCATTACAGATCCATCTGGGAATAACCCTTGCAGATCCAACAGGGCAACCTCACCAGTGCTGGAGGGGTCAGCAGCATCAACCCCTCCTGGCAGCCAAGAGCAGGGCACAGGGCACGAGGGAGCAGCCAGAGAAGGAAACAGAGGCAGGACACAGGTCCTCCATGGGGTGAACACAGCAGGGCTCTCAGCTTTTCATTCTGATCATCTTCAGCTCATCTTGCCACTGCCTTGATATGCCCAGGAGCTGGAGGAACATCTTCACCCTCCAGCTTTCTCCCTGCTCGTGCAATGCACACACTTTCCTCTGAAGGAAGCCCAAGTAAGTGAAACTCTTGTGGCCTTGACTTTTATTCTGAGCACCCCATGCAGGTTCTCTGAAAAAGGACTGTTATAAAGATTTTTCAAAGAAATTGGGGTCACCTGCTGCAGTGAACTGAACATAATTGGGAAGTACTGTAGATATCCTCTGTTTGGAAATGCATTGCGTGTGGATGTGGCTACTTCAGTTTTAAATTTGTTTCTGGCTGCACATGCTATTTTTAAGAGCTGTAAATGGAGCAGGTCCTGCCCCCCTCCTTCCACCCTCTCCTCCTACTCACTGATTTCTCATCTTAAATTAAACTGGGAAAAAAACACTGTAACAAATAATTTTCTCTCTACATTATAAGAAGAGAGGCATAGACAGAAGTTCAGAAACATACAGCATGCAGCATCTTTACAAGATAAGATCAGCACTGTGGCTTTCTGTCACAGGGTTTACCTTTAAAAATTGTAATCATCAGCTTAGAGTGTTTATCATCCTGTGAGAGGGACACTCTTACCACTGCCTATGAAGAGGGACGTCTGTGATAAAAGATTGTCTTTATGTTTATCAGAACCTTTTAATTGTCCACAGCAGGCAATCCTTGAGGATTTAAACTGTGGTCCTTATAAGCATTTACATCAGGATAGAGAGATGTCACCATGATTTGTGAAGATCTACATGTTAAAAAGGATTCACCTCCTTCAGCCTAAATTTAAAAGTGGAACTAAGAGGTTGCTGGTTTCCCCAGCTTCCTTCGTCCTTGCAAGAGAGAGGAGCTAGAAAGCAGATATCTCTGCCCTGCTGGCTTTTGCACTTTTTGCACTACTGAGGCAAGCCCAGCAGTCCTGGTTTGTTGGGCCAGGAGTCTGAAAAGAGGAGAGCAGACACCCCTCTTGTCTCCCCAGCCTTTCACGAGTGTCAGCCCCAAAACAATTTGCAGAAGCTGACAGTTCCACCATGCTGATTTAGCCCAAACTCAAGTATTTCTGACTCGTGCCAGATACTGCCTGTTTTGCAGAGCCAGATGCCAGCTGGAAATGGGATGTCCCAAACTCCACAAGTAAATGTTCTCCTTGTGCTTTTGTGTACAGGAAAATTAAAAAAGCACTGCACAGGACATCCTCCTTTGAGGTGCAGAGAGTGCTCCAGGTGCCTTTAGAGCACAGGTTGAGGTGATTGGGTTTTACTGATGTAAATCAGACCTTCCAAGCAGCTGCCATTTCCTTATAGCTCTCCCCTGAATTCTTGATGTATTTTCTTCCATTTATCACAGGTCTCGGGACCATTTCCATGTTTGGTCCAAGTGGTCAAGCAAAAGATTCAGGGTCTTCCAGTCTGTTTCATTCAGAAAGAGAAACTGATGGGGGCATCAGGGAACTTGGAGGTAATTGTGCTTGCTCTCAAGGAAAGGCAAAGTCTCCTTTTCTATCTCTTTGGGGGAATTGAAAAGCATACACTCAAATCTCCTTCCTGAAAGGGCCTTTCCTTGAGCCAGGCTCACTTTACACACCTGGGCAGTGCTGGGACAATAATCACTGACTGCCTGTGATGTCTGTGTGTCACCTCAGCACTCCAGATCTTTACAGAACTGAAATGTAACTCCAGAACTCTGTTATGGCCAGTGGGGTTCCAGTTGCACACATCTCTGGATTGAGCAGGGATGAGGCTCCTTCCTGGGCTTTGGAGATACCCATTAACTCAGCTGCCTGCTTTAAGGTGCTCTAGAACTTCCTGCAGCCAAGGACAATTATTTTTCTCACCATTCTGACCCTATCTGCAGCAACATCCGTGGTGCATGTCCCCAAAGCCTCATGGCAAGGGAATGGCAATCCCTGGCTCTGTAACTTGCAGCCAGCTTGGCAGACACAATTTAGCAGCTGGGCTGTCTACTTCTTAAAAAATGTAGGCTGACTCCAGGTAACAGGGAGATCATTCTGGATTGAAACCATTTATTTGCTGTTTTCCCAAGGAATAACTGAACTATTTGAATTCAAAGGTTCTTGCAGAAATCCCATTTCAAAAGCTTCAAGTTTGTTTTTATTTGTTTGCTGCTTCTCACACACATTCTGTATGAACTCACCATCTACCTGCCCTTCAGTGCTTGGCAGCTTTTACCACATTCAGCCCAACAAAATGCAGGTGTAACTCCAGCAGATGCTGGCACATCCCTGCAAGCTTCATCTAACAGAGGCAACTTTAAAGGCACCTTTTTCAGGAAAAGCAGATTTTTGCTCAAGAAATAGAATATGAAAGGGTCCAGATACCAAGGGTTATGAATCTAGCAATAACATAGCTCTGCTGATAATGACAATGTTTTGAATAATTTTTATTTGAATAGATCTGCCTGCATTACCAATATCTATGGTGTTGCTTGGTAACTATTTCCTGATACCCAGGAGACTGAAAAACACTTTTTCAAAACTAAATTGCAATTCTGATATTAAATTTCACATTTTAGTGGTTTCAGTCTGTCTGAACTCTCTGGCCATATTTTTTTATATTAGCCACCTTGTTTTTTCTTTTTTACTTTCTTTCCAAAATGTACCAAGTAAGGTTACAAGTAAATATTTCATACTCCTTCCTTGGAAATACATTATATTTTAAGAAGAGTCAGTAAAACTGTGAAGTGAGAATACAGGTGATCTCAGGCTCAAGTTGCATAATTCAGGATGAGTTTCAAAATTCAAGTAGAAAGCAATTCTAAATTATCAGTGGATGGAAATAAAATTACCACATAAAGTAGTAAAGCAAATTATATTAAAGGGTTGCATGGAAAATAGGTGAATATGTTTAAATATTAGTCACATTTCTCTGTATTCATTTTGCTGGTGGTGCAGTGCCAGAATTCACTTCATTTCCAGAAACTGCATTATGTGGTCATGAAGATAAAGGAAACAATAATAATAGAAATAATAAAAAATGTAGTACTGTTGATAGGATCATCATTCAGTAATGAGTAAAATACCACAGTGCTCTACTGAATTACTTGTTAATGTTTGCCTCAGAAAATAAAAAGGCAAATTAAAAAGAGGAAGAAATAAACCCCACTATGCTGCAGTTTTAGAAGTGTATCCGCTGATTTCCTCATGTTGCAAATTTTAATTACAAAGTCATTCTTTCCCGTATTTTGTGAGGATTAACAAATTCACTTCTGCCTTCTCTGCTAAGGAGGACAGCACTACAGAAGGTGGTAGGATGCTTGCAAATGCCAGGGTTTTCTTGATTTGTGGATACTTGTGTGCCTGAAGGAATGTAGCAGTTGTGTGAGATGACCCCTAATATCTCTTCTGCTCCCCGACAATGCCAGACTGTGCAGGGAGCTGTGCTTGAAATTTAAATTCCCACCTCCCCAAATATGTGCACAGTGACTTTCTGAAACTTGATTTTCACAAGTACCCACTTGTGGGCACTTGTGGAACAGTTCTTTGCTCCTTTGCTTTCTCAGTGGCCTCTTTTGACAGAAGGCTTGAAACTGGCAGTTCAGAACTGTAAAGGTCAGAAGAAAGCAAATAATCTTTAACAGCATATATGTATATGATAACATATAATACTGTTATATAATAACAGGAAGTAGCAAAATTTTAGCTGATAAGTGGGTAAGTGATTACATAATTTCTATTCCATAACTCTTACAAAAGAAGATTGATGCCCAGGATCACTTTGGAGCACCGTTTCTCTGGCTTTGAGGAAACAACAAAATCTACATGGCAGATGATTCGGGAGTTCTGATTCCTATAAGTCCTCAGCCACTGAATGCACTTCCTGAGAAATCCTCCTCCATTCCAGCAAACTAGACAATTTGGAGAGGACTAGCAATTTCTGTCAAGGCAGTAAAATGCAGAAATGGAGAGCACCTGTGGAAAAAGTTCCAATCTAAAACTTCCCCCAGTTCATTGCCAATGAAACTGAATTCTGACATTTAAAAAATAAATAATAAATGGAAGGTTTGTTTGCCCCCAGGACTCAAAAGTGCCACATTCCTGTGGAACCTTCAGCACTGGAAAACTGGGGGGGGGGAAAAAAAAAAAAGAAAACCAAAAACAGATTAGACAGAGATATCTGGAGTGACATCTGCAGGCAAGCTTGCAGTAAGACAAAGGAACCCAAAAGTCCTGGTCTCACCCCTGTCATATTTCTAATATTATTAAGAGCATTTAGTAATTGTTGCACTAAAATATTTGTCCTTTTTACTGTGAATATGGGAAGTGTTTAAGCCAAAGCCAGCTATCTTCTAGACGAAATATTTTATTTCATATATTTTGGGCTCCTGAAATGACTCATAAGGAGATTTTTGGTCTGTGCTACAGAAAAGACCAAGCTGCAATGATCCCAAATAATTCCAGATTCACAGAATATATCCCAGCAGTTGTTTATTCATTGTTCAACTACAGATATACTTAAAATTGCCCAAAACCCGAGGCCATGGGTGTGGCACATCTTCACTCCATCCCCTCTCACCCAGAAGGAAGGCATCAGTGATTCCTCAAATGGCTGTGCTGTGCCCTGTTCAACCACACAGGGAATAACTGGGACAATGAGATATCTCAGGTGTAGTCCTCATCCCAAAATATTAAAAAAAATTATGAACTCTGTGCCAAGAAACAATGGTTGAGAAACTGTGAGTTCTTTTGCTTGGGTTGGGGGTTAAACTCCTAGGGGTCACATAAACATTTTTTATTAAAACCACAAAGTTCTCCTGAGGTTGTGTGTCTCAGTCTGGTGAAGCTTTTCCAACAGCATTATCCTAAAGTAAGCCATGCTGCTGAAAAACTTAAAAATTCTCTTTTTGCTGAGGGGGAAAAAGGGAATATTGTTGGGTGGCTTTGGTGCTTCATAGGTGGGATAAGCTAAGAACTCAATATTCCTCCCAAGTTCCAAAAATTTAACATCTCAAGGCCTCAGTCCTTGCAGAACCAGAAGTTACTGTTGTTACTTTGCTGATCTTTTACAACTAGATGTTTTCCTTCCTCATGTGTTTTTATGCTTTTGATCACTAATATTGCACTGTTTATTTCTCTGCTTTCATTATTGTCAAGGCTAAAATAATATGTGGGAGAGAAATGTGCTCAGGAAAGACAGACTCTAGTTTTATTCCTCTGCTCACACTGCAAAATACAGCACACAACAAATCTGCAAGCAAATCTGGATTTGTGACTTATGTGGGCCATTAATGTTTAATGCATGCAGTATCTACTCTTTTGCAGGTTTGTCCATATTCTAATGTCCTGTAAACAGTCTCCAGGTAATTTCTGACATCTCTGGAGCAAGAAACTGCTATGTATACAAAATTCAAACTGTGCCAGAGATGAGAAATGATGGCAGAAATAAGTGTTAGAGCCCTTTGATCCCCCTTCCTCTCTGCAGCAATAAATATATTCAGAAAGGCAGCGCTGTAGATTTATAAATGTTAGCACTCTGAGTGAAGTCAAACTAATTTACTCTATGAACTTCTCTGACATTATGGAAACTTTACAAAGAGATCATTGCATGTGAAGTATTAAAATACTACAATTTTAACTTAAAAACCCCACTCACCAGACATTCAAGTTCCCTTCTGTATATCTGCTATGTTTTGAAGTGCTTTAAGAATAAGTGGGAACACCATAAAGATGGCAAAATAAATTATGCCTCTTGAAGTTTAGGAATAACACTGACATAAAATAAAATGGTATGAATCCATTTTTCATGGATCCAGGCTCTGGCAGTTAGGGAGAGGAAAAGTGGAAGGGGATTGCTCTGGAAGGAGGGATGGTGATGAGGAAGAGAGAAGGGACACTGGAAATGTCAAGCCTTGTCCCTCTGGTGACAAGCTCATGCACCATTTGTCCTGGGGGGAAATTAGTTAATTGGGTAAAATCAGAAATTAAGCAGTTGCAGATTTGAGAGTGGTGGGTAAAGACACCTCACTATTCAGCACTGAGCCATTTTAGAGGTTTTTGGCCCCACTGCCTGCAGAGCCACAGCAGCCCAGGCAGAGCACCAGCTGCACTGGCAGCTCCAGACCTTTCCCTCTGCTCAGAGATGGGACAGAGGGAAAATCTCCAAAGGGGACAAAGCCCAGAGGCTGGGTCTTAGAGTGATCATGTCTGCCAGGAAGGAGGATAAATAATGGCTAGGGGAGCACTTTCCCTCCTGATGTGGAGCTCTCTGCTGGCAACAATTGTAGGCAGCACTTTCCTGGCTTCTGTAACAGGCTGGGAAACCATGGATGCCTTAATTAGCTCAGAACAGTGCTCTGCATCTTTTGGGCTGCTACAAACCTGTAGGAGCTTTGCTCCCCTCCCTACAGTGATGCCCCATAGATTTTTAAATCCTTGGTTCTCATCTGAGAAGGTCTCAGCAGCCACCTGGGGCTGAGCTAAAGGTCACACAAGACATCTCCATTTTCTGGCGATTGCCTGGAGGACCTGACCTCTTCCATGTGCTGATCAGATGATGGCTCCCCCCATGTTCCAATCCTAAGGGGAAAAA
Source organism: Catharus ustulatus (assembly GCF_009819885.2). Classification (NCBI taxonomy): domain Eukaryota; kingdom Metazoa; phylum Chordata; class Aves; order Passeriformes; family Turdidae; genus Catharus; species Catharus ustulatus. The sequence continues at coordinate 5,742,919 of NC_046222.1, read as the reverse complement.
TCGAGTGCAGTCCTAACCAGCCATGTATCCCTGCTCTGTGCAGCTGGCAAAGGTGGCTGTCCAAATTTCAGCACCTTGGTTAGGCTGCTGAGACTTAGCTTGGATACTTTTCTTCACAGCACCATCTAGTGCTGCTCATGCAACCCACAGTTTTCTCTGTCCTTGCCTTTTCTCACGTAAATACACAAAAACACATAATCTTAAGGTAAACACAGAATGGACCCCAGTCCTTTAAAAAAAAAATCTATATACTTGAATAAATACTGAGGAGTTGTTTTCCCCTGAGGAAATAATGAGAGGAAAACAATCACACCAAGAGATATGACTTGCACTCTAAAAATAATGCTGGTAAAGTTGTTGGAAGAATCTCAACAAAGAAGGAAGCTAAAATACACTAAAATATAAAATGAAAGCTTCTTTAACTCTATTTTTTTTTTTGTCTGGAGTAAGAAACTGTGTATGGTTAAGTGTGAGTTTTCCCAGATGGACTTCCTTGCCTTTTACAGTCCTTGCCCACTTTTTCTAACCTCAGAAACAACTTCTAGCCTCTAACCTTTTGCTTAACATTGTTAAAACACGTGGCACTTCACTAAATAAGGAATGCCAAAGAAAAAGATTGTCTTTGCCAAGAGCTCAACAACCTCCATCAATTACAGTGTGAGAGTCCTTGCAGGAAACTTTCCCTCCCTGATGATCATTGCTACAAGAGACAAAGACCCCACAACCTCTCCCCCAAAATTTGATTTATTTCTTGTTATGGTAAAAGTAAATTTAAAAAAAAACCAACAACAACAAAAAAAAAACAGGGAAGAGAGTCAAGAAAGGGAGAAGGGGGAAAAGAATAAAGGGAAAATACAAGGAAGAAGGAGGGAGAGGGGGAAAAGAGAAAAAGGGGCAAAGGAAAAGGACAAGGAAAGAAAGGGAAAATAAAGAAAGTAAATAGAACCACACAAGAAAACTGTGTACTTCATTTTTTAAAATTCTAATTCTAACAATTCAACTTTTTCAAAATTCTGAAAAGTGTCAAAATATGGAGGGGGAAAGCAGCCTGACATTAGCCCAGGGGTTTCTCACATGCTCACCTTGCACTGCTACAATAAATTCCTACAAATTCTTCTGGAGATCACAGTGGGAACCAGCTGGAGAAAGTTGCAGTGAATTCCAGAGCACTGCACACTGATGGGAGTTGGATGTGCAAGGGTTCTTCCTCTACTGAAAATCTCTAGTCGAGTCTCATATTCATTTATTGCAATTTTGCCATTTGACCTTGACAGCTTGTAAATTTTCAGGACACTATTCTTAAAAGCAATTCTGTCGTGTTAGGCTTTCAAGTCACTGGTTTAATGGCTGGACTTTATGGGGAAAGGTACATGTTTTAAATAGCTTTTGTGTAAAATCCCTGCAGGCTATGCCAAAGGCAAACTAATGACCACTGGTGGAGCTGCAAATGGAATTGGATAATATATTGATACCAGCAGTAAACAGTATTCAATTTTAACAGCAACTAGTATAGAATAACATGTCTAATTTAATTTATGAACCTAATTTAAACATTGGAGAGGCTTGACACAGAAAAACTAGTTGCTGTGTTGTTCCTGCACTTTTATTTTCTGCCCATCAGAAAAGGGGAAGGATGCTACAGCAGTTGATGTTAATTTGTTCATCTGCTTATGCTATTGGTATTTCTTGCCTGCTCATGGCACTTTTGCAAGTAATTCTATCTACTCTTAATCCTGATTCCAAGAAACAATTGATTTTCTTGTTATGATTTATTATCATTGATCAGAGTGCAAATAACACATTTTTGCTTTTGGCACTTTGTACATCCACAGCTAAAGTTTCCAACCTTTTTCTATTTCTCTCTGCAGGGAAGAGCTATGGCTCCAGAAGTGCAAATGCTCTTTCTTTGTGAGCAGCTTTGCCCACACCAGTAAATCATGTAAGAAAATTCCCCTGCACAAGACTGTACCACCTGGGACCAGGGTGGTTGTGAACAGCTCAGCTTGAAAGTTTCTAATTCTCCTTTTCTTTATGGCACACATTTTTAAAGATTTTTCAAACTATTTCTATTAATAATTGAGAAAGCTGAGCCTGCCTGAACTGCAGTTCTAGTATAATTTTGAAAGAGAGCAAGGGGTCTTTACTGTGAACAAACCAAAAAATCCAGCTTTCTTTTTTTTTTGCTATTTGAATGATGACCTTATGAAGCATAGTGAAATAAAAGTAAGAAGCATTTTCCAAAGTTTTTGCACAAAATAAAATAGGCATGATTAACTTCTAGCTATCTCATTTTCAGGTCTTATAGGCCTGTCTTGCTTTACATGTACCTTTGCTAAATAAAAATGGTCACTGTATTGCTGTAAAACAGTTAAATGGGAAGATTTCACTCTGGTAACCACTGAAAGACAAACTGCACCATAAGATATAAATATATTCACTAGAAGTTACCTTTTGCTGACTAATAAGGAAAATATTTGTGACTTTAATAGGAAGAATAATATTAATGCTTTTTTATACTTCTTTGTGCTGGTTAAGTGTGGCTTTTTCTTGGCTTTAGGTATCAAACTTCTCCAAGAACTCTACATCCTGTACAAAATTAGAATTCCCACAGCCACTGAGAGTGAAAGGAAGGATGGGTTTGACCTTCTGTGACCCCAAACAAGGGATCAGTCAGGTTTTCAAGAGCAGCCCCTTCTTCCAGGTGATTTTTGGAATCATGGGTGTGGGTCAAGATGATGTTAATAAAGAAAGCAGCACTGCAGAACAATCAAACCCTGCATCAGCTGCCCCCATGGCATTTTTTGTGGGCAATATTTTTCTCAGTGAGGCTCTTCCATGTGTGCTTGGGGACTGCAAAGCCCAGCACAGCAATGCCAGGGGGTTCCTGGGCTGTGGCAAAGCAGCTTTTAACAAAGAATGTACAGCTAAAGGTAGGTTTGCTAAAATCAGGAAAGGGTGACCAATATCTTGATGACTGTGTGGATTTAATGATAGCAGGATCTGGAAAAGCAACAGGAATTCTCCTGCAATGCTTCATTTATAGGATCAGGGTTTTCTGACCAAAACAAAACAAAACAAAACAAAGCCAACTAACTAACCATAAAAAAATAAAATTAAGTAAATAAATAAATAAAAGTAAAAAGCTTAGAATGGGGAAATTGTTTTATAGCCCATCTGTTTCTGTTTCCCAAACTGTGCCTAATGAAAAGATGACAAATATTCCCATTCTGAAAACTGGAATTTGTAACATTAAGAGTCTTTTGCCCTTCACTAATCTATACTGGGATATTGAGAATTGGGATACTGGTTCATGTGTACTATTTGAGTCAACACTTAAAACTGCAGGTATTTCAGGCTAAGTAGCAGTAAAAAAAATTTACTCTGAATCATCAATAGCTGAAAGTAAAAATTCTTTATGTACATGCAGAGAGAAAACAGATTTGGGGTGGAAACTTTTTTGACAGGTATGAGTCTAACAGTATTTGAAGCAGATGAGCTATTGATTCCCCAAAATAAATAAATAAATTCAATTGCCCAACCATTTTAAACTTCAGAAGTATCTGCACAGTTAACAATGCTTAGAAAACTGACAACAATAAAAGTCCTTTCTACACTATTGCCATGAAAAAGGATTTCTCTCACTTTTCCTTTCTGAGAACAGCAGGCATGGCTGGAGAAACAATGCAAAACCTCTGGAGTGGTTCCTGGACTTTGTGGCCCAGGTCAGATCCATTTGAGAATAAAATATGTTAAAAAATCTGCAGTCAGTGTCCAGCCTGGTTACTAAAATAGCAACATAATAAAAAAAAATAAAAAAAAAAATCCAAAAAAACCCCAGCAAATCTCACTCAGGCTGGAGCATCAGCCCATTCTCTGGACTGCTCCTGGAAATGAACACTGTTAATTTGGTAGCACACACTTGATGAGAGCAATAAGGAGCTGCTTTCAGACTGACAGCAGGTCTGAGCAGTGCTGCACACTCCGTGTTCTCCAGCTGTGAATCAGTTCCAGCCCACAAAGCACAAAGGTGTGTTCAAGCCCTGAGCTGGTGTCCTTTCCCTTCCAGCTGCATTCTGTGCCTTGTACCCAGCTCCAGTTCTCAGGCTGTACAGCTCCAGAGGAGCTGCGGGCATCCAGCTGCCCTGGCTCATGGCAGCAGCATTTTTATTAGCATTTTTATTATTCCTCAGTAGGACCCCAGCGTTCCTGCAGAGTTTGTGTGCAATAACTCAGCTTGCAGCTGAGCAGTGATTTGGAATCAGCAGCAGCACTGATGTGAAAGCCATGAGGCTCCAGCCCTGCAGGTCACAGCTGCCCTCAGCTCTGCAAGGCTCAGGGCTGTTCACACCTGCCCCCAAGGGCTCAGCACACCTCCAGATGTGCAGAAATGGCTCCATGTCCCTGTCAGTTCTCAGAACAGAGCTCAGGGTTGGTGTGGGAGGAAGGGGGAAGGAAAGAGAGAATGAAATTGCCAATAATGCTCAGCAAACTCAGAGGGACGCATGGTGTGGCTGAGGTGAAAGGCTCAGCTCTCCCAGGTTTACTTTGTTAAATGACTGCAGAAGAGTTTCAGCTGTAGCAGCAGGAGGAACCAGAGGGTTTTGCATGGGCAGGTTTTGGTAGCAGGGATGGTTTCTGTGAGAAGCTGCCAAAATCTTCCTCCATGTCCAGCAGAACCAGCCTCTGGTGGCTCCAAAGATGAGTTTGCTGCTGGGCAAGGCTGTGCCCAGCAGGAACGGGGGGAACTCCTCTGTGATAACAGATTTAAGAAGAAGAAAAAAGTTGTTGCACAGATGTGGTTATGGCCAGAGAAGAGCAGGATGACAGCATGAGAGAGGAGCAGCTCTGCAGACACGCAGGTCAGTGCAGACACGCAGGTCAGTGCAGAAGGAGGGGTGGGAAGCGCTGTGGTCTAGCTGATAACTGGTCAAAAATGAGACTTGAAGTTCTTAGAGGATTTTTCCAATTTAAATTGTTCTTTATTACCTAAATTTAGTTATTTGGTGAGCTGAACATACACCAGAATTGGAGAAATGTAAAAAAGAGAAACCTGACACTTTTGGGTTTGTTCAGTCTCTGTTTCCTTGAAGGGCTGGACTCTGTCTCTGGCTTGTTACCTACACCTTGCTACAATGCACAACATTTAAATTATGTGGTCCCTTTCAAGCACTTCAGCTCTGATGCATTTCAAAAGGTTTGGTACCTTTGAAAAGCTGGAGTTGAGCATCTTCACATCCACTAGATGTCACTCAATAGTCATCATTTCCAGCACTGGCATCAACACAAACACAAAAAGGCAACAAATATTTTTTTTTTTCTTCAGACTCAAAGCAATGCTCTTTCAAAAAATTTTAGTCACTGTTAATATGTGTTGTCTGAAAGGTTTTCATCATCACTTCAAAAATTAAAACTTTCAGATGACTCCATTAGAAGACCTGGTTGCCACCAGGAAGTTACATATTCCTTTAATATAGTTCTGTCAAAGAAACAAAAAGATAATTTGGAGGGTGATGGACTTGATGTTAATGGATAACTGTGCCTCTGAACCGTGACAACAGATCAACATTTTGATCTGCATGATGCCTAATGAAATTTATCTTCAGTGATATTTTCTAGCTTCTATGTTCATGCCCTGTGGGGTTTTTGCCTTTGTTTTGAATCCATACCCTTCAAAACAGCCAGGATGGATGGAGTTATTCTTGCTCTGCTTGCAATGGTGGGTTTCTACCTGGATGTTCTCTAGCTCCCAATTCCAGGCATTTGTTCTTGTGTGCATTCAGAACCGTGATCACACCAAAATGCACCTGGCTTTTCTTCCCAAACTCAAGAAAAAATTTCTCTAGCCCTCAAGTGATTTCCTTGTCTCTTTCCTTACTCCCTCAGGCTTCCTGGAGACAGATGAGAGGAGGACCAGGGGGTGCCTGAAGAATCCACTGGACCTGGATGGCCAGAGGGAGCACTGAGGGAATGTCAGCAAGGATCAGCAAATCTCACCAGTGAGTGTGACTTTGCGGGGTAAAACATGGCAGGATGGTGGGTAACAAAGGAAAATTGTAAAAGGGTCTTGACTACAGGGATGGTGATCCCAAAATACCTCAGAGGGTTCTTTGGGAGAATGTTGAGGTGGTTTGTGTGTTCTCCCAGAGGAAGTTAAGGATGTGGATGTCCAAGAGGGCAATATGGGGGTGGTTTGGGGAAGGATTGGTCAAAGGGGAGTGTGGAGAAATATTGTTAAGGCAAATAGCAGCAGCAGGAGGTGTGGTTAGGCAAGAACAGTGGGAAATTCTCTGCCTTATCTTCAAAATCTGCAGTCTGATAGAGGGCCAGGTGCAAGTCTTCTGTATTCCTGGCTTCCAGGAGAGGGAAAACAGGGAATTATTGTCCAGCCCTCCCCGGGCTTTTATGGAGGCAGGCTGGAGGATTAGGGTTTTTCTGCTACTATTCAAGGGGGATTTTCTACAGTGGGAAGAGCTGAGGCCAGGTGTGAGGGCTCACAGGCAGCAGGGGCTGGAGAAGTGGCAGGGTCAACCCTTCCAGGACTGGATAGAAAGGCATCTCATGCATATAAAAAGATAGGAAAGAAGGGATGAGGAAAAGGTAAAGGTGCAGGCAGGGATAATGGCACAGTTTTACAACCCCCAATAGGAAAAAGTGCAGGGGGTCCTAGAACCAAAGGGAAGGGGGTGGCCACCAGGGCCATGACTGGGAAGGAATCAACATGCCATTTGTAAAAAAGAACATTAGAAATGGATTACTAAGGGTGTCAAGGTCTGCTCTTGTACAGGGGCTCACCACACTGAAACCCTTTCTGGACCCAGAAGTGCTCCTGATAGACACAGCAACTTCTCTGTCTGATTTCTGTTTTATGCCAAAGGGGGAATGTTGTGTTTTATCTTTTTTTTTTTTTTTCTTTTGCTAGAGTCAGGATTAAAAGGGTTAGACACAGAATTTTGTGTTTGGACTCAGATCTCTATTAATTTTTATCTAAGTTACGGTAAGTGCTACAGCACTTTTAGCTACCAACCTAAAAATGATGAAATGGCAATGTATTTCTCTTTTTACAAGGTCTTTTAAGGCTTAACTGTTTAATTAAGGAAAGCTATTTAAATTATTTTTACTTTTGGCCCAATAACCAAATACTCATGACCTGCAATGCAGAATTTTCTATTTAATTAAGATTTTTACTTAGACCCATGAAGAAGAAGGTGAGGAAGAAAGACACCTCTGCCTTAAATCTTCTGTTTTGCTCCATACACATTACTATATTTTAATACCTTCAATTTTAAATTTTCCACACTTTTATTCAGACTACACACTGATTTTAGTTTTGTCACTCAGTTTTGGAAGTCTTCTCCAAGGCCTCAGGTTAAAAGCAGTATTTTCTTGAGGGTCTACCTGTCAGCACAGAAAGCCCAAACCCCTCAGTTTCAAGGGTTCCAACAGGGAAAAATTGTTGAGAAGTTCTTTTGCTAAGTGGGAAAGATGAGCGGGTGTATTTGATTCCAGCACTCTTGTTGAATGTGGGTGTGTGCATGGGAATGACCAATGTGTGTGTTAAATCCATAGCTGCCTCTGCCCATTCCCTTCAAACACTGCACAGGGAGAGGCCAGGAAGAATTGGACATGAGCAGTCAGCTGCCCTGTGCCTTGAGTTGTTCTGTACTTTTTCTCTGTAACAATATTCATCACTTTTGTTTTTTCAGCCCAGATTAAGACTCTGTGCTGTGTGCAGCAAAGCTGAAGGGCTGCTGTGTGCCAGGTGAGTTCCCTAGCTTGCTCAGATCCTGTTAGGAGAAGCCAGCTCCTGCAGAAGAAGATGGATGGAGGGCCCGGGCTGGGAATGAAGCTGTGGGAGAGTCTGCTTTGCATCCCTGTGCCTGCCAGCCTGTGCTGATGTGCTGCTCCCTCCTGAGAGCTCCAGGGGCTGCTGAGCTCACAGGGGTTACCTGAGGCCATGTGAGGTCACTTGAAGCCATTGGAGTCCCTGGCGCACACCTTGACAGCATCAACAGCACTCCACAACCCCTGGGGGTAACATCTTCTTTTTCTCTCTGTCTCCTCCCTCCCCATTCCTTTCCCATTTTTCTTCCATTGCTCTGTCTTTTCTAGCCCCCTTTAATAGGGTAACTCATTTTGATTTTGTTTTTATTTGGTTACCAATAAACACTTCTCAGATAAAATGTTTCTCTTGACTGACTTAATTTGGTTCCTGACCATCCATGACTAGCAGAACTCCTGGAGATTCTTCTTCAGTGGAACCTGACACTTGAGGTCATTGCAGTCCTGGGACAGAACACTTGAGGTCACTGGAGTGCTTTTGAAATTATTCCAGGGGTTATTTGAGGTCACTAGGGGTTATTGAGGGTCATTTGAGGTCATGAACGAGGTTACTTCAGGTCATTGGGGTCATTTGAGGTCACAGGGGGTTACTTCAGGTCATTTGAGAATTTTTTTATTTCTCCAGGGGTTACTTTAGGTCATTTGAGACCTCAAACTGGGTCATTTGAGGTCACGATCGAGGTTACTTCAGGTCATTGGGGTCATTTGAGGTCGTGATCGAGGTTACTTCAGGTCATTGGGGTCATTTGAGGTCACTTGTGGATCAGATCGAGGTTACTTCAGGTCATTGGGGTCATTTGAGGTCACTTGTGGATCAGATCGAGGTTACTTCAGGTCATTGGGGTCATTTGCGGTCACAGGGGGTTACTTCAGGTCATTTGAGAATTTTTTTATTTCTCCAGGGGTTACTTTAGGTCATTTGAGACCCCAAACTGGGTCATTTGAGGTCATGATTGAGGTTACTTCAGGTCATTGGGGTCATTTGAGGTCATGATGGAGGTTACTTCAGGTCATTGGGGTCATTTGAGGTCACTTGTGGATCAGATCGAGGTTACTTCAGGTCATTGGGGTCATTTGAGGTCACAGGGGGTTACTTCAGGTCATTTGAGAATTTTTTTATTTCTCCAGGGGTTACTTTAGGTCATTTGAGACCCCAAACTGGGTCATTTGAGGTCATGATTGAGGTTACTTCAGGTCATTGGGGTCATTTGAGGTCACTTGTGGATCAGATCGAGGTTACTTCAGGTCATTGGGGTCATTTGAGGTCATGATGGAGGTTACTTCAGGTCATTGGGGTCATTTGAGGTCACTTGTGGATCAGATCGAGGTTACTTCAGGTCATGGGGGTCATTTGAGGTCACTTGTGGATCAGATCGAGGTTACTTCAGGTCATTGGGGTCATTTGAGGTCACAGGGGGTTACTTCAGGTCATTGGAGAATTTTTTTATTTCTCCAGGGGTTACTTTAGGTCATTTGAGACCTCAAACTGGGTCATTTGAGGTCGTGATCGAGGTTACTTCAGGTCATTGGGGTCATTTGAGGTCACTTGTGGATCAGATCGAGGTTACTTCAGGTCATTGGGGTCATTTGCGGTCACAGGGGGTTACTTCAGGTCATTTGAGAATTTTTTTATTTCTCCAGGGGTTACTTTAGGTCATTTGAGACCTCAAACTGGGTCATTTGAGGTCATGATGGAGGTTACTTCAGGTCATTGGGGTCATTTGAGGTCATGATCGAGGTTACTTCAGGTCATTGGGGTCATTTGAGGTCACTTGTGGATCAGATCGAGGTTACTTCAGGTCATTGGGGTCATTTGCGGTCACAGGGGTTACTTCAGGTCATTTGAGAATTTTTTTATTTCTCCAGGGGTTACTTTAGGTCATTCGAGACCCCAAACTGGGTCATTTGAGGTCATGATCAAGGTTACTTCAGGTCATTGGGGTCATTTCAGGTCATGATCGAGGTTACTTCAGGTCATTGGGGTCATTTGAGGTCGCGATCGAGGTTACTTCAGGTCATTGGGGTCATTTGAGGTCACAGGGGGTTACTTCAGGTCATTTGAGAATTTTTTTATTTCTCCAGGGGTTACTTTAGGTCATTTGAGACCCCAAACTGGGTCATTTGAGGTCATGATCGAGGTTACTTCGGGTCATTTGAGGTCACTTGTGGATCAGAGCGAGGTTACTTCAGGTCATTGGGGTCATTTAAGGTCATGATCGAGGTTACTTCAGGTCATTGGGGTCATTTGAGGTCACAGGGGGTTACTTCAGGTCATTGGAGAATTTTTTTATTTCTCCAGGGGTTACTTTAGGTCATTTGAGACCTCAAACTGGGTCATTTGAGGTCGTGATCGAGGTTACTTCAGGTCATTGGGGTCATTTGAGGTCACTTGTGGATCAGATCGAGGTTACTTCAGGTCATTGGGGTCATTTGAGGTCACTTGTGGATCAGATCGAGGTTATTTCAGGTCATTGGGGTCATTTGAGGTCACTTGTGGATCAGATCGAGGTTACTTCAGGTCATTGGGGTCATTTGCGGTCACAGGGGGTTACTTCAGGTCATTTGAGAATTTTTTTATTTATCCAGGGGTTACTTTAGGTCATTTGAGACCTCAAACTGGGTCATTTGAGGTCATGATCGAGGTTACTTCGGGTCATTTGAGGTCACTTGTGGATCAGATCGAGGTTACTTCAGGTCATTGGGGTCATTTAAGGTCATGAGCGAGGTTACTTCAGGTCATTGGGGTCATTTGAGGTCGCGATCGAGGTTACTTCTGGTCATTTGAGAAATTTTTTTTCTCCAGGGGTTACTTTAGGTCATTTGAGACCCCAAAGTGGGTCATTTGAGGTCATGATCGGGGTTACTTCAGGTCATTGGGGTCATGATCGAGGTTACTTCAGGTCATTGGGGTCATTTGAGGGCCACTCGGGGTTACTTCAGGTCATTGGGGTAATTTCAGGGCATTTGAATTTTTTTTTTAATTTTCAGGGGTTACTTGAGGTCTTTGGAGTCTTTTATTCAAATAAAGTTGCAGGACTCCTTTGTCTCCTTTTGGACATAAACCTGTGGTGTCTGTGCATTTTTCTGATGATTTTATATTGGCAGTTCACCTCTTCCCCCAAATCTCAAAGGAATCCTCTGTCTCTGAGGGAGCCCTAGTACTTTATCATCTCTTTCCCTAATTACCAGCAGCAGTGACATTTTCAAACATGTGCTACAAAGACATGAAACAAATTCTGCCCAGCTCCATGTTCAACCCTAACACTCAGAGCAAGGAACTTAAAAATATTTATTTACTATTCTGTGCAAATTACTCCTGCCAAGCACATTCAACTCAAAATACAGTGAAAGGAAAACACATGGGAGGTGGAGAATTTAATAATTTTTTTTCCAGCCTCTCTTATTCCCCTTCTATTTTGTCACCAGAGTTTTAACACACAAAAAATGGTGTTTGGCAAATCTATCAGAGGTTGCTAACAAGGGACATAACTAATGGGCCTTTTGATGGCACAGAAAAACAGATGCTGAAGTGAGCTGGATGCATTTTTGCCACTGCTGTTTCTGGTGCAGCTTGATCATCTTTCCTCAAAGACAAAGCAAGCTCAAAAGGGGCAGAAAATAAAAAAAACCTGTGGAGATTAAAATTGCAGCTGCTGTTTCTGAGCCTGTCTCTCACTTGCTGTCAGAGAGTGGCAAGTTCCCAGCACCAGGTCCTACCTTTTGTGATTATATCTGACAAACCCCCCAAATCAGACTATTTAAAACTCTGCTTGAGCAGTTTTTGTGATCACAGGCTCTCTGACAGGCTACCAAACAATCCCAGCTACAAGGCCCAACACTTGGGGGAAAAAAAGTAAAAGGAGAGGGAGAGAAGGGGAGAAATACACAATACACTGGGAAATAGGGGTGGGAAATATTGGGGATGGGGATGGAAAGCAAGATTAGGACTTCAGGTCTCATAGTTTTGCACTGACTGGAGATTTGCTGAAGGCAAGGGAGATGTTGGTGGCACATGGGTTCGTTTTGGCACCCAGAGCAGTCAGGACATTGTGGTTCAGGAGAAGGATGCTGTCCCCAGCTGTGCTGTATCTCTGATGTGGGATCTCACTGTCCTCTGGCACTCTCCAGCAGCTCCCTGCACATCAAGATGGAATGATGGATTAAACATCTCAAACTTTCATCACCTTGCTTACTATCTAACTGAATTCTCAGCAATCCAATATCATCCCATTAATTTCATCCACATACCAGCTATTTACCCACCTTAATACCACCACAGCTGGCCAGCTCATTTTGACTGCAATAATCCACATTCACACTTGTCCACTTTGAGCCCATGGGCTGCACTGAAGCATTTTTTGTTTCACAAGACTTAAAGCAGTATGTCCTAAGGAAGTACAGCCTGAGGCCACAGGATACAACAACTTGAACTGCAAATCATTTTAATCCAAGGCACGAAACTGCACTTGCTATCAGCCAAAGTTATTTACTCCTGTGGAATTGGAAGGAAACAGGTGGGAGCTGCAATTTTTCCAAGCTTTGTTTAAATGAGGCATATTTTAAGTTACCTGGAGACTTCAAGCAAACCAGAGTTTGTACAAACAAGTACAGAAATGGTTTCTCCTCCACAGAGTTATTACAGTACAGAAGTAGACACACAGCACAGGGAAAACCATTCTAAACTGGCCTAATTCAATGAGCCATTTGATAGATTTCTGACTTCCACTTCAGTGCTTTATCTGTCCCACACTGATAGGAAACGAGCATTGAGGGTAATTTTACTGCTCTTTGAAATAATGGAGATTTGCTTTTCTAGTAGTTAAATCAATGCAGAATCTATTTTCTGAACAGCAGTAGATGTTTCATCTGGCTTACCTGGCTGATGGATTTGATCAGATGCATCCATTGTCCTGACAAGGATGTAGAACACATCTCAGTGTGGCAAGGGAAATTCCTGCACTGACAAAAAAAGTAATCATGTAGCAAGGAAAAAGTAAAAATCAGTGGCTTGACTTTGTTATAATTCCTTTGTCACTACACTGCAAAGTTGAGAACAGCCAATGATGTGAAAGTCAGCATGTAAAAATAATTATCAAATGAGCCCAAGTCTGAGATGATAGAAATAACTGAGTGAAAACTCTTTCCAGTGAAGCAGCTGTTAATTGCATTTATCAGTCCAGTGAATGTAAGAGAAAAATTAATGAACTCCTGACCAATGTCTAATGGAAGAATTTCTTTCTTCCCTTCTCATTCACTGTGCCTGTTCCAGGTGTCTGAGCTGAAACAGTAAGTTTGGTGTGGACTCTGAGTCTTTCAGAGCACTAATTTTTGGAACTGAATAAGTTTTTCACCACTTCTCCACAGGACTTGTGATAAGAGAAATGCAATCCAACACTGAGGAAAAAGCCACCTGCCTCTTGAATTTAATTTCTCTTACCTGCTCTAAGAACAGAGTGCTCCAGGAGCTGAGGCCAGCACAACTCAGAGAGTCTCTGGGCTGGCGCTGGAGGAAATAACTCAGCCTCTTACCTGTCTGTATTCAAAGTGGAGGCAGTAGAGAGGAGACACACAGCTAAATCTAATTAACAAATCAGGAGAGAGAGTGAAACAAGTGTGGAGAGTGAGGTTTTTGTGACAAACTCCATTTCCCAGATACCATTATCTTTTTCTTCTAAAAAACAATTCCCCTCAGCAAAATTCCTCTATTGTTGTATTGTCTGGTGTGTTGTTCCCTTACAGAGGTTTTCTTTCTCTTTCTTTTTTTTTTATTCCCTTATTTCCTATTGATCTTTAATCTTTGCAGCATAAGGGCTTCAAAATCTTATAACCAGCACAGATGTGAAAACATTCAAATCTAGAATCAGAAAATCTGAAACCAAGACTTCAGGGACTGCCACAAGGCTTCTCTCAAGACAAGGCTTGGCTACCACGACCTGGGGAGCCTCAAAGCTCACACCTGAATTCCACCAGGATGTTCCCCCTGCAAGGGATGAGACCCAGACACCCCAGCTCTCCTGGCCAGGTGACAACCCCAGGCACACACAGACAAATTTTCACAGCTCCAACACCAGAGGGGGAAGACACTTGACAAAATAATTGCAGATGTAATTTCTCAGGACACCCTTCTTTCCCACCTCCTCTGCAGCAGTGTGGCACAGCCACACTGTGTGAGATAAGTATTTGACAGTGGGAAGCATCTCAGACCAGAGAGAACTTCTAATGTGTGCTTATCCAAAGGCTGTAACAGCAGAACATCAAATTTCCCATTGTTTTTAGAAAAGTCAGAGAGGAAAAAAATAAATCACAAGCTTCAAATATGTAACTATTCCTAAAAGCTTTAAGAGGAAGGACATCAGCCTCTAACTCAAAACCTACAATAATTACATGAAAGGGATTAGAATAATATGAAAACCTGAATTTTCTTCTTAAGAGCTGCAAAACTGATTATAAAGGAGATGCTGTCAAAAGGAATACTCTGTTAAAGGAAAGTCTGTCTTTTAAAAGGCAACAGGCTGGTGAGTACAAAATCAAAGCAGCTTTTAAGGAGCACCCTGAAGCTCTTACACTGCTGAGCTTTGTACAAAGCCAACAGAGATCCATGCAATAGGGAGTGCTTGATGTTAGCTAAAGCATTCAAAGGACAGTTCTAAAATTTAGATTTATAGATTATTTCATTAATTGCTCACTGAGCAAGGTATACAGTAGATATTAAAAATCTATCTGCATTAGAACTACAAAAGAAAATCTCTTAATCCTTCTTTTGGTTAGGTAAATGTGTATCTTTTCCATACTCTGCGTCTTTGCAGCAAGGGTAATTAAGTAGTAGTTAGGAATCTGCTGAGTGTTGCATGTTCTTAATGTGCTTTAAGGAAATTCTAGCATTACAGATGCATAGCATTCCTATTACTTGATAATTGTATTTTAAAGTTTGGCATTTTAATTATGCTAATATGCATGGGGTTAGATTTTAAATTTAGTACCTTCTTTTATGTTCCAAGTGCTATAAGTTCTTGCCCCTAGATTAGTAAAATTTCATGGAAATCAGAACTGTAACACCCTATCACTTTATCCTCATAGTCTAATTAAATGCTGACATTGTTTAAATGAGTTAAATCGAGTATGTTGGTTTTGTGTGTGTTTTGCCAACTCAAAGCAAATTTAAATTAAGAGCCTTTATGAGAGTTCCGTACTCCTTCTGGCACGCTGCATTATCATATCATAATGGATGCAATTTAGAAGATTATATCACTCCCTAATTCATTCTCCAGTTGTTTAGGAGACAGATTTGGGCTCATCAGTTTGAATTGAAGGCTTTGTCACCCGTCTCAGCTATGCAAGTAACCAAGTAACTCTCAGTGAGTCACTTCTGAAATCTGAACACTGCAGGATGCTGTGGTGGGGCCTGTGTTTCCAAAATAGACAGGTGACCCAAATTCCAATCCAATTCCTGAAACACCTGTCCTAAGAAACAAGTAAACAAGCCTCCCTTTTCAGCATAGAGGTGCTTCACATTTTCTAGAAATTCACAGTACTCCAAATTTTCTCAAGTCTGGTAGCCAAAATGATTAACTGTTTCAAAAGCTTGGGCTAAAAAGTAATTAAAAATGAAATACTTGGAACTGATTATCCTTCTTAAAATGGCTTACATGCTCACAAACACTGGCTCTAGGCTGTTCTCTGCTATCTACATTTAAAATCTGTCTATAACCTACGGCTGAAAAATAAATTGGGACAATCTGTTCTGTCCTGTGTGATTTAATTCTGCAATTGTATCAAAGCAGATGGACAAATGAAGATGATTTGGATAGCACCACTTCAGAGGATCAGGAACCTTCAAAGGTGAGAGGAAGGGCAAGGGAAGAGGAACTGATTCTTCTACATTAATGTAAGAAAAGCAACACACCATAATTCTGCAGTAGTTTTAATAATAATAAAAACTATTAGTCCCTCTGGCTATGAAGGAGTTGAAAGAAAGCAAATGAAAGCAGGGGAAAGTGGCTAAAAGGGGAGGATAGTAAAAAACCAAGAAAACACTCTGAATAGCAAAAATCACCCATCTAAGTGATTGATGAATTCAAATATGATACAAAGAAAAGATACAGTAAAGCTATCCTGAGATTAAAAAAGTAGATTTTGAAGTTTCAGGTTCCTGTCCAACAAACTGATCATCAGCTCTGAAGACCACTTAGCATGTGCAAGACTGTACTTCTTTTGAAGCAATTGCTTGTCTACAAGAGGGATGTTTAACCAAATCAAGTGCTGGCATCAAGTCAATGCCTGCATGCAACAATCATTTCTTAATTTATTTTCATTCTTACTGACCTGACCCATGTCACTGGAATGAAAAGAACGAAGAAGAAAGAAATGCAATTCACCTCAAATTTTTTCACATTTTTGCAAATTTACCTTCGCATTTAAAGCATATTTCCCCTTATTCACAATAAAAAAAAATTCAAATACCTCCAAACATGTCTCTTAGCAGTTTCCTCCTACCATCTAGCACTTAATTGCAGTGGGCAGAATGCAGAGCTAGGAATGATTGTGCATCTTCATCACAAAGGTCTCTCACAAAAAGTCTTAAGGAGGAGACTGAGAGCAAGAACCATTAAGCTATATTACTTCCCCTTGCCACAAGGAAAAAACTGAAACTGAAGTTAAGATGCTTCTCTAGAGACAGAGCTGGATTTTGTCTTTCACCTGACATCCCAGAAAGATGAGGAATGTTCTCCCTAGCACAGAACAGAGCCACTTCCTTTCTGCCTACTCTCCATGAGGAGATATCAGCATTCTATTCCCTGAAAGCTGAATCCTTGCTCTGGACAGTCTGGACAGTCAAAGAGACTTGCACAAAATGGATTCCAAAGTGATTAATCCCAGTAATCATCTCTTACCTGTTAGACTTTTCCCACTGGCAGTAGCCAGCTCAAACCTAGATTGAACAAATACTTATCATTAATGCATGCTAGGCAGGGACAAAGTAGAACAAATTAAAATGCCCAAATCACAATTAATTTTAAGGTTTCCTGGCTTCTGAGTGCCTGATGAACATCTTTAACCAGAATGCAATGGTAAACACTGCAAATGGTGTGTTACAAATACCCTCATCCTAAATTCCAGGGGGAATGCAGTCTGGACCCCACTGGTCACCATCTGTGCTGCAGGTCCAAGCTTCCAGACACTTTTCTGGGTCACTTTATCCCAGGGGATACAGAGATCATCCCTCCAGACCTTAATGGCAAGAGGTCCTGTTGGGGCTAGAAAAGCTTTCTCTGCTTTCATTCTCTTCCAGGACCACCTGTTCTATGGCCTTCTGTGATGGAGCTGAAATTGCATTTTATTTCAGACTCCATAAGTAGTGAAATTGTCTAGTGTTCTCTGTCTGTGTCTGTACCAACATCCATTCAATCTTGCCTAATGCAGCTATTAAATTAAAAGATCCGACTGGTTCTAATTGGTCTTCCTGAGTCAAAGTGTTTATCCATCCCACTTTAGGTAAAACTCCATAAAGGGTCTATTTATAAATGTTGCCAACGTGGTTAATGCTTTTAACCTTTGATGGGGAGCAATTCTAATAATTGTGCAACACAGCAGCAACATTTTTTGTTAGCATTCTGGATGTTCCTGTTCCAGAACAGTCTGATGGCCTCTATTTCCCTCTCTTTCTTTCTTTCTCTGTTTTCTAAAGTCTGCCAAATGAAAGGATTTATTTGCTCAGACTGCAGACCAGCTGAGTTTAGCAGAAGCTCATGAGCAATAATCCACAGAATAGTTCACATACCAGCTTCTGAGAATCCACCCCATCCAAGCACACAGTCCTTGTGACAGGTATTTTTTACAATTAGAGGCAAAATGGACACAAGGGGAGGACAGGAACATGTCCATGGGCTAAAGTATCAGCAGTTACATCTTTCTCATATGAGTGATGCAATTACCTCCTGGATTCTGACTTAGGGAAGCTGAGGGAAAATTAATGAAGACCAAATTGAAATACTTAAATGGGGCAAATGCTTAAAGCAAACTAAGAGGGGGTCTAGATTAAGGCAATGATAACACAGATTTTGAAAAAGATAATAAAATTATTTCATTTTTTTTTCATCAACCCTTGTATTTATTTTCATTCACTGCTTTATAAGTGCCCTACAGCTCTACCCTAGCTAGGGTTTTTTTAATGTGTGATGGACAGACTGCTGCGCATATGATTTCAGAGGGGTAGGAAGCAATAACATCACATCCTAACCAGCACAATGCTGGAGCCTCTGTGTGTGTCTGGGTGGAGAAAGCCTTGGACAGCAGAGGGGGGGATTTGGCTGGATAAAGTCATGGAGTTTAAATCCCTCTCATGGGTGAGTGCAAGGGAAATGTGCTAGAAAATAGATGGGCATGAGGGGATAGAAGAATTCCTCCTCATCATCAGTAAAGCACAGAGCATTTGCTTTCAATGTCCTCTGCAAGAAAACTGAGGTCCTGGCTTCCTACTTTCCTAAATTTTTGGTTCAAGATTTTTTTTTTTCTGTTTTAGTTGTACTTGAATTAGATTTAAATCTTTGGTTTGAATTGCAGAAGAGGGAATTGGTAAGGAAAGAAATGTTGGCAATCATCTTTTTTTGAGCTGGAGTGAAGCAGGGTATGACAGCAAAAAAAACAACCCAAAAAACAAAACAGGATTCCCAGTGTGCATTCAGGTCTGGGAAAAGGCCAGAGTCAGGAGCACCATGCCAACCCCATGTCATCACTTGCTGGCAATCTGCCACAGCAGAAACTGCACAGTTGAAAGCTGCTTGGTTACACCAGCAGTTCATGTTTTCTTGCTGGAAGGAGGCTCATCTCCTGTACTGAATATTTAGAAAAGTGCAGCAATTCTCACCCTCCTGTCTGGAGCTGTCCCCTAATTTTCCTTCGGGATGTGGACCTCCCTTTGTGCACTGTGCAGGCACTTGGAGCACCTCCATGAAGTTGTTCCAAATTCCACTCCCAGAATTTTTAAAATTTAAGTGCAGCAACGCTCAGCAGAACTACCCCCAAACTCACTGGTGGATCTGGGCCAACATCACAGCTCCAGAGACAGAACCAAAACTGGGATTGAACTCAGACAGTCAAAATATGCAAATGCAATGCCTAAATTATATTCCCATTATACACAAGTCACAGACCAGCAGAAACACACTGCCTTCCTTTCATTCTTACAGAACAACCAGAGAGAAAAGGTATTTTTTAAATATCAGACTAGAATTTGGTGGTTGTTGTTGTTTATCTCCACCACACTGACAGCCTTTAATTCAGTGTGAATTTCAGTCAGAGAGAGGCTGTGTGTGACAGCAAAGCAGCCCAGATTGGGATCATTATTCCTGCAATGTATGACCTACAAGGACACTCCTACCTGATGTCTGAACCTTCCTCAGGAATTGCAGCCTGGGAATTTCATTGCACGTCCATCTCAAAGGTTACAGACCACAGAGTGACTTAGTCCACGTGCCCCAGGAATGGGACTAAGAGAATAATGGAAAAAGGAGTAATTGACAGCATTTCTTCACACCCCTAGCCAGACAACATCTGTTCAAATTAGATTTTGTGAATTTGATGCTATCTGAACAGCAGGTCTGGTCCATAAGCCACCAATAACTCCTTTCCCTTTTCTAATGAAATAATCAGCTCTGAAACAGATTCCTTGGAAAGAGATATGTGCAAATGGATTTTTTTTTTTATGCCAAACAGAGCTTTACTAACACCAGTAAAATCAACATGGGTATAAGGGATTGCTCATTAAAAGGTAGAATCTCTATATTCTGCTCTTCTAAGAACTGAAATATTTTAAAGACAAACATATTTCTTATTCATCTTTTCTCCCTGGTGACAAGTTGCTATTGGACACCTTATTTAATAGTTTCACAGACACTCCCTGCAAAGAAGAGTGAGAAAATTTATCTCATCTGAAAATGGATTTTCTTTGAGTGGGAAAATCCATGGATCCGGCTCACTTGGCATGAGGATTATAATTCTGAGACAAGCTTAAACTGTCACATCCATCCAAACAGGTTTGGGGTGGTGTCTTTTGGCCAGAATGCTTAGAAATAGAAAGGGAAAAGGTTTCAGCTTCCTTGAATTGTAATTCTTCCTCTTTTTTTCTCACTGAGGAAAGGAAAATTAAAGCAAGATAAATGTCTTTATTTCATTTTACTACTAAAATTCACAAAATGCAACTTTCTGTGTCTCTTGCAGAAGACTTCCTGCAAACAAAACAGGAAAATCTTATGCATGAGTATTTGAATCAGAAGTGCTGGCACATTTATCTAAGCCCTGTATAAAATACACTGTGTTCACAGCCATGTAAAAGAACAATTTTACCAGGCCAGATCAAAGATCCATCTGCTCAGCCAGCAGTTTCTGAGAGCAGCAAGTAGGGGATATCTGCAGATAATGCAGTGACACTTCCCCTGTCCTGTCTTTAGACAAAGGGGCAATTAAAATCATTCACAATCTCCATCAACTGCTGCTAACAAGATTAAATTAAAACTGTGACCTGGCCATTTGCATCCCAGAAGCAGAAAAAGAAAAGCCAAAATGCAGCATTTCTCACTGATTTATTTGGTCACATCTAAAACTATGTCAACAGATAAGATTATCTAAGATTTTTTTTCTTAGCTAGTAATTACACTTCACAGAAAGTAAATTATTTCTTTCACGGTCAGCTACAAGTTAGAAAACTTCTGGGACATCTGTAATCTTAGACCAGGTTCTGAGGACAAGGACAGTTTCTTTTAGCACTTTAACAGGAATTATTTTCCCTTTTAGGCTAATCCAGAACAGCAAACCAGTACCATAAAAGTTGTGTCATGCATCCTTTTGCTGCAGAACAGCAAGCTGTTGTTGCTTTGCTTTTTATAAATGGCTCGTTATATCAATAAAGAAGCCCCATATTTTCTGTCTCTCAACCACTGTGCATTTAGACTATTTCTCCCTTAATTCAGTATAGTGGCTCTTAAAGCTATTGGTTGGAAGAAAGTTGGTTTACTGGAAAAAAATTCCAGAAATTTGCACATGATTTCATGTATATGGCATCTTTGTCATGGTAGGATTGAAAATACTCCCCCACAGCTACTGATGAGAGCTCTTGGCTTTTTTTAATGCCATTCTGTTTTTCATTTTTTTATGCTAAGCAAGGAATGTCGTATAACAATAAAAATTAAGCAGCTTACAGGAAATGTGCAATAATCCATCCTCAGTCAAGACAGTTAATGAAAACTGGGATTCATCAAATTCTGCTGATATAAGAGACAAATTGCATCCAGAACACATTTATGTAACATTCTGGCAACATATAACTGTACAGTCTCCCTTTGAATTGGAAAATCTGTCTCTCCCTCTTTGATTCCATGAGGCATAAACATGAATAAAAAGTAGCTGCATTCTGCATGTACTGATTTAGAGGTCCTCTGAACAGGAGGGACACTTCCAACACCCTTTTGGTTGGTAATCAAGGCTTCTGTCTAAAATCCATTCAAAAGGGGGATCCCTAACCAAGTTCATAATTAAAAGAACAATCCTAAAATTATTAGACAATCATAATAAAAAGCAGTCTGACATCTCCTTTTGCTGGTCACTATACCAGAAACACCCCAGAAGAAGAGGTGTGTACTTTAAGGACACTCCAGAAGTGTAGGCATCAAGTCCACCTGCTGCCAAAAAATGTGGTTACAGCAAGGATAACAACTGCAGTGGAGGTGAAAACTCAAAAGGGAGTGGCAGAGCCACCATTTGAAATTATACAGAGAAGGGAAACTCCCCTGCTACCACTGAGTGGAGTCAGTGATGGAAGAAAAAGCTGCAGCTAGAGCAGCAGACCCAAAAAATGAAGCACAGGGTCTGGGCAAAAACACCTGGCTATTTCAGCTGCAGCTGCTTAGGGGACACAGAGCTGCTGCTCCTCCAGTTCTGCTCTGCTTTAGCTGGTTATCAGGAAGAAATGCAGGAGCTGGATGTAGGTGGCTCTTGCTCTCTGTCTATTCTTCCCTTTTCCTTCTTCTCTGCATTAATCTATCCTTCCCTCCCTCTCCTGCTCCTCCAAGCATTATTTCTTGGCTCTATCTCTAATACACTGAGATTATTTTTCATTCAGCTGCACTGGAAAGGCAGGATATTTGTAATGTCAGGCTCAGGTGGGGATGAAAGAGTAAATGAAGCTGGAGGCTGTCTGTGCAACAACCTGAGAATTTCTATCATAGATCCTATTGTTAGGAACAATAAAAGAAACTTCTTTTGCCCTTAATGAAAAGGGGAGGGAGGAAGAAGCTGAAGGTATATTACACTTTAAATTTGCAGCTAGTAGATTAGGAAAAAGAGATATTTTACTAAAATTATAAAGAATAAACAGAAAAATGAGGTTTGCTGTTCCATCACCCATGGCAAATCAAGTCCCAGACTTTTTTATGCTTATATACACCCTACACAGCTGTGTGTGTATATATAGGGTATATGTATGTATATAGGAACATTGCTTTGGAATTGCTGGACAGGGACATGGATTTGATGAGAGGGGCAAAAAGGTGGAGCCTTGTCTCACACTCCTAGGTTGTGACAAAGCCATTCCTGGAGCTTTATAAAGAAGGTAATTTCTGCTCAGCTCATCTCCTCACATGTTTTCACCAAGTATGTTTTCATGGTGAGCTATTAAGCCATGGGCCTGTGGAAACTGGAATGCACAGGGAGCTGGATTCACCTGCAGATGCTTCAGCTTCAAGCCCTGGCAGACACCCAGCTGGGAGAAAGGACATCCTTGGCATCATGATGAGTGAATAGAAATAAGAGTTGTCTCATGGGGGCTAACATGTTAACCAGTTTGTTATAAATAAGGTGTTGTTCTTGGTTGGCTGGCTGCCACCTACATTTATGGTTTTGTTCTTTATCCTCATTATTGATTGGATTCTGTGCCCTCCACCCCATGTATCCCCTCTGTGCTTTCTGGGTTTTTGGATTTTTGGAAGTTGCTCTTGTACCATGCGGTTTTTCTACGTTTGTTATTTTATACATCAAAAGTTCTTTGTTTTTCAGCAACTCCATCATTCCCATCTCTCTGTATTTATGCCACAGATTCCCCAGCTGGCCCAGTCCTGTTACAGCCACCCACAGCAGCCATAAGGGCCACACCCCCTTAAGAGACTCCTTGACACAAAAGCTTTTTAGCTGAACCACTGAGGAATAAGAAGTGGAATGTTACCTAAAGTTGTATTTCTGAAGCTGCAAAACACCTCCCAGCTGACTGATTATACAGGTGACTGTTGCTCCACATTTAAAACTGGTACGTGCTACAGAAACAGGAAAAAATGTGAAGTCACATCCCTAAAGAGGAATGGAGAGAAAACAAGTTACTTCCCTCCTCTGCTTACTGAAAGGGAAACAAAAATTTTAGATTAGTTAAAAAACAGATAGACTTTTGTTCCAGCTCTTTAAAAAAATTTGAGAGGAAGAGTTGCAACTTTTCACTTTGGCAATATCACATAAAGATAACTTCTAGCTTTTCTTTGCCATTGAACTATTTACCAAGTTTAATCTGAGTTGACATAGTACTTAGTTGCTCTGAGAGCAGCAATTTTAAGAGGTAAATCTACCATTTCTGTGTAATTCACTTTCCACCATTCCATTTCCACATCAGCAGTAGATACATTGGCCTAAAAGTGAATTAACTTCTCTATCAGTAATCCTGAAGCAAAGCTCATCAATCACTGGGACACAGGACAAAGGAAAGCTGCACACTCATGGCTGGCTATTTTTCTCTGAGATAGAGTACAGTGCAAATACAGATTACAAGTTTGATGAAGGAATTACAAGGTGTCATGGTCTGAGCTAGACAGGAGATAAAACACAATTATATTGGTTCATTTGAGGCTTCACTCTCAAAGCTTCTGTCAACCAAGCCTGTCACAAAAGGCAACATCCCATCCATGCAAATTAAGAACATCCAAACCAGAATATTCTAGAAGATAAGGAAGACACTGCTTACATTTCACTACTTAGTAGAAGTTAAGCACTAGAAAGTTCAATTTTTTTATGTTACATAACAACCTGTTGATAAATAGGGAAGTCTTTTTGCAGGTATGAACCAATGAATTGTTTTTCTGGAACATGGGAGACACACGTCAAGAAGTCTAAACAAAATAAACCATTATGCTAAGGATTTTCAAAATTTAAAAGAAAATGGGAATAGTAATTCAGGTAATAAATTCTATAAAGTAGATTCAAACCAACATGATCAATGTATTCAGAAGAATACACAGAAGGCACAGGGCACAGTGCTTGCTTATTTACTGCTGTGCCCTCAGAATACAGAGCACCTCTGATGGTGCCAGTTGCAAGTAACACCAGCAGAAGGATTTACAGCCACTCAGGGTGGTGATGTGCTTCAAAATCTGAGCACCCCCACATTTGAGATATTTATTACAAAGGCTGTTCAAGGTCTGTGTGACTCTTCCCTTACCCTGGTGTCAGTGAAAGGCAGCACAATCTCAACTGGAACATTTCCTAGCTCAGACTTGAAAGCTTTGTGCTGAGGGATTTTGTTTTCACAGGAGTTAGAACAATTTGTTTAACTTTTTGGTATTCAGCTCAGGGGATTGAGAGAAGTTTCGTGGGGAAGAAATGTAATTTATGACATGTTTCTTATTCCTTTATGCTGAGAAGGTGCTAGCAGGGAGGCTAAGATAATTTCACAAGTCGATGGCTGCTAGTGTGAGGGCTGTGCTGCCTCAGGTTTTACAGCTGCAGGTCAGGAAAAGCTGTTCAGAGCCTTGTCCAGGAGGTGGCAGGAGAAGTTAACCAAAGTTTCCATGGTCCAGCTCTAATTCACAGAACCATTATGAGTTAAGAGCTACCACAAGGAAAGGTGATAAAGTCTGGTTAAAAAACCTGAAAAACAGAAAAGCCTCTCACTGAATATTTCTTCCTTGAATCTGATATCTATGCCTATGTAATTTGTCCAGTTATAAACACACTACATTTTAAAGGAAATCCAATTTGCAGCAGCATGCCAGTGCTGTAATTAATACCTGGAGTACAAATTCATTTTCATTCCAGTTTCATTTCTGCTCTGTTCTAGAGAAATAACTCTTGCAATACTCAATTTACCTGAAAAACAACAATTTAAAGGAATCCAATGGTGAAAAAAAGAAGGAGAGGAGAGGAGAGGAGAGGAGAGGAGAGGAGAGGAGAGGAGAGGAGAGGAGAGGAGAGGAGAGGAGAGGAGAGGAGAGGAGAGGAGAGGAGAGGAGAGGAGAGGAGAGGAGAGGAGAGGAGAGGAGAGGAGAGGAGAGGAGAGGAGAGGAGAGGAGAGGAGAGGAGAGGAGAGGAGAGGAGAGGAGAGGAGAGGAGAGGAGAGGAGAGGAGAGGAGAGGAGAGGAGAGGAGAGGAATCAGTGGCACACTGAAAACCATCCATCACTGATGTTCACACTTTGTAGCTGGAACATTGGAATATCAAGTATTTTTATTGAGAAACCTCATTAGTACTTTTATATTTAGCCATATTGCAGCAACAAGGGAGCCCAGGCCACAACACTAGATTTGGTACAGAAAAAGTCATCCCCTAATTTGAGTTAAAAATAAAAAGAATGAGTAATGCAAAAATCAGCCTCTGCCCATACTTCCTAGAATCTGTGCTTTGTTCATCCTCTTTTAATTATTTCAAACTCTATTTGTCACTCAGTACATTTTCCTTTTCTTTCACAACCACAGTGCACAGGAAAAAGGATCAGTCTTTTGGGAATTCTATATTGGTTAGACACCAGCCATTAACTAAAATGAATCAAGTTTTCTGACGTTGTAGTAATTTTTAAATGGTATTCATTTTGTTTTGCTCCAGTAGAACAAAAAGCAAATTTAAAGAAATTATTCAAATTTAGATAAAATACCAGCCTTGAAAAAAAATATGCAGAAAAATGTCTTTTATAAGTTGGTAACCCCCACAAATGGACAGCCTGGCATGAGAATGCTTAATATTATTAATTATTCAGATGTTTCAGTGATGATTTTTTGTTTCTAGAGGCACAACTACTGTGGTATGCAAGTTGCAGCAGCAGAAGAAACTTGAAGCAAACAAGTTCTCTTTTGTTATATGCTGCACAGAAATGCTGCCCCCAATGCAGTGAGCACTTTAGGAAGCCAAAAGCCTTAGGAAATATCAAGCCCCTATGATAGCAGATCAAACCATGCTGCAGGAAGCCTGTGACAGAGCTCTACTGCAGATTCCTGTGTGCCCTTGTCAGAGAAAACTTGTTAGATGGTGATGTCTTAGCAATGAGAAATTTTCACCAAGTGATGGAGAATTACTCCGCACGACATTTCCTCAAACACTCCCCTCATGTTTTCAGTTTGGGAAAAAGAAATTAAAACAAAATAAAGGTTTTTTCTTCAGAAACATGAGGGAAGTTTTCAGGATTTCTCTGGCTGCTCTGGGCTCTCCCTGCAGTGCAGTTGACTGAACTTGCTGAGCTGTGTTAAATGAAGAGCTGTCACCTCTGTCATTACAGATATGAGGTGGCACACAGTGCTAGAGACCTCACCAATGTAAGTCACTATAAAACAACAGAAAGGCAAGATGCAGCTTGGAAACATCATGGCAGCAGTGGGAACAAGAGCCCTGAAATCAGATTTGATCTCCTTCAATATTAACAATCCATCCTGGGACACAGGAATTAAGTCCTGCTGGGTCAAGGTCATCTTGTGTGCACCCATGGGCAGAAGCAGAGGGTGTGATGAAGCCACAAGGGTAGGAGACACAGCTTTAACCAAAGCAGAGCATCCAGGTGTATTCCCCATCCCTCAGCTCTGGGAATGCTTCACAGCCAGATAGAAAACTCAGTGCTCAGCACTTGTGAGAGGGGAAAAAGCAAAAGTAAGGAAGACAGAGGTGGTGGCAAGCCTGACATGCAGAGCAGGAGCTGTAACTTTCTTTCCCAGCCCCATCCTCAGATCATCAGATGCTGCCCAGCATTTTATTACATCATTGGTGCTTTGCTCTAATCACATGGATTTAATTCTCTCATTACCACTGCTCTGAGGAGTGCTGCTCTGAAGCCCTGGAAGTGCCAGATCTGCAGTGCACAGAGATGTGTTTGCCATTTACTGCATGCTCACAGAGCAGGCCTTTGATCCCAGCCAAAGGCAAAGCCATCACTGCTGTAATTTTAAAGATCTTGGATTTTTCCCTTTACTAATGATCCTCAGGAAGACAAGAGCTCAGCCTCATGAGATACTGCTTTGGTCTCCTAATGACACAGGCACACTAAATTCATTTCCAAAGGGAAGGAAGGTCATGAAGTATTCAGGTTTTTTTTCAAAAATACAATAAATGTGTTGTCTTTGCTGTGTTTCTCCACTGGCATCAGAAGTGAATGCACTGAAGGGTAAACTGCTTTGCTTTGCCATTAACTGTAAAAACCTGCAATTTCAGTGCTCCACCAGAGCAGAGAGGCTATAAATTAACCTGTGCTCAGCAGAGGAGTGATGGCCACAACTGAAGTTCCCCCAGCTCCTGTGCCCATGACAGACCCATAGCAGCTCTCTCACAGAGGGGAAATTTGTCTGGTTGTTGGGAAGACACAGAGGTGTCCTGAGTCACCTTCTTATGGGAATGAGAACTGAGTGACAGATCCAAAATGGATGGTGTCTTTAAAAAAAAAACAACAAACAAACCCAGCCAAACCATTTAAAAGAGTTATCAGTGATTTTTTTTCTAAATGGAGGGGAAATGTTGTGCAGGTTTGGATGGGGTGCAGGTAGCAGTTATCCACAGAAACCTGAATAAACTGGGACAGTGTCCTTAGTTTGGAACCTGAGAACCCCAGCAAGGACTTCAAATGCAAGAAGAAGTAGTCAGGTGACAGAGAGGAGGAAAGCTTCAAAATACAGAGTAAAAAAATTCAAAATTCCACCAAATAACAAGCCCAGGACATTTGTTTAGGCAAGGAGAAACAAGTGCACAAAACAGGATGGGAGAAGATGACCTGGGATTAGAGCAGATTACCTAACAAAACAAGGTACTTTCCCAAACAAAATAAATAAACACTGAGATATAGAAACAGAAAGTCTAATAGTCTCACACAGGAATTCTTCCATTTAATTCTGAATTGACAAAGCCTGTGCTGAAATATGTAGGTTTCAACATCTTGCTAAAAAATAACAGAAATAGATTAAAGAAGAGGTTTCACAATTATTACAGGAATAGAAAAAAAAATATTTATGAAGAAATATCAACACTTTTCCTGACTTCTCCTATGACAAGAAGTGTATTAAGCTTATTAAGTGTATTAAGTCTTCAGATACAGAATGGTTTTAGTAATATTATTTTGCCACATTGAGGCATTCAAGGAACCAGAAAAGTGTGGATCCCTTATGCTAGATCAGAAATGTGTTAGACATCTAAGATAATACAGGTAGGGATCTGTTACAAACTTCCCTCAAAACTTCAGAGACAATAGTTAAAATTCTATCATTAAAAGGCATTAGTTTCCTCTATGCAGAATGGAGAGCAAATGTAAGTAATAAAATGCTCAAAAGCATTTGAGCATAAGGAAAAATTATCTTGGGGCATTCATGAAGGAAACAATGTTTTAGGTTAAGATAATGCAATTTTGGAAACATTTTTGAAAGGTAGCATAGCACAGACCTCAGAGAAAACTTGATTATAAAAATGGTCCTGAGTAGGGCAACCATGAGTTTATAACAAAATGGATCATAGAATCAAGGTTATGATTTCAAAAAGGCAAATCCAAAAAGTCAGGGAATTAACCTGGATGAAAACTCAAACAGGTGAAGGAGAACTTAACCAACTGCAGCCTGGGAAGGGGATCAATGATGTTGCCCCAAACTCATGTAAACTCAAAACAGGACCAAACATAATTACCACCAAAATGTGAAAAGGAATAGGACAACAGAAATAAGCATACAGCTACCAAGATCAGCAAAGAAACTAATCACTAGGGAGACCTTTAAGTTGGGGGAGCAACACGAGAATTTCTAGAAGTTGAGTCAGAATTTATGAAGCAAATTACTAGAAAAAACAAATGGTTCAGTGATTGTACACTGGGGAAAAGTGTTAAAAAAGAAGTTCTTTTATCATGCAGTAGAGGGGAAAGTTCAAGACAAAAAGTAACCCACTCATATTCTAAGGCAAGATTAATACTCTGCCTCCATTTTCAATTAAGTAATTTTGAATGCAGAGTGCAGGATGAGCAGCTAGCAAGATGAGGAGTCATTCCATGTAATAGAGAAGCACATTGCCAAAGATTGCACACAGCACATTCCCATCAGAAGGCTTGGACCCCTTCTTTTTAAAAAGCTGACAGACTGTTTGTTTGGAATCCCAGATCCTGTAGAAAGGGCTTGAGAGACAGGATTTTGTGCTTTAAAATATTTCAGATTGAGGCAGCTAAAGAAAAACAAGGGCCAGCAGTATCTGTCCATAAAGGAGACAGTCATATTCAAGAGCTATGAAGAAGTCTTGGAGGAGATAATTAGAAACAGGAATAAACAGGGAGAAGGGAGAAAATGCAGCATGTGTTCACTAAAGCCATTGTTGATAAGCAAATTCTATTTTATTAAGATATCAGTTTGACCAGAAGAGGAGCTGTTTTAAGCCAAAATATGCTCAGCCTTTTGGATCTGATCTAACATGCACAAAATGTATAAAATTCATTGTCAAATGCAAAAAGGTCTGGAACACATGACGACTGATGCAAGTGAAATGAAGCAGAATATTAAATCAAAGATCATTCATTTAGCATTTGATAGGAATATTTCCTACAAGTTCATGCTCATGAATCAAAACAGACCAAGAAGGAGGAAGCCCTGGAGAATGATGAATCCACCAGTGATGTGTCACTGTGAAAGGACAAACATGACATAGCAGACTACATTTCCCACAAATAAGAAAGTACAAAACACTGTTCAGCTCTTTCTTACAGATGTAAAAAAACCTGAACCATGAGTCAGTTAACCCAGAACAAATCATGGCTATAAACCTCTTGGGCCACTAGCTCTATAATCAGAAAATCTCCAGGACAGAGTCATTCACTAGGGCTACTAAGATGAAATGGTTTCTGCCTATCCTGATGAAGTAGAACCACCAGGGAAGTAGGAAACTCGTTTAAGCCAAGGAACAGCATCACCCAATAAGCTTTATGAGGCCATCAATTAATTATGACAACAAACTTGAAAAAGGTCAAAACACAAGGAAAGTGATATTCTGAAGCAGGTATTTATCAAAAGCACTCAGGACAAGAAATCACAGTAGTATGGTTCATATAACAGACAAATTACATTAATGCCCAGGGCAGGAAAAAAAAAAAAGTATTTCTTTGTCTAGGTGCTGTTTTAGGGTGCAATCTCCAGATTGGAATAAGAACCTGTGCCCTTTTGTATGAAGAGCAACCAGCACAGTTATGAAAGGTTCTCTGAACGAATCCAAATTTTATAGGTTAATTTTGATTTGGGAATTGGGTCAATCTTCTGTTCAGAGTTGTTTTTCTTCTCTTCTCCATCTTAAATATGATTCACTTATTGCTAACATGTGCTGTGTCTGAGTAGCAGGAGGAAACAGTTCTGCCTCTGAAGCACAGGATAAAAAAAAATACAGCTGGCTTGTGTATACACTTGAAAAAAAAATGCTTTTGCTGTTTTTACTCCTTTAGAAGTGTTGGGCAGCTTGTACTTCTAATGCCATATCATTCTTTGAAGGCAGATTCTGATACCTGTGCCAGGAGAAGAAATAGCTTTCACCTTTTAAAATAATTAGTTGCTTGTGTAAGAGGTCATTACAACATTTTCCTATGAATCATGAGCTGGATAATAAAGCCAATAGTCTAACAAGACTTTGCATCCCAGTATAGCCCTGGGACTCTGAAGAATGCACATTGAAAAATCCAAATGCAATTATCTGTGACTGCACTCCACACAATTGCTACTGTGGAAAAAAAGAAAAAATCAGTAAAATTCCAGAGAGAGATAGAAATGCTTATCAGATTAGCGACAGTAATACACAAAAAGAAATGGACTGGAGAGCACCATTTTTTTTTAAATTTTGGTTTTTTAAATACGAAACTATATTATCAAAAATATTTGTATCACTTTATGTTCATAGCCTGCAAAGTCACAGTGAAGCTGTCATGGGCCTTAGGAACTATTAGAAGGTTTTTACCTATTCATGCAAGCATCAATTACACAGAGTGTCTTATTCACTGTACAAATTCCCCTCCAGTCAGAAATTCTGAGCTACACCACATTATTCAAACAATGACCCACAGCAGAAGACAAAGTCCAGCTCAGAGCTGAAGCTGTGGCAAAATGTATTTGTGAGGCACAAGGTGGATGGATTATTATCTCACATTTGGGAGGAAACATAACTAAGGAAACATTCTTACATAAGACGTAGGAATCCAGAAACTATCAAAATAATAGTTAAGTACCAAAGATAATATATGTCAAACCTGATTTATTTTTTTTAAAGGAAATGTACAAACCACACTCATCCCCTCACACCTCATCTTTTCTTTGTGTTCTCAACACACAGACCTAGATACTGGCTGGACTTCACCAGGAGCTCTCACTCCTCTTTCCCAAAACTCCCACAAATTAATCTATGTTTGTGAATCTATCACAGGGTCTTAGGATCCCTTAGTCCTGGATGGTAAGAAGGTGACTGAAACCACCCAGTCTGCCTGGCAAAAACTCAGAAATGTGACCATGGGTATTCTGTAGGAGAATTCTGGACAGAGTTGGAGGCAAGGTCAGCCCATCCTTCTCTCCTCTGATAATGTGTAACTGTATCAAGAGTCAAACTACACCAAATCACCATCTTTTTTCCTTGACATAATGTTTTGCATGTCAGCCATTAGAAAAAAATCACAGTGAAAAAGAGGAGTATCAGCTGATCTTCTTCTGTGATTAAAAAAAAAATTTTAATCTCAGTTCAACTTTGTCTTCTCCTTTCAAAACAATTTTTTAATGTTGACAATATTTCCATCATTTCAGGTGTTTTTGAAAGCAATTTTCTTTTCTTATAGGAAAAATTATCAAATTACTAAATATCCTACCATACCATGGTGAACCTCTAAAAATTCTTAACAGTTAGTTGACAATTTTTTAAGTGCAAGAGCAGACTGTCACCCCAGAGAAGGCAGTTCCCAGATTTGTAAGGTTTTTTTTTCAAATTTTTGTTCATACTAGTAAAGATTTTATTTTAGGGGCTTTGATAAAATCGCCACAGAAATAAGTTTTTGAAGGCTAATGTGTAAGTTATGAAGCACTGATCTTTCCTCCCTTGTGTTTCTGCTCAGGTAGGCAAGTAGGTGAGAAAACAGTGATTTTAACCCAGGGCACGCTTCATATTGAGAAAAACAAAATCTGAAAAATGGAATTCTTCCTTATATGGAATTCTGAGCCAGCTCTCTCAGTTCCATCCTCTTTGCAAGCACCCTCCTACAATGGTGTAAAGTACTGAGGCACAGCTTCTCCTAGGCAAAACACCACAAGTTTTGCTGACTGATATTTCCATCAATTCTCCCTTTGATACAGATGCCTCACTGAATAAAATTTTCATTTTGTCTAGAACTATGGCAACCTGGGCAGCTGCCAGGAGGCAGCTTTAGCTGACAACTCGTAAGAGAGATTCTCAGGCAAAACAATTAGTGGTAACTGCTCTTTTCCAGGGAGGCAGACTTCTTGGCAAATTGCACAGCTAAGTCAGAGAATTCAGACGAGGAGCAATGCAGCCTGCTTTGCCCAAAGGAAGGAATGCAGGTTTTTATAGCATGGAAGGAGGAATTCTTTTGGTTTCTCAGTGTAGCTCCAAATAGCAAAGCTGCCTGTGGCAAGGGTGAGCCCTGGAGGGAGCTCCGTGGTGGCACCAGCAGGGCTGTCCAGGGTGCCACAACATCAGCCCTGAAGCTTTCCTGGGGATGAATTAGCCCTGCAGGGACAGACTTGATCCTTCCAGGCCCTGGCTGCCCACCCAAGCACTCAGCTGGGTGATGTGTCCCTGCAGGAGGCACCACGCAGCATCCGCTGCCACAAAGGTCAGCCCATCCTTCAGCAGCCAGGTTTTGGGTAAGAGCCCAGCACAGTTCCCACCAGAGTGAGTGCTGCTACAGCAAGCTCTGAACCACCTCAGACTCCCACAGAGCCCTTCCAACATCCCTCCTCTCTCTCCTCTGCCCTTTCTGGCTCTGGCTCCTCCAATGCTGCCAGGCACAGCAAGGGAAACTGCTTTACTCATTACCAGCCCAGTAGCAATTGCAGGTGAAACCCTTCCAAAGAATTTGCTTAAATCATGCCTGGAGTGTGGCTGAAATTGCTTGTGAATTGCTGAGCTTAAACCCAGGCTTTCCTTACTTCCCCATGCTTGATTTGTAAATTGTTTTTTGGTCTGATTTTCCCCTCCTCTCGTGTCCCCTCCACACACATCAGCAATTTCCAGTTTTTTCCATGAACAAGCACTGAGAGGCAGTGCCCATTTGTAAGCACCTCCCTGCTCTACAGGCAATTCAGCGGCCTTGCTGAAGATACCTATGTGTTACATATTTTTAAATATGTTTGTTGTCCTTTTAAATATTTCAAAGCTACAGTCTTTTTGTTGGTATCTTTTATCAGGTATTTCTCTAGAAACAGTTCACAAGTGCAGCCCAAACTTACAGGTCAGTTTAAAAAAGCTGTAAGGCAAAACAATTAAAGAGGATTCTGCCCCCTGAGAGTTTGCAGTGTAATTCACACACAAACAGCATTGGCTTATTTTGAGTCAGAAATCTAATGCTGTTTAATAGGACCTGCAAGCACAGAGAAACTTTTTGTCCATTCAAATTATCCTTTTTAAACATGAGGGATTTTTATTTCCCTTCCTATATCGTTTAATTTAATCATTTGCATAATTTTGCTTCCGTAACACCCCATAACAACTAATAACATTATTTGCTCTCCATTTGTTTTTGCTTCCTGCTGTTGAATGAACAACCCATGTTTACAGATTAGCAGCAGTTGTAAAGTGCCCTGACTTTCTCTCCCATTTCAAAGTTACGAGTGAGAAGCACATTATATTGGTTGCTCTGGCATTTTTGGAGTAGCTCA
The DNA here is from genome assembly GCF_009819885.2 of Catharus ustulatus. Lineage (NCBI taxonomy): Eukaryota > Metazoa > Chordata > Aves > Passeriformes > Turdidae > Catharus > Catharus ustulatus. The sequence goes on along the minus strand of NC_046222.1, from coordinate 5,708,978 downwards.
GGCATTCACAGTGCAAACCACTGTTATTCATACTGTTATAATTCCTCTGCAGTTAAGTCATTACTAGCAATCAGAGCAGGCTTGTAGTACAATTCCTTATTTGGGAATGTCATGTGAGATGCCCAGAGCAATATGAAAAAAATAAAGGCCAACTTGTCTGGCTGTGGAGGGATTTATAGCAGGCCCACTGGCAGAGATCTGCTGGGAAGTATTAAGAGCTCCTGCTTAGCTGATCATATAAACACCCAAGCCAGCAGGTGCACTACATTTGTACACTATCTTTTTCCTTCAGGTGCAGTATTAAAAATCCTGTCATCACAGCATGTTTATAGAAACGTGAATTATAGTGGCTTTTCCCTGCAGATGGTCGGGCTGAAGTTTTTCTCTAGGTGAACGTGAAATTCATTTAAAATCGCTTAAATATTTTTGTTCTGCTCCTTAACAAACGGCAATATTGCTAAGAACAATTCTACTTCAGGCAACATGTTTATTTCAGTAAGAAAGAACCCTTCTTGGAGCAGAAATATCTGATTAGTAGTTACTTCAGACAACATCTGAGGGTGTTTATTTCCAAACAGCTGCTCTCAAATCAGAATCCCTCCTTCCCAAAATATGGACACCTCACCCAAATGTGAAAATTCCGATAAGTCACTTTAAATTTGACTCAAACCTGTATCATATATTGTTTGCAAATATCCATATTCTTTTAATGTGCAGAACATTTGATCAGATGAAAACATGATCTACTTCATAATAATCATACCCTAGGGAAAACCAAGACTGAAGATAATGAATGAAATTATTTTTGGTTAAGGGTACCGTAATAATTAAATTATTAGGAACAACTTAAAACTTGCTGTTTTACATGAGAAAAACCCACCCACCCCATGTTAATGCAACCATCTGCTGGCACTGTCAAAGAATTATAGTCAGGAAATGGATAAATTAATGTTTTATATGTAATTTTAGCTTAGCTCTCCATCTCAAGTGCTCAAATACAGAGACTTTAATTGCACAATCACATTCTTTTCTGCTCTCCACAGCAGCCCTATGTAATACATAACTATTTTCTACTGTAATGCTTGATGAGTCACTACTGTAGAAGGAACTGAGTATGTTTGGGAGCATGTGTATTCAATGGAACTATAATCAAAAAATTCTCCCTTCCTGTAGTCTCCTTTTATGGAATTCAGAACAACAAAACAGAACAAAAGCTTAGGAGAGGGAGGAAGGATGATCCCAAAGGTACGGTGTCATCCTCACCCTTCAAGACTTGAATTCAATCTCAAACCCAGTCCGTTCAGCCCTGCTGTAACCTGAGTTAAGGCACTTCAGGAGAAGTTTTGCAACCTGGTTTCTTCCTTTTTGCTTTTGAACAAGTGGGAGTGTTGCTAGGAAAGGCCTCACTTCAGAAAATCATTTCCCGTTGCTAAACAGAGATTCTCTTTTTGTAGCAGGAATAGACCCACTTCTCGCATATTTTTGGCTTCGAGTTGCCATCACCTCTCTTGCCCTCACCCTGGCTATTTTCTGAACCCCACTGACAGAAAATCAATCAGCAGCAGAGAGGAACACATTTCTAGCAGTTTAGAGAGCAGAATCACCTGAACTCATCCAGGTGTGGGATGGATCCCAGCACCAGCCCAAGGGAAGTGGGGAGATGATTTTCACAAAGCAGCAAGCGACCAGGTGGCCAAATCTGGAACCCTATTTTGACTCTCTAAGCCTCATATCACCCCTGTGAGCATTCATCACTTTGTGGGTATGTTCTGAGGGTAAACATGCCATGGATTACAATGCGCTTGCTACAAACACAAGAGCCCTGCATAGGCACTGGACAATTTGCTGCACTGCTATGTCTTGTTCTGCAAAGGGAGAGTTTGTACACGAGTGCCTTAAATCCATTTTCACATTAAGTTTACTGTGACATTGCTGGTGTTCTATCTCCACATCTTTTTTCCGTGAAGCTTCAGAAGATTTAGCATTTATGAGAAGCAAGAGGTTTGCACATGTAGCACTTGTCACAGTTTAATTTTCAGAGATAAGCACCTCTTTCTAAATAATTTGGTAAAAGGAAAGTCTGTGTCAAATCATACATGTCACTCTGGAGACCTCTTCACCTAGCACCACCTTAAGCATCTTTTCCCTCCTCCCCCAGAAAAAGCCATCCTGGCTTTTAGCATTTGTGCTGCAGCAAAGCAGACACCCTCTTGTTCTCTAACCTCATATGTTATGCTGATTCTCCCATCTGTGATCTGCTCACCAGCTGCTCCTGGTGCAGCAGGGCCCCAAGGAGGAGGCACAGGGTTCTGCAGTGGGCTGGGGGCTGGGTTTTATTTTCCTTGTTACCTGTGTAATTTTTCCCACTGAGTTGCTAAGGAAGCATTGATGGCTTGAGATGGGGGAACTCCTCTGATTTTTGGGAGTGTTCTCTTGGAGAGACAGAGACACAGTGAGATTAGAAGCAGGTAAAAGGAGAGCTGAGAGGGCTGGAACTGGGTTCCTGTTCTGTTTGTATTGAGTCCATATTTGTTGCTGTTTTGTCTGCCTTGTTGCACATACTGGTAAAGAACTGTTATTCCTATCCCCATATCTTTGCCTGAGAGCCCCTTAATTTCAAAATCGTAATAATTCAGAGGGAGGAGTTTACATTCTCCAATCCCGGGGAGGTTTCTGCCCTCGCTAGCAGACACCTGTCTTTCAAACTGAGACACTGTGGCAGAAACTCCACCACAGTCTGGCCTTCCTCATGTCCAGCAATGTCCCCTGTGCTCCAGCACATGGGGTATCAGTTGCAGAGGGGAAAAACAGCTGAGGTCTCAGCAAAGACCACAGCAAAGCAGACAGAAATAGCCCAACACACCCCAGTGTGAGCCCCAGAGCCAGGTCAAGGAGTGAATTTGGTGACAGTGGAAGCCCTGCACATGGTGATCACTAGCTGCCAACAGTGTCTGCAAATGCTCAAGGTCTTTAACCTAAGGGACTTAAAACACATGGAGGAACTGAGTGGGAGTGCAGGGCAGGTGAGTGTTCATGGGCTGGAGAAGCTCTGTAAGAGCTGATCTTCCTTACCAAAGGCATTTTCTGGTGTGAGGACAGAGCTGTGTGTCCCCAGGGTTTAGTGACCTGGTAGGCATGCTGGATCTTTAACCAGCTGTCTCCAGGTCACATCAGCCAGAAATTGTCAGACCTGATCTTTCCCTGGCAGAAAAGAGCCTGGGGGTGCTGGCCAGCTGTGCCTGGCCATGAGCCAGGTGTGCCCAGGTGGCCAAGGAGGCCAGTGGCATCCTGGCCTGGATCATGAATAGAGGGAGGAGCAGGGCAGGGATTGTCCCTCTTGCTGAGGCCACAATTCAAGTCCTGTGCTCAGTTTTGGGTCCAGAGAAGGGTGATGGAGCTGGGGAAGGGTCTGGAGCACCAGTCTGACCAGGAGTTTAGCCTGGAGAAAAGGATCAGGCTTGGAAGTGTTCAAAAACTGTGTGGATGTGGCACTTGGAGACATGGCTTAGTGGTAGACTTTGCCATGTAAGGTTTACAATTGGACTCAAGGATCTTAAAGGTTTCATCCAACCTAAACGACTCTGTGATTCTGTATTACTGGCAAGAGAGTAGAAGATCTGTGAGAGGAGAAGGAGAATTTTAAGGGATACAATGGCAGAATCTGCACAGAAAGGGTGTATTTTGCAAGGTTAGAAAGAACTAAATTCATGCTGGCCTAGAAGAAAAAGGAATAATTGAGCATGGCTTTTCTCAGAGCAGAGGGAATGCAGGATGAGACAGGAAAGCTTTCCTTCAGGGTAAAAAAGACCAAAATTTTTATCATCTCTAAGACAAAGTGATCACTGAGCCCAGCCAAAAGGAGTGATTCCTAGGTCTTCTCATCAGGAAGCAAGGACTAAGACTGGATCAATCAGGGACAGTACCTTTTCTACCAGCCAGTGACTAGAACTGCATTCCTTTGCTGGATTATTTTATTCATTGTGCTAGTTCAGGTGAGTTTTTCTCTAATTTTCCAATAACTTTCAATCATCATCACCTCACCCTGTGCCTGAAGCATGTACTATGCAATTCCTAAGAGGTAGATTACAGAAATTTCTCTATTTGAAAGGGATTTTTTCCTTTCCTTCAATATATCAAATTTATGTCATGAAGTGACAAGTCATAACATTTGCAACTTTTAAGCATTTTTAAATAATTTCTTATGCTTCGACAAAAGCTCCGATTTTACTCAGGTAAAGCAAAGAAATGAGGTTAAAATAAAATCAAAAGGGAAAAGCCCACAAAACCTAAAGAATAAGGACATGAACACTATTTTTAGTCTGAAAAACTTTGTTTTCTCCTCATAGATAAAATGTGCAAAATTGATTTTGTGAATTGTGAAGCGCTTTACTCCAGAGTGGCTTTCCTGGCACCGCTGAAGAGTTTTACAAGTGCTCAGCCTCTCTGCTCTGCTTGCTGTGCTATCATTACCAATTAGCAGCTGTGAGGAGTCCAGCAACCTTCCAGGCACGGAGCAAATGGGTGGTGGGGGAGCAGCTGTACCCTGGAAACTTCTCACAGTTAGCTGGGAGTTCATCCTCCACAAGTGCTGCGAGCCATGCTCCCTCTCCCTGGAGCCAAACTGCAGACTCCAGGATTTCATTAGTCATGTTCCAGTTTAATGGTGTAAATGTGAGGCTGCTGGTGGTGGCTGAGTGAGGATGGAGTCTCTGTAAACTTCCCTTTGGAGCTCAGCTGAGCTTCCTCTCCCAACCCAAAGGAGCCTCAGCGTTGCACAACGTGGGGTCTCCTGAGGAGAAATCACAGATGATGCCAAACTGCAGACAGTGTAATGGCAAGGTGGGGAAATACTAATTAGGTGTCAGATTGAGACCACCAGCCTTATTTAACTGTGAGGTCAAGCTGACTGGAACCTTGTCTCCAAATTAGATATAGACAAACTGTTTTGTGAGCAACATTTCTGATAAAGATTCCTTTTTCTTCTGTTTACACACAGGAAGCAGACTAAAACTCTCAGAAATGTGTTCTTAGTTGTTCCTTGAACCGATTATTTTTGTGACCAGAGAGGCATGAGTAAGGGCTAGACTGTCTGGTTTTCTTTGTCCTGTCAGCCCCCCAAAACCTGATCAGATCCAAAAGTTAATTCCTGCCTTCTCTGTCTTTCTAGACTCAAAAAAAAAAAAAAAAAAGCGTTTTGGAGAGCATTTGTATCCATCCAGACAGCACAGGGCATTTTGATCTTAACTCCTTGGCAGGAATAGATTGCACTACAAGCAAGTTGGGCTTAGAGGCACACCCTGTACCAACTTTTATGGCTCAGGAAAAAGCCTGTCAAGGCCTCCCCATTCCTGGTGGTGTCTTGGGCACAGCCCTGAAGGGTCCAATGCTGTGCTCCTCTATTCTGACCACAGCCTTTGACAAAAAAAAAAAAAAAAAATTCTGTTCTGAGGGAGTTTGCTTCCACCAGTGACAGAACCTCTTCTGCAGCTTCTGTGGGGATGAGTTTCTTTCTAGACACAACACAACCACCTCTTGTAATGCAGCCATAAAGATCTCAACAGAGACAACATCCAGCTAGAAGCCCTGGATGCCCAAACAAAGAAACATACTTCTTTGGATAATGGAAGTGGCAAGGGGACTGCACAGGGCCATAAAGCTGAGAAGTCAAACAAGAAGAATATTGTTTTCTTCTTCCCTCTCTTTTTTAAAGACTTTCTCTCAAGAGGACAGGAAACCAGTTTAATTCCAATGATACAATACTGCCTAAACTGGCCATGGTTCAGCTCCTTGTAGTGACAGCACTGTAAAGCTATGCATTTTTTTTTTTAGCTAGGCTTGTCTGACTTAAGCTTTCACTTCAAAGATGTTGACTGTTTAAAAGGGAAACAAACTATGTAAATTATATTTTACAAGTTCACTAATGATCTAATTCTAAACTATAATAAATGAAAGAATCAGAGGAGGAACACTCATGCTACCCTCTGAGAACCAGGTAAAGGAAGAATTATCTTTCATAATGTATAAAACCTTCACAGGAAAAAAAAAAAAAAGCAAAGAAAATTCACCTAGTAGCAAATTTTGACACCTCAGGGGCCTTAAAACATCCCTTCCTTCCAGAAGAATGAACACATCCAAAAGCTATCTTTTTGTCATAAGTCCAAATGCTATTCAATCAAACTTTTAAAAACTACCAAACGGTCTGACTTAGAGTAGGTGTGTCTGGCATTTGAGAAATGGGACAAATCCCATAACAGACACAAGTAATTGATTTCCTGATGAAATTGCCACGGGAGGAAAACTTAAGGCTACTTTGCAGATCATTTGAACAAATTAATTTCCATTCAGACACAATTATTGCTTTCTCCCAGCACATCACAGGGAATAGACAGAAATTGTTTGCTTTGGTTTGCTGTGTGGAGGTATAAGGGCCCTCAGTTTTGATGTGTTTCCCTTGACTTAACTTCTTTTCAATTTCAACAGGTCACTATAAATTGCATCTTTGAAGGAGAACCAATTTTACAAGCACCAAATGGTAAAGAAATGGGGGCTTTCTTTTACATATATTTATAAATTTCCCATATATTTGTCAGTATATGCTGGAAAACTGCTACATGAAAATGAGTAAAAGCTGGTTGGATGGCTCTCTCCTTAGATTTACAGACAAATAAACTGTCCAAACTTAGAAGCCAAAAATAATTATAAAGTCTATGCCTACAGAGAGGGGTAAATTATGCTATGAGGCATCATTTCCAAAATATTACTGTTTCAATTTTATTCTATTTTCCACTCTGCTCAGTCACCTTTTCTTAACTAGAATGATTCTGTTCCTCCAAAGAGGAAGAAAATTTGCTCAGTTGTGTGGTGTCTGTTTAGCATTTTAGAGTTACAATTTTTTAAAAAATTAAAATAATTTTTTAAATATCTTTAAGTTCATGGTTTTAGAATTGCAGCCAGTTATGAAATGTGCTTTGCTCTCTGCTAAGACAATCCATGTCGGATTCAACACTGAAAAGAACACATGAAAAAAAGAGAGATCTCTGATTTATTCTTATGTTTGCAACCTGCAGAGGACCAATATTATTCCCCAGATTATGTCCCTTGCTTTCTAGAACAGCTGTACTCACGAACACAAAACCAGAGGAACTACTTGGAATGTCTTCCCCAGATAAAAAAACAAACCAGAGAAAAATCACATAAATTTCTACCTTTTTATTTCTTTCCCCCTTTGGTTGAAAAATGGAAAAAAGCTCTGGACCTCTAATTTTATCACTAGTATTTTTCTATGGAGAACAAGTGGAAGCTTCCTATGAGTCCTCATTGAATGAAAAACGGGAAAAATAATTTTCACCAGTCATCTGAAAATTTATTGCCTGCTATTCAGGAACTTTTGCCATGGCACATGCATCCTCTTTGATTCAGAAACCTCCTCCTGACAGAATGGGTAACTCAGCGTCTCTTTAGGTGACCCCAATCCTCCCAGCTACTGTACACCAGATTTTACATTGCTTAGGTTCACCAGATTTCCATGCACCACTTCCCCGAGTCAATGCAGAAGGATTCTTGGGGCTGGCCTGTGGACAGTGGCATTTGAGGGAATCTCAGTTATGCAGGGCATTCACAAATGTATGTAGTGCCACTCACTGCCTGCCACAAAGGGCCTATTTTTTAAACTGTCAAAGAAACACTTGTGGCACGGTGGAAACCAGAGAAAAGCTGTCAATTCTATTATTAAATTGACATTCCACACATGCTACTTTGAGATGATAGTCCATAATAAAGTTGCCCTATTTCTTTGCCCTCTATTCATGTCACCACCTAAAGTTTTCTCTTGCATCCTCCTCAGGCTGAGTGATAGAGCTTCAGACGTGTGAGCTCAACAAGAGGTCGCCATTGTGGAGCAGTGACAGATGTTTACAACACCTGAAGAAAAGCAGGGGACAAGGTCCTCAGGCACCCTTGGTACTCCAGGCTATCACAATGCACGGAGCAAGGACAGTGACATCTCCCAGGGTATTGTCAATCAAGGAGCGCTGAAACAAAGGGAGACAACAGGGACCATTGTAATCCCCTCGGAGGGAAGAGGGGGGAAAAAAGGCATAACAAGGCTTTGTCCTGGTCTTCAGAACACAGCCCCATCTGTGTGTTTCTCTAGCTGCTGCAAGCTAATAGGGTAACACGAGTTGATCTGACCCTGATGGGAATTGATACAAATTGGATGCTAATTCCGTTGTGTCCAGTCCTCCAGTGAGGCTACGAGGCCTTCCCAAAGAGAAAGGAGCTCCCACTTTCCATGCTTGTTTGTTTTTAGACTTGTCTAAAAAGATAGAGGTTGCAGGAGCCTGGGTTTCCCAGGTAAGCTTCCTGCTGGGAAGCTTCTGTGAAAATAAGAAGACAACAGAGTCTCTCACCCTCAGGGGTGTCTGATTTAGTAAGGGTCTGTGATTGACAGCTGTTAAGGGGAATGACAAGATATTTTACATCTGTTTGGTGTCCTGTCACCCATTCCTTCCCACACTGGCTATTGTCATTCTGCCTATATCCAGGAATCCTACTGCTGCCAATGCAAATGTCAGACCACTGTGGAGCTATAGTGCCACGCAGCATACATCACACAAGAAGAGAGAAGAGGAGCAGGGTCATTGCACAGGGAATGCTACGAGCCCAAAGTGTGTTCATTATCCCAGACCTAACATTTTGGACCAATAATTGGACCACCAGCTACTCAGCTGTGCACAGCAAATCAGAGAATAAATCCAACACACATGGAGTTCTCTCTACATTTTTTCCTTTTCCTTGCAATGTATTTATTATTTACTCTGCAGCAAACCTTAAGCATTCCTCCAGTGATGATGAATGAATAATGCAGCACATCCACACTGCTTATTATGCACAAAAACTCATATTTCTCCATTCCTATAGCATTAGTAGGGGCTTTGGATTTCCATGGTTTTTATATGCACATCAAATTTGCTAACTGTTAAGCAGTACTTTCAGTATCCTGACACAAACAGCATATAAAGTATGGTATAAAGAAAACCATACACTCATTTTGGAGAAACCACTAATTTTATCATGACTTGAAGTACCGCTGGCAATGACAGACAAAACTGAAGCACATCCTGCAAGGATGCTTTCTCCAATTAATGAGAGCAATGGTTTTTGCTCTAAATCTGGCCTAACAAACAGAAATAAAGAAAAGAAACAAAGCTCACAATGCACAACCATAAATGACCTGCCCAATGAAGGCTATCCAGACTAGAAGAGACGTATAACTGATTAAAATAAACAACAGTTATACTGAGTCTATTCTATCTTCATTACTCTTCAACCCAGTCCAAGTGGGAATGCTGTGTAAATTCTGAGCTCTGCAGCATGCCTGGAATGTTAGCAAACCTGGGTCTCGGAGCAGTGGTGGCAAGAGAATTGCTGGGTGAAGGATCCTTCACTGGGTTTCAGTCAGCTTCAAAAGTGTCATCACCCTTCAGCTACAAATATCTCAAGCTGTTTTAAGCAAATCTAGATTCAGTCCACCAGTTTTTCCCCTGGAAGGGGAAACTACAGAGCACCTGTGTGATACATCCTTGGTGCAGAATTCTAAAGCATGAGGAATACAGCACTTCCAAATTGTCCTTGCACCGCAGGCATCATCAAATCTCCAGCTGGAAATGGTATGGATAGCACCTCCATGGTCTTACTGGTGGCCTTTTCAACCCAAGGAGTCATGCCAGTATTGTTTATTGCAGAGTTAACAACTGAATTGCTTGGAACAGAGCCTCTGAGATCCTGCATTCATGTTAGCCTGCTATGGGAGATTTACATGGGCTAATCAAATGAGATGTAGCCTTTTTTCTGAAAGGGGGTACCTATGCATGAAAAGGGATGTAAGTCTTTTGAGCATAGCTGAAATACAGCATATTCAAAGGAGAAACTCAATTCAGGTGATGAACCCTGTGGATCAGGTGTGTATATACCAGTCAGCAGAAAAAGGGAATTTTCTACTCATTTCTCTCTCTTTAACTCCTTCTGAGTGATATTTGGTATCAAATATTTGATACCAAAAGTTCAATGTAAGTTCTACCTGACCTGCAGCCTGGTCAGATCTCAGCACAAACAATCCTAATGTGTTCTTATTGCTGCCCCTACTAAGTAAATTAAAGGAGAAGATGAGTTCTTCTGAATATACTTATAAAGCACAATGATAGTGGGAGAAGGCAGTTTTTGCATTTTGCTCTCTAAGCTTTGAGGTCCACAGAGAAAGCTTTGGCTCTGGGTTTATTTCTCTGGCAGGCAGATTTATTTTTCCCATAGAACATCGCTGTTGGCATAACAGAAGAACAGGAGGCTGGCAAAGTGGCACGAAACAAACGGCCCAGATCTTTTCCAAGCTGTTCATAACTACAGAACTAAGAGTTTAATAAAATGTGCTACCAAGATGCAAACATCTTGCATGCATTCAAGCATTTTCTTTATTAACTTAAGTGATAAAACTGCCCATTCAATGCATGTGTTCAAATACAAGATGGTCAATATTCTCGACCATCTGAGCCAAAATCTAATATAAGAAGACAAAGTGATTTTCAGACAATAACATTCAACATACTCTTTCCCCAGTTCAAACATAAGAGATTCCTACAATCTGCTGGCTCACAAGAGAGAAGAAACTATTGTGTGGATTTGAACTCTAGTGTGTTGCCTTTAAGCATTTGGTGGTACTCACTACTGCTTAAGAAGATATTTAGAATTCCAACATGAAAGGTCTGTTTCATATTTTAAGCCCAATAAATCTCGATCACAGCTCTCAATTGAGACAGCAGTCTGGCAAAACTACATGGACAGCAGACACTTTACTGTGGCTCTTTCTCCCCACTCAGCCTCTCCCTCCCCCACCTCCCTCAAATTGAAGTTTATTGTTGCCAGAAAAAACAAGAAACAGCATATCTGAAATTTAATCTTCCTTAAATTTGCAGAGCAAGCCTACAGAGAAGATTAACCATATAAGCAGGGCATACTTTCTTATTCCTCTTGGGATACACATCATGCTTTCCCCCCACCCAGAGTTTTCTGTTGTTATTGATCATCAAGTTCCATCCCTCAGCCAGGCCAATCTCAGCAAAGCTAGTACTCTCTTGTGGGGTGGGATTTTTTTTCCTCATTTTTAATACACCTTTGCTGTGAAAATAAAACTTGTTTGATGCAGCTGCTGCTGGGGAGATATTGCTGAGAGATAAATACGCTGGTAGAAGACATCAACTTATTTGATGCCTAATTAAAACACACTAATTACAGTGAAATCACCAAGGGTGGTACAAAGCACACCTTTTCAGTATAACTCAGAAATTTATCTGAAATAATTTAGTTTTCAGCTGGCCCAAGAAGTAGAAAGCTTTTCTGTCCCTCTCCTTGCCCACCAGCACCCATCTGACAAGGACACTGGATAGATATCTGAAGGGTAGCTGGGTGACACAGTGGTTTTGACTGGTATTACTCTTTTGTGAGACCAAAACCTGCTCAGGCAAGATGTGGAGCCTGGTGAAGCTTGTGAAAACCCTCAGGTAGCCTCAGAGGGTTTTGGAAAATAGGTAGATTTATGGAGCTGATTCAATGTCATTAATGGAGCAATTGATGCTCTTCCTGATAATTATCACTTACAACTTAAGCAGAGGAGGTGGGAGAGTAGCCTGTGAGGTATTGAGGTTCTCACTGGAGGGGCATTCCTCAGGAGAGCTATCAGTGCAAGTACAGTCAAAATGTGGCAGCAGACTGATGAATTTGTTTCATTTCTAAAAACAGAAAGTTAGCATTTGGTTAGGCAGGAAAAAATACAAAACCTGAGATGTATAAAATGTAAGTGGAAATGAGTTTGCTTGCATAGATTCACTGCTGCTTACATGAGAAAACACAGCATTGAACATCATCACAGGCTAACAGAACATACAGGTTTGCATCACCTAATTCCTAAATCAATCCTTTAACTTCCTCTCACTGAAGCTATGTCTCTGTGGAAGTCCTGGTTTCAGTACCCTCAGAAATGGGTTATCTATCAGAGATAAGTTATTACTACAATGAGGGCCTAAACTAAAAGCACTAACATCTTGTGTAAGCACGTGTAGGGCCAAATAATTTTAAATTTGGCAGAGAAAAAAAAATGGCACAACAACTACCACTTTAAGTTTTGGCTGTGCTTTACCATACTCACGTAGCATATGTGAGAATATGTGTGAGTCCCAAAGAACAGGAAGAAAACGTAAATCAAATCAGGTTCCATTGTTTGTGCTTTGAAGATCCTGCAGATCTGGATGCAGAACTTCAGTTTTACTTGCATGACTGATTTAACTGTATGTGAGAAAAAGCTCATGCTATCCATGATCTTGGCAATTTTCTAAGGCAAGCTATTTGTGTTCAGAGAACAGTCACAGGGGCCAGTTAGGCTGGGAGGATGTTAGGGGAAGGCCCCTATTCTGGAAAAGAATTCATAGCAGCTCTTTAGCTCCTGCTAATTTCACACTGAAGCCAAGGAGCTGAAGAGCAGATCCCAGAGCAGAGCAGATCTGAGCACAAGGTTTCACCCACAAGTGATTCCCAGGGCATTAATACAGACACAAAAGTGAGAATGCTCAGAAATATTTTGAATTAAGAGGAACCAGGTGATACCAAGACCTTAGGCCCTACAAAGATCCATCAGGACCATTCCAGTGTCACAAAGAGCTATGCAGAGAGTTCAGCTCTCCATCTGAAGATTAATTTTGTAATACACAAGAAAGTTACACATAGGAGTAACTCTGTATGCAGTGTGAGGAACTGGTCTGCTTTCCACCTGGCCTGATTTGTCACGTTCTTCAAGTATCCTGAAAAGAGAGACTTGGGAAAAGGTGCAGAGAGGATTAATTTTATATCAATTGGGTAAAAACCCACACCAGATTGCAATGATCATCTTTCTTCCAGCTGATGACTGAAAGAACACCTTCCAGCTTGTTTTGGGCTCTGGGTTGTGATTCTGATTTGTTTTTACTTGAATATGTTGTCCTCAAGGCTTGAGTGCCACACACAAGAACTTCCAGCCCTTCCATTTTATGGCAAATATCACTTCAGTCCAAGAAAAGTGTGACATTTGCTGAATTCACTGTCTCTACTCCATCCCTGTCACAATTTGATGCAATTGTTATATTAAAAATAATGCAAGGCCACATTTCATGCACTTTTTTTTTTTTTTTACAGGAGAACTATTTAAATCAGATAATTTTAGTGGGATTTTCCTTTTCTTCTAAAGACAGAAGAGAAGGAAGGAAGAATATGGAAGCTGTAGTTTTTTCCATTAATAGTTTTCATGGAAACATCGCCTACAGACTGTGGTTTGCAAAACAATTTTTCTTTTAAACCATCTAATGAAGAGAAGGGGCCACTCCTCTTAGCAGAAATAAACAACCCTGAAGAACTTTTATTTCTGATCAGCAGCATTCAGAAGTCACTCAGATTACCTTCTTTATAAAGCTGTTACAGTACCACAGGCCAGATTAAAGGAAATTTTCTAAATCCTCGTTCTCCTTAGGTCTAAATCTGTCTTTAGATGACCTTCCTGATTTAATCCAGATCATGAGCATGCTCAACACTCTTTTCTATATATTTGTTAGAAACCAGTCAAATGGAATGTAGTATCAGAGCTGCCCTTATTTGTAATTTGTCTAAGAGGTGTTCCTATAGGTGATAAGCACAGCTATTTCTTTTTTTTTGTTATGCTTTTATGAAAGGCTCATCTAACTTATTGATATCCTGAATAGGTGTTCCATTATAAAGGACATGGTGGTTTTGCTATTGTAATATTGTGGATTTTTTTTTTTTTTTCTGCAAAAGGTATTAAGTTTTTGAACTTAAAACTACTAAGAGGAGAAAAAAAGAGAAAAGTCAAAGAATAAAAAATAAAGACAAAGCTCTTTCTCTGGGATATTTTTATCTTTTTCTTTTTTTTTTTTTTTTACTAGAATCATTCTGTATTTGGATGCTATTGTTCCAAACACAGTCTTTATTTCTAGACCTTACATCACTTTAATTTTAAGTACCTCGTCCTCTATATCTGGGAGTCAATAAGCAAGACTCAGAGAAATACAATATTTAGACATGACAAAACATACTGTCATGGATCAAATAAAAGCAGAATCCTGCATGTGATGCCCTTAAAGTTCTGTCTTTTAGAAAGACACTGTTTACAGATTAGTTACTGGTATTATTGTTTTTCCCACAACCTGACATTATGGAATTCAACTTTCCCAAAGGAAGATCAACGATGATCCACAAGATCCACAAAACCCACAGAACAAGAAGAAGGTGCTGAAAAGTTTTGTACCAAGTACAACCCAAATTAGAAATGGCCATGGCAACAGAGAGAAGGAGAGGGCTTGGCAGAGCAGTTGAATGCTTAATGCTCACTAATGTGTTCAAACATATGATCACAGCTATTTTCCCCAGACTGCACACCATTTTCTGTCATTATAATAATTGGGTGTCTTTGTGTTGGACTGAGGGAATGCCTCTGTTTAAATGATTGTTGGAAGTGCAGTTCTCAGGCAGCAGACCACAGCACTAGAGCTAGTGTTTGCTGAGCACTGTATTTGAATTCTGTTAGGAACTATTTGGGCAAGAGTTTTTAATACATATTTTAGCCTGGGTAATTTTCAGAAAAGCAGTCCATGACCTTGTTGACTATGAAAAGCAAAGGAAAATTTTCCTATAAAGACCATTTTTGCAACCAGAGGGCTGCAGCACCCTGTTCATTCTGAGTGCCCAGGATCCCCTTGGTATGGCTTATAGGAAAAGATTGATGGTGTCCACTTGGGAAACCTGAGAAAAGTGATATTCCTAATATAATTTCCTATATTGTGTTCAGCTCAGAAATGAAATATATCCATGACAGGCAGATGACCAAATAGAAGAATGAATGTCTCAACCCACAATGATATATATAATAATTCCACTTCCATCCAATGCTGACGTAAATTGGAGTAAGGGTAGAGCTTCAAATCATTGTTCATCAAGAAGAATAAGGCCCACATTGTGCAAGAGAAAAACAAGTTTATTACTGATGGCAGGAGCTCTCTGACCCAGCCTTCAGATTTGAACATCCAGCCTACCTTGACACTATAAACATGCTTGGAGAAGGCAGCAGCTGTGTCTGAATAACTGCAATTTGCTACAACACTGGAAGATAGAAAATATGAAAAGCTCTTCAGAAAACATCCCTAGTATTGTGTCATCAAAATTGTTTATCAGTTAGTGAGTCAAGAAATTAGAGCACTAAAAAGATGGTTTTGGTGGAGGACCAGAGAACCTAAGCCTATTACTGAAACCCAGGAAGGAACCAGAAAATATATATCTTCCTTTAAGCTTGTGACCTTGTTTTCTCTCTCTCCTTTCAACTTGCAATTTACTTCCCAGCTGAAGAACCATCTTTCTCAGCAGATCCATAACCTTGTCCCAGTGTCTGCCTCTTCTTTTCTCTTTTTTTTTTTTTTTTTTTGTCTTCAGCTTGTATCCATTACTGGCTGCACAGCACACCAAAGGCTGAGTTCACTGGGTGGGTTTGATCCAAAGTGAGGGATGGAGTGAGTCCTTTCACTAGGGCTGCTCATGGCAGAGCCAAGATGTCCTCTGGTAACTTTCTATACCCAGTGCAATAATGCAGGTAGTCACACTTTATCAACCAAAACACTTTTCTGCAGAAGTAGGGAAAAGCCTCTCCTGAAACTGATACTTTTGGAGACATGTTTTGTTCCAGTTTTTCTCTTTTGTATATAGATAAAGGAACCCAAAATATTTCAACTGTGTTCCTAAAAGACTAGATTTTACGGAGACATTTGAAATATTTGGAAAACAAAACTGGACTTCTCAGTGCTCAGCTGTTCCAGCTGAACCTTTCTGTTGATATTTGCAAATCCAGCATTTCTTAAATTTTCTCTTGCATTTTCTTACCATTCTTCTAATCAATCCCAGTTTTAACAGTGTGCCTTTGAGCTGAGGAATCAAGGTACCTTCTGGAGACAGTCAGCCCAAAAAAGTCCGAATTGTCTCAGGGGCTGGTCAGAGATCTTTGCTGTCTCTCACCAGTTCTGCTTCAGAGAGGCATGCAGACAGCGTGCCACAAGAGGCTTTCAGAAGCCTGCTCTTAAACTTGGTTTCCACATAGATGGGGAGAAGGCATCCAGCCCTTGACTTCACACAACTGGGGGACTTGGGCCGCATTGTCCTTGGAGAGCAGCTTCGAGTACCGAGAGCTGTCGAAATTATCCGAGGCTTTCTAGCTGCTAAAATATTCCCTCCCATATGCTGAGTTTGAAAACCTTGCTCATTCTTTCCTGCATCTGGCAGAGATTTCCAGGGGGGCAGGGCGGGCTCTGCGGTCGGCGTGAGACGAGCCCGGTTCGCAGCTGCTGTTTCCTTCCTCTGACAACGCAAAAAATATCTTCAAGGAGGGAATCCCATTTAACATGCAAGTGCTGATACCAAAGATGCTTCTCATCCTCTCTGTGGCAGGGTCCTGGAGCAAATAGTGCAGCTAATATTAACCCATACACCACCGTCCTCCAGTCTTCACCCCTTAACTCCTGTCGTGACTGAGCTCGGTGTAAACACCATAAAATACAGTTTAGCAATTATAGTGAACAATCCTCTTCAGTCAGCTTCATCCCCTTTCAGATTTTTTTTTTTTTGCCTGACAGTTTTGATTTTACACATCCATTTACATTCAGTTGATATGTGCCAAGTAGAATTCCAGTCACAGATTATTTCCCCCTACGTTTAATAGTATTTTAATAGTATTTCTGCATCCTGGCAAAACTGGCTGCACAGAATGTTTTGCAGTAGGGTGAAGGAATCACACAGGGGTCAGGGTATTGTCCATACATATAATGGAAAAATTGAATGTTGTGATCTAAACAGAAGGGACAGAGGCACCACAGATGTTAAAGTGTAATCAGAGTCTCTTAGAGAGGTTATGTACCTAAAATCCAACCCAAACTTGAGGATACTTAGGCGTAGTAGACCTCAGCCTTGTTATGATCTGTATGGAAAGGGATTTGCTTATTTAATTAGAATAAAAACAAGATGCAGATTATATTTAGCTGCAGGTGGGTAAGCATTTATAGGAACATCAGCCACAACCGTATTGTGCCCAAAAAGGGATTTTTTTTCCTATATTTTGCCCTAGCACTTCAGCAGTGACATTATTGGGTGATAATAATTTATCCTTTAGGGCATCTGTAGAAACTGCTGGTGTGGGGTGTCTCTTTGTAACCAAGGATCAATTACCTGGTTTACCAGGACTCTCTGTGTGCCAGAGTTGGAATGGACCCTCAAGGATCACCAAGTCCAACTCATAAGTGAGTGGCCCATACAGGGAGTGAGCCCCCAATCTGGTGTTGTTAACTCCATGCTCCAACCAGCTAAATCAATCTCAGGGTCACATAATCACACCCCAGAGAAGAGTACAGACAACAGGATACAGGGCAGGTTTAGATGGGATGGTGTGGACTCTGCTCAGCCAGACTTAAGCTAAATGTCCCTGTCAAGACAAGTCCCACAGTCAAAACACTTCGTGGTTATGTCACCACAGCCACAGAGCAGCAGCTGATCTGGGCATTTCAGGGAGAGGTTTAGAGAAACAGCAAGCACCAGGGCTAAGGGGGTAATAGGGGTTGCAGAGCAGTGTCCTTGGCTCCTGTTTAACCCAATTTCTTCCCTGCCCATCCCTCTGCACCGCCCTGGACAGTGGGGAAAGCATCAGCCAAGGTCTGACATCTGTCCCAGGACACAGCAGGGAGCAGCAGAGCTTTTCCTTCCCCAGGCTCCCACAGCCCAGCTGGGCCCAGCTGGCCCTGCACACTCACAGGACTGGGAAAACAGATGAATTGCAGTCACTGAGACTACCTGAATTAAGCACTGAGGGTCTAAGTGCTTTACAGGAGTTTTGCCTTTTGAATGGTTTTTTCTGCCTGCTATTTCTCACCAAGAACATTTTTGATCCAAGTGCTAGTCCAGCTTATTTTACATGGGGCTATAATTTTCAGGGCCTTTCTACCAGTGCTTGTTATCTACTTAGATAGGGATGCCTGTTCATCTTTTTCAAACATTGTAGAAACTATACAAGCAAGTGGATTTTAGTCCAAATCCAAAAAGCTGGTACAAAAGAGACATAAATCCTAAACTACCCCTGTGCACCAAGCAATCAGCCCTCATTACATCTATGGTATTTGTGTTACCATGGCTGACTAATTCTTAAAGTGAGGAGTGACCATCTCCAGCCAAAAAAAAACCAAACAAAAAAAACCCAAACAAACAAACAAAAAAAAAAACCTTAAAATAATCTTAATATAGCCATGGTCAAATGCATTCAGTGCAAGGAAATATTTTCTGCCTGTAAATTGCTCAGCCTGGAGGGATCTCAATGAGTCCTGGGTGACTGAAGATAAATGTATTAATTTCTCTGTTTGCCTCCACTGGAAAGATTATCTGTGGATAATTTCTGCAAAGGTCTTCCCTTCTTGGCCTTTCCCCAGTTGTTTATTCTTAGTTTTATGGAATCTACCCCCTGCTATTGTGAACCTGGAGCAGTTTGAGTTAACTTCTGCTAGTTGCTGTATGTGGCTTCCTTACACCTAAACAAAATTAAAATGCTGTATCTCCATTATTCTCAGTGATAGCATGGTCAGCTCTCATTCAATAGCAGAGTTTGACTCATAACAAGACACAGCTGAAGCAAAAATGAATCTTCAGAGAGTGAAATAAATGCATTAAGAAGAAGATTAAGGATGGCTGAGTGTTTGTGGCTTTGGTTCTTTGTGGTTCTTTTGGTTGGTGATTTATTTGGTTGGGGTTTTTCTAAGACATTCAGGTATTGAAATCAAAAGTGAAAAACATTTTCCTCCCTTTTATGCTCTTCTTCCTAACAAAAGTCAGACCATTTCAAGGGGGAGAAGAAGTAGTAAACAAAGAATATCTCTTGCTGATGGGTCAGCCACAGTTTTATGTAGGCTGAAAAGTAGATTGTAATCCTGTGAAACAGCAGCATACTTTTGTTCCCCCCTCCCTGCCCCCATCCTGAAAACACACATGGCTTGACAAAATGCCACTAGAACGTGCTTGAAAACAGTGATCTCATTGTGAAGGCTGAAAACTTAGGGCTCAGTATAGTTGGATGATTGAGAAGCACAACATGCTCAACAGATGTAAAAACTGTATAATTCATGACTTTCTCAAGTGGGGAATGAGCTTCCACAGCCAGTTACTAAACCGCTGCAAGAGGTGTAAAATATCCAGCGATTTCCTACGCGAGCGCACCAACTATTTCAGATATGCACACGCTACTTGTGAGTTTTGGCCAGTGGTCACTGGGGCTATTTCTCTCTGCTTGTTTTTGGGTATCCTAATAAGAGAGGAGAGAGTCAGCATTTTATCCTTCCTTTTCCTACTAAATGCCAGGAAGGTGGGGGGAAGGGAACAAGCAACTCCCAGCAACTTAAGTGCAGAGAAAACTTAAAAGGAGATTACAAACCTCAGGCTTCCCACTTGTCTTAGTGAGCTGTCAGGAAAGCCAGTTTAATCCAACTGGGTTTGTTGCTCCCATGGGTCTGCAATCCTGCACAGACCTCCCTGGCAGGCTCTGCAATTTTGGAAAGTTAACTGAGGCTCGCACGATCCCTTTTCAGGTTGTTTTTTTTTTTTTTCCAAAGAGTTTCCATCCCTTGCTTTCTTCTGAACCTCAGAACCCAAAGCAATTAATTTCTGAAACTTTTCTTTACATTTCCATATTTTTTTCCTTTTAAGCAGCTCTCTCTCTGCTACTGCACATAGTTTCTGCAGGGCCTCACAGGGGAAGGCTGCTAAAATTTCTTGCTTCCAGATCCAGCAGGCAGCTGGAAGACATTTTACCTTTCCATGCAGCAGGTTAGAACCATGTCAAATCATGACCAGAGGACTTCTTGCTCTCTAAGGACTGTCATTTCCCATCCTAGCTACACCTTCTCCAGCTCCAGACATATTCCCCCCAATAGGAACAGCCATCCCCACCTTTCTAAAACTACTTTGTTTCAGTACTCTTAATACAACCATGTGTCAGAAAAATAAAGAAAATAAATTAGTGCATGGGTACAATCCTGGTGCCAGATGGTCAGCATCTGGTCAGAAAATAGGGAATTAGCCTGGGAAACAGGAGAAAAAAAGTGTATCAAGATTGGCCCATCAGCTGTGCCCCAGTATTTATAAGTTTTGAAACAGGATCTGTTTACAAGAAGAACATGAATGAGATGGAATTATGGCATGTCCACCACCTCTCAGAGTTTTGAAGAAGTCTTCCCAAATTAACATGCCTCTTTAATTTAGACAGCAAAGAGCCTTCTAGGCACCTCCCCAACCTTCACAGTTGTTGGCAGGTAGGAGAGGATGGAGCAGGAGATAAGAGTAGAAGAGTGAATATTCCTTTTGGGAATATGAAGCCTCTGAAAGCAGAGGTTGATTTAGAGATTTCATTTGGCACCTGTCAGAGGTTATTGTGATGCTCATAATGGCTGTCCCCTAGCATTAGTTTATCACTGCTGCCATGCAGTAAATATTTGGGACAGTATTTTCATGCAAAACCTCACTTAAAAAGACTTGTGGTTTCCCCTCCCTCTTTACAGTTTCAGGAAAAAAATGCTCATACCCACTGGATGCCCAAAGTGCATTATTATTTCTGGCCATGTCTGAAGACATCCACATGAGAAAATCATAGGTAGTCCCAGCTGTTACATCTGGTTAAATTCTTTATTGAGATGGAATAAATCATCTCCCCTTGTCTCTCCTCTCTCTTTTTCAGATTTGGCAGGTACCTACTACTGAGTGCTGAACTCATGGCTTGACCCAGTCAAAGAATTTTCATTTCACACAATGTAGGAATAGCACGTCAGGTGTAGTGAAATTTAACTATGCAATCAGTTTTCCTTTTTTTACTTAGACCTCATGGAAACAGAGCATGACTCCCAGGAGGGGAGTGCTGGGTCACAAGAGACAATCAGTCTCACTGGCTGGCAAAGCAAATCTTTCTATCCCTGTCCCAGGAGAATGAGTTTTTCCCCGTCCTCCAAACAATCTTCCTGCTGCAGTTAAAAACACCTTTGCCTTTCTCATTTTGATCTCCTTCCTCCAACTCAAGAAAGAGTCACACACATTCATGCACAAAATGAACAACTACCAAAAAAATCAGTGAAAATTCTTATCTTTAAATCAATATTACAGTACTGTAAATAGAGACAACCTCCCTGACAACTCTGCAGGCATGAGCATGCCACCTTGCTATAGGTGAGGGTTTGGTGAGGCTGAAGTAGCAGGTAAAGAGGTTGCAGAGCCTTGGCTTTCCTGCAGACTGCACAACTGAAGATGCCTGGTTTGTGATTTGGAGAAACATTGGCAAAAACTAAATGCTCACTTTGTCCCAAGCTTGTGTAAGTATTTTAGATAACCAAAAAAAAAAAAAAAAAAAGAAAGAAAGGCAAATTAAAAGATTTGTTTTTCATAAGATTTCTACCTGAATTCAGCATGTCAATCCATATTCTGGGGAGGGGTAATGTTTCCATTCAGGGTTACTCAGGCCCTTCTCAGCCATCTCAGCTCCTCACCAAAATCCATTAACTTTCAAGGAACCCTGCAAAGTAACTCTACCTGCTAAAACTCTTGGGAAGAAGAAACAAGATAAATCATAAAACTGCTGGAAGATATTTGTCTTTTTGCCTGTTACTTACATTTGGGAATCTGGCATAATCTGAAAGGCTTTGCCATTATTTATATTTTTCCTGTATTTATAATCATCTGTGTAAGTATCTGGTGTTTGAGGACAGGCACTTTAAAAGCAAAACTAAACATTGGCTCAGACCCTACTCCCAAATATTCTAAATAACAAAGTCCTTCTGAAAGCAGATTGTGACCTTGCTTGGCATTGCTGCAGCGTGATTACTCTCCATTCTCTCACAAGGAGAGGTGAAAGTTGGACACTTCAGTCAAAATAAGCAGCCTGGCTTGCTTAAAGACCTACTAGAAGTAAAGACTACTTAAAGACTTACTAAAGTAAACCCAAAATAATGAACTAACTTTGATTGTTAAATAAACATCTTTGAGATTGTTATTTTAACACATCTGGTAACATGAAGTGACCTATTCTGAGTCGGTCAAGCATCCATGTATGCAAGTCCCAAATCCTCATAAACACAAAAGAAACCTCTCCACATTCTTGTTTTCCTATTTCTCTTCTGGTTGGAATTATTTCTACCAAAAAGGTGTCATTGAACCTACAGATCTTTTTAAAGCAGGTGACTGAAGAGGAAATAAGCATAAAGGACAAATTAAGGGTAAATCCCTGTAGATTAAAGATGAGGGAATAATTGCCAGGCTCTGCAAAATACTTCCATTGTATGGGCAAACCCAACATCAAATCAATAATCTTTATTCCTAGAGCCATTTAAATTCACAGCACCCATTCACTGCACTGCATTACTGGGGAATTTCACTGCTGGTGTCCAGGTTTGGGAAGAGGGTAAGGGCTGCTCTAAAGGAGCTCCTGCCCTCAGGGCAACTCTTGTCTACTGAAAAACTCATCCAAGACCATCACTGCAAGGTGTTGGACTACTACTTGAAGAAAAAAAGTAAAAATTCTCAAACCTTGTGAGGGTACCTAACCCAAATTTTTTAAGTGCTTAAATTGACTGAATATATAGCAATAATTCATCTGAACTGAGAGTAACTCAAATATATGGCTGTTTAATTTTGTCTTAAAATATTTTAGAGGTGAAATTTGTTGAAAGAAAAACAATTAAAGAAATGAGTGCAAAAAGTTTGGTGAACAAAAACTACAGGGTTCCCATTTGTCAAGAAGCAATATATCAAATTATGGCAAATCAGATTATTGTAAGGTCTTTGTATACAGTAATATTACATATTATACACTACTGCTCTCACTCTCAGCTTCCTGTATTTGTAATTTGGGGGCATTATACAGCTATGAATTCCTCATATTAATTTCAGATGTCCACAACTTCTGGCTTCTATAACTCTCAGCAATCAAAACTAATCCTGAAGTCAGAAAATCAGTTGGTAGTATATCAACATGATTCAAAAATGCTTTTGGGAATAATATATTTTTAAAATACGTATCAAAATACATATGCACACAATGGGTACCCATCCCTTTAAATCTTTAAACACACATTCATTGATCAAAAAACTCCAAACATCAATTTCTCCATTTTCTTTGTATATACATATTTATATATATATTTTATAAACAAAGGAAATATTTAACTTTCAGTCTGCTATAAATCTTGAGGTTACTTTTACAGAATATTAAAGTGACAGTAAATTCTTTACTTTATAATGCTATAAAGTAAGCCTTTCTTCCCTGAAAACCCTAAATTTCATGTGACCTTGTAAATCCTATATTAATTTGTTAGATTTGTGGCCTGGAATAATATGAATGGCTTCCAGAAAAACCCATTCTTCTCTTGAATTGGTGTAATGAGTTTTACTAGCCACCAACTCAGAATCACTCTTTTTAGTAATTACTATTTCAATGCAGCTAAGGAAGAATCTTTCCAATATTAATAAATATTCCTTCAAAAGTATTTAACTAAGTTATCCTAGCTCACTGAGAAAAAAAAAAAAAAGAACCATTGCAAAAGTCTTTTTCACTTATGCAGTGGAGCTGATACACAGAAAAATTTTGCAGCTCTTTCAGTCTGGCTTGCCAAAAATCGTCAAACTTTGGATCTAGACAATGCAGATTTTTGTCACCAGTACCAGTTTGGTCTCTACTTACAATCCAGGGAAAGATTGCTAATTTGTTCAAGATGGCACTATCAGTCCCCTGAACCATCTTTCTGCCTTTGTGGTGACAGCGAATCAGGGAAGAAAAGGGAAATTATTTCTTTGATGAACCTACCAAGGACTGGTTGTTAGTAAAAAATTTTAAAAAGATGAAAAAAAAAATAAGGTGGGTGTATTAAACAAGTTTTGTGAGTTGTACCAGGTGCTTCAGCCCAGAAATTTCACTGCTTACAAGGGAAGGATTATCACTGAGATATGAATATTTTACTACATTTTAATAATATTTTACACATCCCTGAATAACAAGCAATGTCACTCAAGGATGTCAAGATAAAACCAGCAACCAGGAGCTAACCCAGTAAAGGCAGAACCAGCTCCTGCCTTTTGCTTCCTGTTCTGCAGCTACAGTTTTCAGAATTCCCATCAAATCAGTGTAAAACAAGCAGTTGGTCCTCTGTGATCCCAGGGAAAGTTAATGGCTTGCTTTAAACTGTGGTAATTGATAAACGTGCTTTTCATTTAAAGGAAAGTTAGTATTTTCTACACATTTCCAGGACACAGGGAATGCCTAAAGCCAAATCTACACAAATTACTGTGAATACACAGCTAGGTCTGTTTCCTCATCCTGAATGGTTCCCATATAGTACAAAATATGAGCCAACGTGAGCAAAGGTGGCAAAGACTGGCTGCTAGGGCAGGGTTGAAATCCAAATTTATACCAGAAGTTGGGCAGCCAGCAGAATACAGTAATTTCACGACCATAAGGCACACCGGACTATAAGGCACACCTCCAGGAGTCGGCAAATTTCGCAACTTTGTACATTACATAAGGCGCACCGGACTATAAGGCACACTGTTTTTTTCGCAGCGAAGATCCACGCCGCGCGTAACAAAGTAAGGAATTAGTAACGGAATCCCACGCTAGTGGAGTTTACTGGCAGGTGCTCAACTTGGAAACATTTTAACAGATTGGTGTAGTCTTTAAACGCAGCCCCAAGCGCCCTCCCCGCGCGCTCCCCTGGCTGGCGAGGCGGGGCTCAGGGCGGCCACAGCTCGCGGCTGTTGCGGTTTGGGGCAGCCACAGCTCACACCCCGGGGTTGCTGTGGTTCAGGGCGGCTCAGGGCTGCCACAGCTCGGGGGGGCTCAGGGCTGCCCGCTCCCTCCCTCCCCATGCGGCTCCTGCTGGCCGGGGGCTGCCCTGTCCCGATCCCCCTCACGGCTTGGCTCACGGCTCGCACTTCCGAGTTGGCAAATTTCCAAACTTTGTACATTATATAAGGCACACCGGACTATAAGGCACACTTCCAGGTTCGGACCAAAATTTTAGTCAAAAGGGTGCGCCTTATAGTCGTGAAATTACTGTAATTAAGGGCTGCTCTGGTGTCCTTACACAACACCTGCAGCACAGAGGATGGCTGAGCATTGCACAGACAGGGCTGCTCACTCAGCAGGAGGAGGAGATCCTTGAGTGCTCAGTTTACTCTGGTTCAGGTTCACAGGAGTCATGGAATGAGATCTCAAGGCCTTCTTGGTTTCCTCAGTTGCTTTACTGTTCTGTTTCAGGGAATTTGGAGAGCACTGATTCAAGGATGTTACTGGAATTCTGCAGTATCTTGGCTCAGTTTAATCCCCATTACCCACAGGTGCCAGGTTGAGATCATCACACTGAACAGAAACAACTGGCCAGAATCAAACCCAAGCAGAAAGAACTATGTTTTCACGAGAAAGAAAACATTCTTTCTGGGAAGCAGTTTCTGCAGAGCTGTATCCAGTGGTTGAGGGTGTGCACCAAGACACCCTGAAGGACAGACCACAAGTTCAGGACCTGCATTCCTGTCTGACAGCACTGCCTGTAAGAGACCATGGCAGGTCAGAGAGTCCACCAGCTCCTCACCAGCAATGACCTAACCCCAATTGCACCACTTCTTGTCTTTCCATACAAGATTGCAGATGTGGAATTTAATAGAACGAGAAATAAGTAACCTCAAAACAAACTGCAAAACCTGGGATTGACTCCAGTTGCTTGCCAAGAATCCTGAAGTTTAAGCCTTCCCTTCCATGACAGCCTTCAAGGTTAGGCTTGGGTCCACCAATGCACTCAGGTTTTTCACTGTGTGTTCTCATTAGCTATCAGAAGCTCCATTTGGCACTGAGAGCACTCGAATAGATGTGCTTCATCTTTGCCAGGCTCAGCACAAAATTCCATGCAATTCAGTGGGAGCTGAATAAATGCTGACAACAACCCTAAGGCACTGGCACTTTGAGGGTCTGTACAGACACACAGTCAGATCTTAAAAAGCAAGTAATCAGGTAAGCAAATACCACAGCAACTTATAAAAGGAAAGAGATGGTAACAGAACTTTATTGACTGTATTGACTTTAAATTGACTGACAGAGGTCATCTGGCTCATTTCTAGCTGGGGAGAGCACTCGGATGCTTCCATAATAAAGACAAGACACTGCACAGAACAGGATTTTTAACTACAGGTGCTTGGCTGTCAGGCTGAATCCCATTTTTTTTTTTTTTGTAAATACCAAGTAGTTGTTCTGAGGACTTTCAAATCCGTAACAGGTGGCAGCAGGAACCCAAGACTTCTGTGTTTAACCTGCTGCATACTCACTTTCTGAGATTTAAGAGCACCAAGCAACCACTAAAAGTCAGACTTGCCTGACAAAGCTGTCCATGCCATACATAGTAAAGGTGCCTGTATAAATACTGTACAACATGAAATAATAAAATAATATGTACTCTTAACATAAGTTTGTCTCCCTCCCTAAAAGTACAGGCCTTGGGGAAAAAAAGAATGCACATTAACCACATATTCCAGGAAAGAACTTCCTTGGCATCCCAAGAGTTTTTGTTTGTGAATGTGAAAGATGGATATCCATTCCCAATGGACTGCTTTAATAAATTCAGTTGATAAGAAAATAATAACAAGATGCAAGGACTCCAAGCCCTTAAAGGACCTTAAGTGTCAACTGACAAAATCAATATGAAAATAATTTCCAAAATTAATTAGAAAGAATCAACTATGCACTAGTTTTGGGATTTTTCCCCATAAAAGCCAAGCTAATGAGAAGGGACATAGATGGAACAAGTGAGGGACTGGCTGATGTAAAAATAATCCACTCTTGCTATAACCCAACACCATTTTAAGGTGCCTGTGAAGTTGATTATAGTACTCACAGCTTCTCAGCACAACCTTTTCCCAGGCAAGGTGCCACAGCAGTTTTGGTAGGACAGCCTGAACCAACACCTTTCCAGGACCATGTTCATCCCTGAGTTCACCTGTGCTCCAGGGTGGACAGGAGCTGCCCTTTGGAGTGCTCTTTCCCAAAGCTTCTGGAGCCACCCATTGCCATGGCAGCACCTGCATGTGGAGGGCACCCTTTGCTGGGTTCTGCAGGATCCCAGCCAGGCTCTGCCTCAGTAAATCACCATGGCACCAGACAAATGGCTCTCAGGGAAGAGCTTCTAGAAGCTGGCACGCATGTCAGCTCAACCACTTTGACATTGGCCATTAGTGTGGGTTCAGACTGAGAGAAATCCAGTTTTTCCATAAAAGGGAAATCCTGAAAATAATTAGTCTGGCCCCAAATTAAATGTCCATTTGGTTTAAACAAGGCCCACTTCTGCTGAACTGTGACTACTTTTTCAATTAGAGACAGGTTAGCAAAAGGTAGGAGGAAAAAAGAAATTGTGGATATGTATTTTGGGCGAACAAATAGAGTACTTCAGTCAAAAAATGCTATACAACCCACACACCCCCAACAAGGTCTGAAATTTATCTCTGCTAAATGCTTTTATTTTGACAAATGACATTTTCTAGGGGAGGGTCAGCCACCAGCTGGGCTGGCAGAAGGCAGAACTGCATTCATAGGACCCACTGCCCAAAAATAATTGCTACTTGGTACCCAGCACTGAAATAAGCAAAAAGCAGAAAATCCAAGGTGACAAACAGCAGAAGAGGGAAGAGAAAATCCAAGAAATATTCTACAAACACTCAGATTCAAGTAGTCTGTGTCTTGGGTCAGGCAAATAATAGCTTCAACTTCTAACTCATAAAGGGACTCGGGGTGTCAGATAATTGAGCCTTTATGCAAAAAGCCATTCTTTTCTGACTTGGGCAGAGATTTCTTCTGCACTGGAAGGGTTTGAAACAGCAAATAATGCACCAGCAAAATTTTCAGATAGTTGTGTCCCCTGGGACACAGCAAGGACAGGTATTTCTAAAGGTCCATACAGGTAACACAAAACGCTGCTCACAGGCAAGTTGTACAGAGGTCTTTTAAAAAACTCGACCAGATTGTGAAGGAAAAGGTTGGTTTTGCTTCTCAAGGTGCCTGTCTTCATTAATCAGCCTCCCAGAATTGCTGCCATCTCCACAGGCAGCACATCCAACAGCTACACCCTCAGCCACACATCCATGGGCCTAGATCCACTGACTAGAATTTAATGCAAAGCATGCTTCCAGCATATTTTTGTGATCCTGAAGAAAAGTTGCCTCCCTTCTGTTCTTAAAACAAATGGGACCATTCCATATTTCCAGAATAACAGCTATGTATCTCATAGCAGTGCCATATTACAGTGGTGTATGTTTACAATATAAAAAAATTGCTGAAATGATGCAAAGACCCATTGCAAACAGGGAGGCAGAAGACAGCACAGCTCTAATTTGAGGTGAGGCTTCTCACTGGAGCTGCAGCTCTCATGTCTGAGGAGCTGTTAGGTGAGAACTATTCACCACAGGCTCAGTGTGCAGAAGTTGCAACAACTTCAAAAACAAGAAATAATTTCAGTCAAAACCATTTGTGCACCTTGGAAAAAATTAATAAGGTAAACCTTTGCTTTAACATTTTCCAGGATCTGCTAAGAATTTTGCTTTTCCTATGAAGTTTGGGGGAACCTCTTCTGGTTAAGGCCTCCCTGTTTATCTCAAAGGAAAATAATTATATTATAAATAATATATATATTATAATACGGGCAAGTTCTAGATGAAAACTATTTTATAGACATTCTAAACAGAAATGACCATTAGAAAACTCTTCAATTGAAGTTTGTCAATGAGACACTCTTTTACTAAATTAGTCCTTAAATGTTTGCTTTTTTGAACTTAAAGTGTTAGGATAAGCAATGTCCTTGAATTTTTCAGGTTGATTGTTTGATGCTAGCAAAGTAGACAAAAATAAAATGAATAAGAATTCTACCATGAATCCTAGTACATATCCAACAAACTGAAGTCCATATTTGCAACCTTGGCGTAAAAGCTTCACAGCAACTGCCAGAGAACTGGCTAACAAAGAGGTACTATATGAATTAGTTTTGGTTTTAGCACTATAAACAACAATAACTAACATTGCACTACAGACCTTAGGATACACCTGGCAAACTGCAATCCACACTCCCAACATTGGTGTGACATCCCCACTGAAAAAGAGGTGATTGACAAAGATATGGAGGCTGCCTTTTGTAGGGGGCTCAAAATTTGGGTGCCACATCACTGGGTGAGGTCTTGGTGCCACCAGCTCCTTTGAGCAATCCTATTTCTGCAGCTTTGGTGGAACCTGACTGTTGAACACCCATCAGGGGCCAGCCCATGGTTCCAGCTTGAGTTTCCAAGGCAACTGCAGCACAAGCCAAGCTTGTACTGCAACAGCCTGGGGAGGGAAATAAGCCCACAAGTCATAGAAAATTATATTTGAAAGTCTTTCTAGAGGGTGAAGTGCCCTCTCAGGTGGCTCTTGAATAAATGGAAAGGAGCCCACAGGATTCCTGTCACTAATTTTGGCAGGGTTTGGATCTGTCCCTATTGTTTCATTAAAAACTGGAAATAAGTCATGTCTACTCAGATAATTTGAACCACACTGTAGCTATGTGAGTTTAATTCACTGCAGTCCGAGCCTCCTATGGGGATAGAGGCATAAATTCACATGATGTGAAAGGGACATAATCCATAACTGCATCCACAGGATGGCTCTGGCCAGAACAACATTTATTGATCAGAAAGCCACCTGCCTTCCCCCTTCCAGCCCAGCCCTGCACATGGCACAGCAGCTGTTCATCAGGGCCCTTCTTTCCCACACTCCTCCTAATTTGTGCCTATCACCCATGAGCATGCACACAGAGCTCTCCAGCTCCCATTTGCAAGGTCTCTCCACTAATCCAGAAGGCCAGGAGGAGAAAAAAAACAAAAAAAAAAAAAAAAAAAAAAAAGGCAGCTATTAAATATGTGAGTTAAGAGAAAAAAAAAAGGAAAAAAGGCAAGCAGCCAAAATATTTCACATAGACTCAAACTGCTGATGCCACGTCTGGATATGGCCTGTGTGCCTCACAATGGGCATCTCTGACACATTTCTTAAAAGAAAGGAAGTGCTTGGGTGCCTAACAGAAGGACACATTTTAAAAGGAAAAAAAAACCACAAACATTGGAAAAAGACCTTGGCCATGAGCCCTGTGATCTGAGAAATGCAAAGGGGTTGTGGAGGTTTTCACCTTGGAGAGATTCCAAAGTTGTCTGGATAGAGCCCTGAGCAGTCAAGGCCAGGTGATGCTGTTTGGGCAGGAAGGTTGAACAAGGTGACATTTAGGGTTCCTGTCTAATGTCAAGCATTCTGTGAAAAAGTGACTTAGCCCAAGTCCGTATGGGTCTTTAGAGCCATCTCTAATACCCTGAACAAAAACATTAACTGGGCATGTACCCTGATCATTTCCAAATCACTCTCTCCTTTTCTCTCCCCCACTAAAATTCAAAGTTGCCTCCTATGAGCTTTAAAGATTGTTTTGAAATAACTATCCAAAAATATACACATGTTGTGCATAGCCCTACAGAGCTTGCAGCAAAGCAAATTACAGTCTGGGGTGGATGAAGGCAGCTGAATCAAAACATATCTCTGTACAAAATGCTTGTGGCTTAGCAAAAGCAGTCTTTTTCTTTCCTCTCATAGTTAAAATACATTGTGTTATGAGCCAGTGTCATGCTATGAAGCACAGGGAAGAAACCATACTGGTCTTTTAAACACAGAGTTTTGGGACCAAAGCTAATCCACAGAAAATCCCAAATAGCTTTGAAATGGAAGAGTTACACTGCTGTCTCTCTTCAGATGTCTGACAATGGCCTCATACTAAATTTTATCATCATACTCATAACATTATATTATGCACAGCATTATGCATTTTAACAGCATGCAGAGACAGGGAGATGAGAAAACATCTCTGAATTCTGACCAGAGTCTATTCCAAGCAAAATTAAAAGGTCAAGTTTTGCTCTCAAACCATCCAATAAACAGGTGAAGCTGCAGGTTGTGTTGGGTCAGAACACAACCAGATTATCTCAGGTGCAGATATTTGAATAGCACAGAGTTTTGCAGGCCAAAACTCACTGGTACTTTGACCTGACCCCACTAAAAGCCAGTCTGTGGGGCTTCCAATGCCCTGACTACATTGTGATCAGCCCCCAGAGAGGGTTTTTATAATCCTTTAGGCTCACATTTGAGATCTAAACTTGGTCTCTTTGGTTCATCACCCAGACATGAAAGCCTGTGTCTTTCAGTAAAAGAAAGACTGAGCAATTCATTCTGGTGTTAGCAATTTCTGCTGTGAAAATGGCCTGGATAGTATGAAATTTGCATGTATCTGCCATAAGATAATCTATATCATCAAATGCAGCTGGGTGCTCAAGCAAGCATCAATATTTTTTGTATTGTGCACCAAACTGGAAATAATTTGTTGCCCCTGAGAGTCAGGTGTGGCCACAAACCCTTTGGTTGATCTCCTCTTTCAGACAGGTCACATTTTGTAAGGTTCCTCACAAGGAGCTGTTGGACAAGCTAATTAAAGTGTTTGCACAAATCCTGTGGCCTTAACTTCTATTTTGGCACCTCACTTCCTTGCATTCCTAATGTTGAATAGCTGGCTGTGATCTTCACCCCATTTCATATTCAAGGTGCCAGAATACAGCTCTAGAAGGAGAGAATATACAGAATTTTTATTTTTAACAGGCAGATATTACTCCAAGTACAGTCCTTCGTGGATTTGTGTAGTACTGCATTTGAATAGCCTCAAAACAAGGAATTTTTCTAAAGTAAATAAATAAATATCACATCTTGTACTTCTCTGATACAGTCACCATTCTAGTCCAAAATCCATCATCTCTCAGTGTTTTCCTTTAGATTTTTAGGCCTTAATAGCAAAAAAAAAAAAAATCTTTTAGCACAATTAAAAGAAGCCAAACCAAAATGATCACAGCTCAGTTTTAAGACTGATGTTTAAAAAAATTCAAGAGTTTCAATACTCAGCATGGCTTTCTCTAGGTAAACATTGCTGGGGAGGGCAAGCTGCAATTCTTTTTTGTTTAGTTGCTTTTTAATTGGTGCAACAGTTGAGCAGATAGATGAGCAAAAGCTTTCTCAGAGCATCTCATGTCTTGTGCTACACTGTATGGTGTGCCCACTTCAGAGGCAGCCAACTGGTTTTAATCATCCCAGTAGGAGACCATCTTATTCCTAGCAGAAAAGCTTCAGGGAAAAAAAAAAAAAAAGAAAGAAAAAGAAAAAAGACAAAAAATAATTTTAAAAATGAGCAAAACTCCAAGCTGGCAAAGGCATCATTATCCAGATAAAGTTTTGCACTGGGGTCCATCTATTTATCCATTGCTGAATTGTTGATGCAGGTGAAACAAGGGTCACCTCAGAGTCTTTCCCAGCATCTCCAGAGCAGGTCTTTGCTTGCTTTGTGCTGTGCACAAGCAGCTGCTCAGCACCCAGTGACAGATGGGTTTGTCTGAAATGTCTCTGCACCACCACCATGAAAGAGGCTGCTTTGGGCCAAACTACAAGTTAAAGGCATTTAGCTCACAGTTAAATCCAAGAATACATAGATTTAAGAAGTATATATTTATAAATTTATTATCCATAAATACATAATCCCTCAAAATCTCCTGTACTGGGAGACTGCAGTGCCACACTATGCTCCCTGTTTCTCTTCCTTTCTGTCTCCATGGAGTTGGATTTCTCATCCTGAAATGGTCCTTAGGATGCATCCTGGGGACAGGGGAGTGTCACTGGGACAGTGGTGACCCTCAGCAGTAACTCCAGCACTTTTTAAGCTCCTCTGATTTGTGCCAGAGGCTTGGTTTGCCTTTGAAGAGCATGGCTTTAAAGTGCCCCTCAGCCTTCCATTAGGCAATTAAACCACATCTTCTGTTCTCTAAATCTGTTGGATGTTTTAAACAGATTTATTTCTCCAAAACTGATTACTGAAGGTGAAATTATTTCCCATTCTGGAAAGTATTATCTTCCTAGAGTACCTACACAGCTCCAGTGTAATTTTCTACACCCTGTGCCTGCAGTTCTCTTGTTGAAACATCTGAAGACCAAATTTCTGCCAGAACACGTGCAATAGGAGACAAAATTTGGCTCCCCAAGTGTGAAATAGCTCGGTTGTCTACTGACTCTACATTAAAAAAAAAAAATCATCAGCTTCCTGAAAAGGATTAATTTTCAAAACTTAAAGTAATAAGGAGGTGAGGAGACAGAAAAAAGATAAAAACACTTCATTTTTCACAGCCAATATCCCTTTATAATGCTCTGTTGAAAACACCAACACGTGATAAACTTCTTTTCCTCCAAAATAAAACAAAGTATTTTCCTGCTATCTTGAATTTCTCTTTGATTTCATCTTCCTAGCTAATGTTTATAAAACAATTGTTGATACAATCAGGCTTAATTACAATTTGCAGGAGCAATCCTCATGATACCATGTGAATGCAGGTACCTCAGCTAAGACTGGAGCAGCAGCAGCTTTTATGCTTATTTTCAGTCCATATTTAAAAAAAACCAGACTTAGCCTCCCAATACCCTGATAGAAATGAAAAAAGATCAATCAATGAGGTTTGAATCTCCAGGAAAGCAAAACCAAAACTGTTCTGGAGACCCTGCAGGACTCTCAGCTGCTGCTGCTGCAATCCCCCACGCTTGGGTGACAGCACAGGCTGCCTGCCTGGGAAAGGCAGCTTTCCTAAAGGTCCAGCCAAAGCTGCACCACAAAACCCCTGCTGACAACCCCAGGCACTCGGTTCCAAGCGCACTGACATTTTCCTGGCTCGGGAGTGCACGTATGTGGAGACATAGATGGTGTTTAAGGAGAGTAAATCACCCACAGCCCCCAGAAAATGAATTGTTGTGGGAGATGGGAGCAATGGGAATCACTCCTGTGTTCCACACCAAGACACCACAGTGCCCCAGTGACAGACCCCGATTCCACCCTGCAGGACCACTCCAGCTCAGAGATCTGCTCATCCCTCGAGCCCCCCAGCACACATTCCTCCCTCCCAGCACAAACACGGAGAGCAAAGCCCGGGGATTTCACTGAGCAGAGCTCAGAGTGGAGGGGATAAAGCTGCAGGACCTGATACCCCCTCACATGAAAGCAAAAGATGCCAAAGTCTTAAAGTACTTTGGCAGAAAGCTAGCTCTGTATAACTAAGAATGCAAGCTCTGTGGTTACTTTAATCCCTGGAATAGCTCTGCAGATTTCTGAGTAATATTGCACAGGGCAAGTTTGGCTGTAATTTTTTATATATATCTTCAAATTACTTACTGGTGTATGGCCCTTTCTTTTCTTTATATGAGCTTTGTCCTAAAACATACAGGAGAAGTAAGAAAAAAATAAGTATCTGTCTGAAAACAACTTCTACTACAGAAAATTTGAATCCTGGGAGAGAAATTAGTTCCAGTAGCTGCCCAAGCAGCCCCATCTAGAAAGGATACATCTGCTGCCTCAAGGAGTTTTTCAAGGAAAGGAGCATTCAAAATACTTTTATTAGTTTTATTGCTATTTTTATTGTCATTAATTCATTATGAAGCTGTCAGAGCTGCACCAACCTATTCCTGTATTATTGCCACTCTTCTGTGTCCAGAGAAATAATGTCAGGACAGAGATGGAGTGGAAAGGGGAATGGGAGTTGCATGAATTGTACAGATGAGTTGGAGTCATTACAGGGTATTTCAGAAAAATTCTCTCTTCCCCCTCCCTTTCTTCAAACACAGGCTTAGCATCTGAATACAAAACTTTAGTTTAACAGAGAAAAGAGAGAGAAATGCTTTATGATTTCCATATGTTTTGGTACCTTTAAAATAAAGGGATGGTAATACTTAAAAAGTATTAAGCTTCAAACAGCTGGTACTGTGTTTGTTACTATAATCATCTCTCTAATTATAGTGGAATGTGACAAAAAAAAAGTAAAAAAGGGGGTTGCTTTGACAGCTCTGCACTCAGGGATCCCAACAGGCCACCAATTAGAACCTGGAAAAAGAAAGGAACTTATAAAAACTAATGACTGCTCAGCAATGGGATATAGGCCTATTTTTGTTATAAAAGTACCTTTTTCCCCTACAATAAATCTAGCCTCTTTTAGCTACAGCAAGTTTATTTAGGTCACATTCATGATATATAAACAAAATTAAAGATTTTTTTTGTCAGTCAACATTTCTCTTCTGTTTTTTCAATTATATCCTCTGGTTTCTATAAACATGCAAAACCTGTCCTGAACCTGAAAGTGAATTCCTGATGGTGAATGAAGAATATTCTGATTTCCAGAAGCCCTGATCACTCTGAAGGGCTTTAGTCAGTGGTTCTGTGTAAACTTGAATAAAATGATCCACGTCCCACACATTCAGAGATCAGGTTTACAATGCACTTATCCAACCTCCAAACACTGGTGAAGATTTCTCTCAGACCAAGTGAAAACTCTCATGCTTAAGGAAAAAAACCCAAATACATGCACAATATAACTTACACAGCAATGCTGAGCACTGCCAGTGTTATTTAGGGCAGCATGGAAAAGCTTAACACACAGAATGAGATGCAGAATATGGTCCATTAAGGAAGTCTGTTATCCCAGTGCAAGGTTTAATCCAGCTGCACAGAGGTTCATGGCTATCTTTTCCCTCACTCCAGTGCAGTTGGATTTGGCCTAAACTACTTTCTCTGTAATGAAAAGGGATTTTTGCCTCTGCTGTGTTTCTTTTACTGCTCTGTAGCTTCCATATCTTGTCTTTTCCACCACTCTGTTGTTGACATTTTAAAATAAAATTGCATTTCCAATGTACAAGCATAATAGTATGTGAACTCAAAACTCATTTAAGTGAAGGTAAATAAAGCTTTTCAGATGTTTCCAGATCTTGGTTTTGGTGCTTGTCTGAGTCTATTCCACAACACTTGGCAATTCAATTTTCTGTTTTGAAATTGCACAGAATGTTTTTCCACAGACAAGACTTGCCTAGGAAGCTCAAAGAAAACCAAGATTGAACAGGCATTTTTTATTTTTAAATCCCTGCACTGAGGTTATTTGTACCCAGGAGCTCTGCTCAATGACAGCTGCACAATGAGAGCCTCAGCTGCAGGAAGGGTTTTGCTGGTATTGTCTGTCATTTCAAAGTGAGATGGTTCTAGCAAGAACCACTTATCTGTGAACACACATGGCATACAAGTAATTTTAGCCTCATTGCCATAAGACTCCTTTTAATTTAGCATTTACAAACACAGCTCTTGATGGGAGAAGTTCCTCTTTTTTTAGTTGGAGGGTTGATTGGTTGTTCTGTGGCTTACTCCTACTTAAGAGCAAAGATCCTGATTCAGCCAAGGACTTGTGCCCAAATACAGTCACTTATGTAAGCTGTAAAGTTGCCCCAAGTTTAGATGATGGGCTGAAAAACTGTGAATTTGGAGAAGAAAAATACACTTAGATTCATGTGAAAAAAATGTATAGGAAGTAATCAAATTAACCTTTCAATATGATTTTTCTACTAACATTTTCTTCAGTTCTTTAAGGCTCCCATTTTCCACTGAACTTCCTTTTCCCTTTTGTCCAGATATGATAAAGCCCACACATTTTTGAATGTCTCATAAGGCAAATCAAAAAATAGCCTCTTGAAGGTATACAGAGCTGTTTTCAGTGCTTTCAATATTTTTCTTAAAAGAGAGAATGTATACAAGAGATGAGAATGTCATCTTGAATACCTGCTACAATTTAGAACGTGCCATCAAAGTTCCATCAGTTAGATTGTCTCATGGGCCCAGCAGTTATTAGCAGGGAACAAATATTCAATTGTTCCATTTCTTTTCATGGCACACGTTTGGTCACCAAAATTTTTGTATTTCTATATTTGTATTTATACCTGTAATTATAGCAGTGGGAGACATCTCCTGGGAGAAGTCACAGGAGTTTAAAACAGTATTAATTTTTAATGACTCATTATTTTCTCACCATTGCACACAATGGGCATTTGGAGAATACATCCTTGTAGCTACTCTAATGCCCATTTCCTCTTATTTCAAACACTGCAACAGGTATTCAGAAAGCTCTGCAAAAACCTCAAAGCTTATCAGGATGCATTCCTACACTGTAACATTCCTTCCAGTTTCTGCTGTGAGGCCAAAGTCTATGAGGTTTGGGAAGTCCAGCTTGTGGAAGCAGTTAATTAGTTAATGTAGTTTTTCTATTAATGGTTGCACTGAACAGGATGAAATTACTCTCAAAAACTAACATTGCATCCTCCCACACTCTGCAGCTTCTTCCTGCTCCCATGCAGCACTGGGACAGTGATTCACAAAAAAAGATTTGTGGGGCACAAAGGTAAAATCCTTTCCTATACCTTGGTCTTAAAAAGGCTTTGATGGCAAAGGAAGCTGCACTGGGCTGGCTTCTGAAGCTGATATTCATAGTACTTATAATTTTAATCTAAAAGTGTAAACAGAAAGAGAGAAACTCTTAAGGACTTCAAGGCAAACTTGCATAAAGCCACTTGGAAGCCCTATTTCCACTTGCCACTTGTCCCTACCTGGTTGTCCCCAGGGATGTGCTGTGTGCTCAGCTTGTCATACCCACTGAGCCAGGCACATCAGCTTAGCTGTGCTTATCTCCTAACAAACATTAACCCAGAGCAATGCACCATCCCAAGGTCCAGCCCTGGTGTAAGAGGCTACTGTCCAACATGAACAAAATACAAGAAGAGACAGACATGCAAAGGGTGTTTTTTCTTCTTTTCAAACATGTAGGACTGTGTATTTCCACTAAACCTCCTGGAGATGAACTGATACATCAGAGATTTCCATGCAATGAGGTAAATCATGGTTTCTACTTGTTTCACACGGAAGAAAATTTAAAAGCTCAAACAACAACACAGAAAACATGTCAGAGAGGAAATCTGGTCTGCTGGCCTTCTCAAGTCCTGCATCTAGTCAAGAGAGGTTCAAAACCACAAAAAAGTGATAAATACCACTGATGGAAATGGCAGAGCTGTGCACAAGCTGCTCCCAGGTATCCCTTTCCTGGTGCTGCAGTTCTAGCTCAGGGAAGCTGTGCCACACACCAAGCTTTCTTCTCACTTCAAAAGCCACACAGCTTTCATTCTTTCCCCTGTTGTGTTCCCCTTCCTGCACACACATATTGAGTTTTTGACCAAGGTAAAAAAATTCATATTTTACATTTTCAGTTTTTACATCTGAAACCACGCTGTGCACCTCTACCAGTACAATGGGTTGATTATAACAGCACAGATTTATTCACATTAAAAAAAATAAAATCTCAGAGCAAACCGAAGAGAGCAGTAAAAGCAGATACAGGTAAAGCACACAGTTTTACTGAATGACCAGTTTCAGAGTAAGTTACATCATTATCCATTTCACCTCCTGCTCAACAGCTTTCCCCTGCCTTGTTTCCCAGCTTGAATTCTGTAGATGAGATCAGCTGTTCATATCCAGTTCATAAACAGCTGGAGAGATTTACCCTGCTGTGAATGAAACTTTGTTTGTGTCACTCAGGACAATTAGTATAATCTTAATTCCTCAGCTAAGGACAGAAAAGCAGCCTGCTGTAACAGTGCACCACAAAAGCTAAATAAATGTACAGGTGTCCTCAAAGTAGTTGGTAAATATGAGAGCCTGTGCATAGTTTTTGAGGGTAGATTTACAGTTTAAATCACTTAACCTTAAAAAAACAAAGACAAAACCTCTATAGGTATAATCAGTCCAAAGCCATTTCCTTTCACTGAGGTTGTACAGCTACTTTTCATGCTAAATTCGGTGCCAGCAAAAATGCTATTGCCTTCAATAATAATTAGAGAGGTGGCAGCAAGGGTTTTCTAATTAAAGTGGATTTAACTTTTGTATGTTAATTACTCTCAGTTAGTATCAATCAAGTAAAGGAATAATGGGGTCGTTTCACATTTAAATCACAGAAGCTTCAAGCATAAGCTGCCTTAGAGGAAATTAGCCTGTAATTGAACAGTGTTATTAATAATTGCCTGTAAATGGTAATAGCCAAGCTGTTGCACAGGCTGTGCCTTGTGGTTACAATTACAACCATACACACAAAAACTGACAGAGGTAAATTCTAAATAATCCCTTCTCAAGATTTCAATCTGCTGAATTTTTTTTTTTTACATCTCCCGCCTTCATAATTAGCATTATCCATCTTTGCCTGCCACGAGTTGCACAGGGCACTGTGATGTTTCAGCACAGCATCCCTGCCTGTGCTCACCTGCCTGCAGACAGCAGGGGGACCTCCCTGTCCTCCCTGCTGCTCTCCCCTGCACTCACAGGCAATTTTTCCAGCCTGAAGAGCTGCTTTTACATGCAGCAGTTAGCACAGAGCGAGACTCTGCTCATCCCAGAGCCCTAAATGTACGACCACGCTGTGAGAACTCATTAATAATATTGCCCACTGACACATTTAAACTTCCTTTTGCCTGTGCAGTCTCTATTAATAGTCTAAACACATAATCGAGCAACTGGTACATGTTGTCCGCAGAAAAAAATTACTTGTCTTCATAACAAGCTTGAAGCCTTAAGTTTTCTGTAGTGTTTTCTGAACAGGTGGACAGAATGTGCATGCATCTCACAATTAGATGGGAGTAGTTTGAAAAAGCAGATCAAAATTGATATCAAAATGATGTTTACCTTCAGCTGAACTATAATTTTACTCAAGGACTCTGGCAGAAGGAGATTTTTGTGCTGTCTCATTCCAAGAAGCACACCTATTATTGTGCATCCACCAAAATAAAAGACTGTACCCCTTAAAGAGTTTGATTC
This sequence comes from Catharus ustulatus, assembly GCF_009819885.2. NCBI lineage: Eukaryota > Metazoa > Chordata > Aves > Passeriformes > Turdidae > Catharus > Catharus ustulatus. The sequence continues at coordinate 5,669,055 of NC_046222.1, read as the reverse complement.
AAATGCAATCTTCTCTAAAATTACCCAGAGGGGGAAAAAATTAAGAACAAAAAAAAGCAGGTAGGGAGATCCTCTAATCCAGAAGACTGCATTATTTCCTCAGCAAAGAAACTAAATACATAAATACAAGAAAACACAGGAAATGCATCATGCTATGCCTCTAAGTTTCCTCCTACTTCCCAATGTCAGGCAATTTTTGAAAGTTTTACTAAATGAGCAGGAGAGTTACTGCAAAGCCAACCAACATCACCAACTTCAGCAGCAGAATCACAGAAATACAAGACCTACTTATCAGCTTTAGCCGATTCCAGTGCTCCTGACAAGACCCCACAGAAAACAAAGGGCATTTTACTGGTAAAAAGCAAATGAAAACTTACCTGAGTTTAAACTTTTTTCAGGAACAGTCAGGTGAAATATGAAATTACTTGTCTCTTTCTCCAACTTGTTTGGCAGTCAGCCCAGCTGTATATTTCTATGTGATTACCCTGACCTTTAATTTAAAAATTAAGCTTTTATATTATAATACCTGATCACAAAGTATAATGTTCATTGCTATCCTGGAACTGAACTCTCCTTGAATAATGCTCATCCAGTGAGCCCACACCTACAAAACCAGAGCAGCATCCATCACTCTCTGTTTCCTCCTTACATCAGGGTGCTCATCCTCAGCTGTGTACTGGGAAAGGCAACACCTGCTACAGGGCTCTGATGTGCACAGAACAGCCACAACCAAGGGTGCTTCTGCTTTTCTATTTTTAATAACTTTTCAGTATTAATGCATTCCCATAATACAACAAAAAGAACAACGCGGAGGAATTGTTTTGTTGAACTTCTGGGAAGTTTTCATAGACACCTTCCCCTTAATGAGTCTGTTTATAGGCTGAGGGGGAAAAAGTTAATCTGAAAACTGCTTTCTTGTACCCATTTGAACTTTTAGGAGCCACAACTAGGGTAGGAGCATGGAAACAAACATGTGGCTGAGGAGCAGCACAGACAGAGCTGCAGTCCTGAACAGCTCCTGGGTCTTTGCAGGGCTTGTTGAAGCTGTGTCCTTTTCAGAGGCTGAGCACTGTTTGCAGCAAGTACAAATTGCATTTGGCTCCCAAACACTTTCTCTACCATTTCCTTTTGGACAGTCTCACTTTTTTCTCTCCTTAAAATGTCCCACATATCATTTCAGAGCTCAGTACATTGCTCTCTCTTAAACCATTTTTTTCTTGAGATTTATTTCAGGCTCTTCCTTGAGGAGCCCGTGCTGTTCCTCTCAGGGAGGGACAGGGAATTCTACACATGCACCTGCTCAGAGATCACAGAAACGCACTTGCAGCTTCCCATATGGGAATTAATCCCTTAAACCTACAGGCAGCAGAAAAACCCATGAAAATGTATGGCTCTGAGAGACCAGACCAGCCTCACTTCACTGAGAGCAAAGGAATAAAGGTAAAAGTGATATTCGTTGGGTTTTTTTGGTTGGTTTTTTTTTTCTTTTTTTTTTTTTTTTCCCCAGACCTTGAAAGAAAGAACTGCAGAAGGCAGATGTCCTGGCTGGATGCTCTCTCTCACCTCACTCAGCAGGATGCTGGGATGATTTTTGGCCCCTTTCAGGCTCCTTTAACATCAGAGTTGAGTGAGTGTGAACGAGCACAAGCAGGGCTGAGAGTGGGGACCTTTCACACCCACTTGGTGCAGGTGCAAAGAGCTGGGAGCACAGCACAGCCCTTACACAGCCCTGCTAGGGCTGCCAATGGTACACCAGGAAATGATCCCTCGGATGCATTTAAACCTCAATCTTTTCACTCTTTCCAAAGCACTTCCCAGGTTTAAGAGTTGGATTTGTAAACTATTCTTTATGTTCTGCCCTTCCTAGGCTCCCTGTGATAATATTGCTAATATAGCTCTGATTTCTTGGGTTTCCTGTTGAAATTAGGATCCTGGCCCCCCAAATAAGTGGGGGGAAAAAACCCAAAACAACTGAAACATCTCCAGGCGTTTCCCTTTCTCCCACAGTAGCCAAATTGTGACAACTGGAACAGCATTTTACCTTGATCCAAAGATGGATGTAAAGCTGGATCTTCTGAGCTATTTTGGAGGACAAGTGTCTGATGAACCATTTCTAAAATCATTTTCTATTTGTGCTGCTGTACAATACATCCAGTAACCACAGAATAAGAGAATAACAAGGATGCAACTCAATTCTTGTGCACTGCAAGGGTTCAGATGGCTTAATGATAGATAAAAGCTCACAGTTCACTAATGTCTTGTTCTCTTAGGTTTAACTTAGTTCAAGAACATTCTGTCTACAGATATGCACAAATTATTTTGGGGGAAGAAAATACAACGTGGATAAACACCAACATGACAGTGTCAGCCACAGGAGATGGAAATGATACAGAAAAATACACAACTCCCAACCACAACATAGCATTAGCACTCTCAAAACTCAAAAAAGGATAAAAGCTTTATTGTTAACTGCCTTAGCCCACATTGCTGATATTAATATTGAAAGAGCCCAAACAACAAACCAGCATACACCACTCCAGCAGAAATCTCCCATTAAATGGAAAAAAACCAGATATCAGGAAGGCCTAGCAATCATAAACTTCAAATTAACAACAAAGAATTGCAGCCTTCATGCAAATACACTGACATGTGTAAGAAGATTTGAGTTTTAGACCACTTTGGAAACTCATTTTTGGTTCCTGAAGATGCCCAGCAGAAGGAACAGCCACTCTTACGAAGACCAACATCAGAAGCACCATCAGCAAGGTGCAGGTGGTGGATCCAGAGCTCCCAGAGGTGGATCCAGCTCTGACAGACTGAATCCTGGAGGGAAGGACTGCTTTGAAAGGCAGTAGCAGTGTTGGCATCCCCAAGGAGCCACTCGTGTTGGACATGAAGCCACAATCTCATCCCTGCTGGGAAGGTTTGAGTCACAGCTCCTGGTGTCCCTCCTAAAAAGCTTCCAGCCCTTTTCCATTGGCTGTGGTTGTTAATGGCAGGGCCATGAATTAACCCAGGTTATAATCAATATCTCCTGACAGAGCAGCAGGTCCTGACGGACTGGGAATGGTGGCTGCAGCCCCTGCCCTGTGGTGTGACAGTCACAAAGCACTGCCAGGGTGACAAACTGTGACAATCAGCTGGACAGCCACCCCCTCCTGCCAAAACCAACAGAGGCCCAGCAAAAGCAGTGCATAATTCAGTGAATAACTCCCTCTGAAAAGCCCTTGAGTATGGCTAAATAATGACCTTGTTTACCTCATTTAGCCCCAAGTTCTCCAAGTAAGAGCTGGCCATGAAGAGTTCTTGTGCTCTCTGATATCCAGCCGGGACAACGTGTCCTGTCTTTGTTTTCAGCCATCAGGCTTGTGTCAAACACACCCTGACAGCTGCAAAATTTTTTTGGTGAAAACAATAATTCCAGTTTTCCTTTCCATCTGCCTGCAGATGGTTTAAATCTGACCCATCAAACAGCAATGAAAAAAAAGGGAAAAATAATATTCCAGCTGAAATGAAATTACGATGATTACTGATTTCATATAAAGAAAATGTGAAATCTCAGGTCTAAGATTTGCACAAGAGTCTTTGTTGTGGTGAATTAAACTGTGCACAGGAGAACTGGAGGTTTTATCAGTTGGTCTGGGTTCTCTATATTTCCTCTCAAACCTCTGCAAACCAGCAAACAGCAACATCAAAAATAACCAACAATGTCTGTCATGGATGACAGCTGCATCTTCTCCTTCACTAGGGAGAACCTTTCTTAAGAGCCACAGAAATACAGCTCAAAATCTTAGAAAGGAATTTCTGAAGGCACAGATCTGAAGCTGGGGAACCCCATTCAGTTTCAATGTTAAGTTTCTCCACGTTTCAAATTCAAATTAAAAAATTGATATGGTTCCCAGTCTGTTATCAATTCCCTGCACCACAAACACTATTTATCAAGAATGATGAGTTTGCTCATGAAGAACATCAAGGTTTTGCTGGTCAGGCACCATCCAACAGGTTGCAGTGCCTGTTTGACAGGACCAACACACTGCAAAGTATCACAGACACCAAGCAACTAAAAGAAATTCCTTCCTGCCCAGGGATCTGGGGGGGAAGAATGAAATGCCATGGCTTGTTGTGCTGGGCTCACCACAGTGTGGGCATGGCATGGAAGAGGAAAGAAAGAAGTTCAATGTCCCATCCTTGAGTGTTTCTGCCTCTGCCTCTATTTGCCTCACCCAAATCTGGCACAAGCAGATTCTGGTTTTTTGGTGTCCGCTTTCATGCAGAAAGCAACTATTTCTCCCTCAGAGATGAGAACAGAAAGCCTGGCCACACATGAGCCACAAAGCATTTTTTTGAGCCATGGGCTTTAGCAGTGATTTCAAACTAGTGCCTCATCCAGCCTGGTAGCAATTTCTGGTCATTTCCAGGTGAAACTGGTGGTGGAATATATGCAGGTTAAGAGCTGAGGAAGCAAGAATTCACTTGTAAACTTTGTAAATTAGGAGAATGCAAATTAAAGAATTAAAGAATTGCAAATTGCTCCAGATTGCCAGTGCCCATCCAGGGGACACAGGTAAGGTGACATTGCAACACAGGTCAGGTGATGATGAGGTTCAGTTCCAGACCTCATAAAGATCTCCTCAAGGATGTTGACACAGAGATGTCACAGCAAGGCAGGGAAGAGTGCCTGGGAGCAAGGAGAATGAGCAGCAGCAAATCTGATGCACTTAAACTATTTCCCTGGGCAGATTAAATGAGACTTTTCCTGAGGGAGCCAGAAAGTACCCTGAGCTCCTGTCCTTCCACTTTGCCATCACCCAGGCTGCTGTTCCTGCAAGCACTTCCATTTGTTGTGACTGAAATCACTGAGCAAACAGAAGGAGCTTGCACCTTTGGACATTGGCACATCCAAGTGTCCCAGCTGATGGACAGGAGAAATTCAGTATGACACAGAGCTGCAGCCCCATGGGCCTGGACATCCAGGAGTTTGGAACACTGTCCTTAAAGCAGTGGGACTGGAAAACAAGAGCAAGGAAAGAGGTGGAAAAAAATGAGTAAAAACAACAGGTGGCTAAGTCACACCAAATATCCTGTAGAATTTGGAAGTGGTACAGTTATTACACACAGAGGATGCGTTACCCTCTGGAAGGGTGTCTAAAAAGCAGCATAATACTCAATTTTGAAAAAATTATGTTAAGAGTTTCGGTGATTTTATTTTTAACTTCCCACTGCAGTGCTCCCTAAGCCTGACATGGGAATGCAGGTTTCAACTCTCCCTGTCTAAATAAAAGCTAAATTGCAAAACTGTCATCCTCTCCTAAGCAGCAGCCCCAGCTCAGGAAATTGAGCTCTGTGTGCTGGTGACTAATGCTGCTGTCACGCTCCTCGGGCTGCACTGCCCAGGGACAGCTCTGCTCTCCCTCTGCCCCTCCTGAAGGGCCAAGCTCAACCAGACCAGCACTGCCCCACCTCCAGCCAGAAGGGATTCCTGTCTGCTGCACTCAGGTGCCTCGTGGGAAGCAGTTCCACCATCCACCAGGAGGTTCTGCACAGAATTTCAGGCAGAATCGCTCCAGCCCATCCAGCCTCCTCCCTCTCTGTCCAGTGGGAATCACAGATTATCTTGGAACAGACACAGATGCTTAAAAAAAAGACAGGATGATGGAAAAAAACATGACACAAAGCCTCCTCACGTGAGCAATGAGTCCACCCCACAGCTGTCAGCTTTGTTATGCATGTTTTACATATTTACATACACAAGATATTTCCAAACATCCTTGTGTTTATTTAAAACTCCATCAGAAACATGTCTGGTAAAACAGACACAGTGCAAATATATTTACTGGATGACACTTGCCTGCATTGTTTTTAAAATGCATTAGGGGTCCAAGGCTCAAAAAAGAGAGAAAAAAGTCCCAGTTTTCCAAATGAGGAAGAGCTAACTCTGTAATCCTTCAGCATTCACCTTACAGCAAAGACCTTCAGCCAAAGAGTCAGCAAACGAATGAAGCAACACTTCTAAAACAAGGACAGCTGCCACATTAGAGAAAAGGCTTTTTTCTGCTCACATGTCACACATGCCAGTTGCTTATGGGTGGGTGGTGGGGGTGGGCTGGAATGGGAATAAATCCTTCGAAGGAAAGGCTGAACAGCCCTCCTCGAGTGGTGTAGAAAAGATATAAAAAAACGAGTTCAAGATCAGAAAGGAGGTGTGTGCCTCCTAAAAACACAGCTGGGAAATCATGGGGAAGAGCATGGAGATGACTTCCCACAGAAAAAAACCAAGAAAACCAAGGGGGTGGGAGGGACCATGGGCTGCTCCACGTTACCTTGTCAGGTGGGGCAGGGGTCTGTCCCCATAGCCAAGGGATTGACTTCCACACAAAATCCAACCAGAAGGAAAAGGGGGCAGAATGAGCAGGGGGAGCTGTGCAATTTGTGGCATTCCCATTCTGCATGGGCCCTGCTGCTCACAAGACAGGGTAGTGCAGGAGAAACACATCAGCAAGTAGGGAAGATTTATCCAGCCTGCCACCCCAAAAGGGCTTTACTGATGGTGTTCTACAGAAGCCTCCTCGTTGGCTTCCACACAGATGCCAAAAAATAAGTGCATACCTTTTACATTGGCCATTTGAGAGAGACCAGGGAGTTTCCCACTGAGAAACTGGCTTCCTTAAAGTTGAATTTTCTCTTTATCCATCTCCATCAGAAAAGAATAGAGTGCTATTCTTAAAAGGGAACAGATTTTTTGGTTTTGGCCAGAGATAGAAATCTTTGTTGCTATATTTGGCTTCCAATGCAGGACTCTCTGCTTGCTGGTGGGAGGAGGAAATTAGAGCTGGTGTTATTCATAACTAAATGGGCACGAAAAACAAACCACCTCCCTTTGAACCTCGGTGCTACTATGGGCATTCACATAACAAATCATTTTCAAAGCCTGTGATACCTCTGTACATGCAACAGCCGACATCAAAACTTTATTACCCACTCATTTTCCCATAGTGATAAACTGTTGCAGATGTACAGTTATTGTCAAGGCAAACACATTGGTGCAGTTCCTGGTGTTGGTTTGTTGTTTTGTTGGCTTTTGTTGTTTTTTGGATTTTTTAATATAATTTCTTTCTTGTCTTCAAAGAAAGCAAAAGTGATATTTTGGAGGAGAGACAGTTACTGGAAGGCTGTGGCATCCAGCCCCCCCTCTCCTCCTCCTCCCAGCAACCCCAAAAAAGAAATCAGCTAAATTACTCGGCATCCCAGCCCAACGCACAGCTCAGCCGTGAGGAATTCTCACCAGATGTCTCGGTCCCCACCCAGCCTCCCACGTCATGAAGGCAGCATAACCCCTCCGAGCCTGAGGTCCTGCAGGGACAGCCAGCCCCAGCCACCCAGCCTGGAACATCCAGGACAGGCTGGTGACACCCCTGTCCCACCAGGGACACCCTGCCTGGAACATCCAGGACAGCCTGGTGACACCCCTGTGCCACCAGGGACACCCAGCCTGGAACATCCAGGACAGCCTGGTGACACCCCTGTGCCACCAGGGACACCCAGCCTGGAACATCCAGGACAGCCTGGTGACACCCCTGTCCCACCAGGGACACCCAGCCACAGCCCCAAGCCTGGCCACTCTTGTCTGCTCCTCCAGCACAGAGTCCAGTCCCACTCCTCTCCTTTTTTGTGACCTTCCTCTGTGCCAGGTGGGCACCTACAGCCCAGTTCAGGTGGCACTGAGCACCCTGAGGTCACCCAGCTGGTCCCTGGCTCCAAGGGACAGTCCCATGCACCCATCTGGGACCCAGTTTCCAGCTGTTGACACCCACAACAACATTTATCCAGAGGTATCTGGTAAGATTCTCCATGGGTCTTAAATTCACTGTACCCAACAGAGTGCCAGTGATTCACATTAATGGAGGACATGGATTGTCATGAATAAAATCAGCCACAAAGTAATGTATCCTCCCCCTGCTTTCATTTCTCGATGCAATGAGAGCACAGAAATAACCCCTGTGAGCACCTGGACAGCCAGCTGTGGGGTAGTACAGTTGGAGACCAGCCCTGGCAAGAGCAGAACTTAGAGGGACAAGAAAAATCACTTCAGGTATCTCATTCCCCAGTTTAACACACTCCTGCTTCCTAAAATACATTTCTCTCTGGGTGGCTGAAAGCAAAGGGATCCTATGCCTCCTTTCACTGACTAAACCACAGTGTGCACACCTTCCTCCAAAGAAAGGCATTTTCTGCAATGTTTATCCTACATTTTCCTTCCCAGTTTCTAAGCCCTTACATTATTCTGGTATTTTTTGATAGCTGCCACATCCCACTCTAGATCATTCATCATGGGGCATTGTTTGCTTATTTTCCAGCAGTCCACATCCCACCTTCACCTCCACTATTGAAACTGCTCCTCAAGCCCATTCTCTCCTATAGAAAGAATGCTGAACCCTCTCTCCTCCTTTCCTGGCCTCCCTCTCCTGGAGTTTTTGGCTGCCAGTTCTCTCCAGCTCTTCATCCCAGCCTGAGAAAGAAGAGCCCAGTGATTCTGCACAAAATGCCCTACTTGCTGTCTGGTCCGGGAAACAGGGCCTGGAGTGGGATGTATGGGAAAAATCCTGCTCATCTCCTGATGCTCTGAACCAGAGTACATCCCATATGGTCAGGATCTTCAGAGGATTTTGCAACTAAATTCTTAACAGCTCCCTGCTGATTGCGTGCAAGTGGCAATTTTTCAAAGCTGAGTGCTTGGCCAAAGCTTGGAGGCTTTTTTTCCCCCCACTGCTGGAGCAGTAAATGATGTAGCTGTGACCAAAACACCAAACCTCCAGCCCTTGAGCCAGAACACAGATGTGCAAACATTTCTTAATTAAACAGTTGTAAAATAATTTTAGCAAGGGCAGTTATCCCCTTAGAGGGAATTACTGAACTTTGCCAAAACAAAAAAAAAATCAATTTGAGGTAAATAAATTGCATGGAAAATCTCTGCCTGATGACTGTCAAAGTTGCCAGGAAACAATAAAATTAAAAAAGGGTCTTACACTAAGAAGTCTCAGGTTGTGATTCTACTAGGTCTGACTATAAAATGGTGTTAATGTAATTTTTAAAAAGATGTTAAGAACAAAAGAGGACATTGTAGCATAAGCACTTGACAGTGCCTGAGAAGGCAAGCCTGTGCCTTCATGAGATCTCTGCTTGAAATCCCTTCAATGCAAGGCTTTTACTCAGTTTAATTTTAGTACACAACCAGTTTAGAACACTTGTTTTACAACATTTTCAACAGAAGACAAATCATTGGCTCTAAAAATTAATCTCATGCAAAGAAGAGAAACTCAGGATGCAGAAATTTACAAAGAGATTTATGAGTTCTTCAGTTGCATAAGAACAAAAAGAATTAGCTAATTGTTGAGAAATACAGACGAAACTGAAAATGCTACATAAAAAATATAACAATAAAATTCACATTAAATTATTTATTCAGTAATAAACAGTGACACTTTTCTTTATACAAAGGCCCCCCCACCCCAGTTTTTGATGCAAGGGGCAAATATTCCAATGGAGTTTTGAGGGAAGCAAGGTGGGAAAACAGGTGGGGGGAAGAGAGGGACCCTGATTTGACTGATGGTTTTAAACAATGGCTACAAAGAGCGAGCAGGGAAAGTGCAGCACAGTTCTGCAGATACTTCAGTCAATTCCTGTAAACCTCAAACTCCTATAAAACACTGGCTGTCTAGGTACCAAATACCTGAGCCCCAGCTCACCAGAATCAAGGCTGGAGCAGCCTCCAGGCCACCACTGGACTGTAATTCAGCATCCAAGGCTAGTCCCAACCATCTCAATGCCACTGAAGGATTCCAGGGACACTGAGGGGAGGAAACAACATCCAGGCTTCTATGGGCAAGCAGCCACAGAGCACAGCTGATTTATATTGGAGGCTTGAGCCTTAGAGCAGGTGCATTAAATAATTGGAGTGTTTTAATGACCCCCATCCCTACACTTTCTTTATTGGGAGCTGAAAAAATAAAAATGGTGCATCTACCAGGGAACTGCAGCCCAGCTTTCAGAGATCCCACTGTGGTGGCCTGGACTTTGCAGAGCAAGAGCTGGGAGAGCAGACCAAGGACAGCTAAAACATGACTTTCCAGGGACATCTGCAGTTCCCCTTGGCAACCAGCTCACCCCATAAGTATCAACCTGCTAACGCAGCCTAAATTTAGTATATTGACCAGTGTCTGCCCAACCATGTCAATACAATTTGGAGAGGATCATCTCTGCTCCCAGCTCCACCAGCTCAACCTTTCCAAGACCACTCCAGCGTCTCCTGGATTTTGAACTTGCTCAGGCAAGAGAACCTTACTTTATAAAAGGGGCATCTTCCTGCACCACAACTCTCAGATTGTGCCCATAGGGCTAATATGTAAAAGCAGTATTTATTTTTAAATACTTTCCTGCTTTACATGAGATTTTAGTTCCAAACAACATGCATCAATTTTTATTAAAACCCACACACAAACAATATTTATCACTAAATACCCTTTAGAAGCTCAAAGGCTGGCATACCAAAACCAAGAATTCCACCTGAAAAATATATATATTTCTAAATTGTTTATAAGGAAATATATATGTCGCTGGTCCATTGATACGGAGCAAAAGCTTGTACCTGAAATTAATTAAAATAATCATAATCAGAGATAGGCTTGTCTGCTGAAAGGCAATATATTGCACCTCTCTACATAACTGCTGATTCCATGATCATCTTTACAGATACAAATCAGGTGATTTGAAAGGGTTTTTTTAAATGTGTTTTTGTTGTGTTTGGGTTTTTTTAACAAGTAGGGAAAAAATTCACTCCTGAGTTAACAGAGAATGCAATAAAATGCCTACATTTTCCATCTCAGATGAGATTTGATGAAGTCATTCACTTCATTTCCAAAGGACATGCATTTGAGGCACGAGAGTGGAACAGAGGGAACCAGGTTTAGCTACATGTGCATGTGTATGAATATATTTGTAGAGAAATATATCCATACACATGTAGAATTCTGGGAGGGGGATAGCAAGACATATGTAACAGCCTGGAAGCAGAAAGGCTGGGTGAGGCAAGGCAATCCTAAGGGCAGGCTGGGGGAAATGTGACATTCCCCTCCCTGTCTGAAGGCTGGGATGAGAGATCTCTTCTCAAAAGTGTTTTGATGCAGGTGTGGGTGATTGAGACAAAACTGCCATTCACCGAGGACCACATGAACTCGTGTGTCTGGTGAGGGAAGGGATCAGAACAGAGTCCATTCTACTATTGCCAAGTGCAGCTTATTCAGCTCTTCAGAAATTCCAGAAATCCAATCTCCTGGGCAGCCAGCACCTGCACTATTCCATCTTCTTGTTGGGATGGAAATGGGCCGTCGGAAAAAACTGGCGGACTACTTGAACCCTTCCAGTTTTCAAATGAAGACATAAAAATTGATGTCAGATTTCTCAACATTAACAGGAATAAAATAAAATCCTGGACAACTTCGAGGAGGTCAGTATTTTGAGTTTCTTGAAATAAAACAATAACTTCCCTATGTTCTCCCAGAAACAGTGACAGAGTACAACATGTTTTATAAGCCCTCTCAAAATGAATCATCCACTTTCTTGGGACAGCATCAAAACACACCACACAGAAAAAGAATGACACAACTCCTTTAGTAAATGCATTAAGACACACATCTTATCTATGACCTGATTTCTAGGGCCTTTTTTTTTCCTATCTGAAGAAACACAAGCTGTCTCAACCTTTCAGCTCCTCCTTGCTGCCATCGATTCCCCACCACTGCAGGCGAGCTCTCCCCTCTTCCAAGAGCAGAACCACGGCAGCATCTGCTTCTCATAAGCACTTCTGTGCGTGTGTGCAAGAGTGCGTGTATGGGAAAGAGGGAGAGAAGGAAATCTGCTGAATTTAACTTAAAAGTTTGTCACAGGGAAGGATGGGTTTGTGGTTTTTTTTTTTTTCCTTTTCCATCCCTTGTATTTTAGAACACAGGAGGGCTGCTGCTAGGCACTTAAGGCTTTTCCTTTCTCACTTGATTGCACAAATGACAATCGGTGACCGAGGGGAAAAGGAGAATTTATTTCACCTTCAAGGTCGACAGACTGGTGCATGAATGGCTACAGACAACAGCAGGTTTTTATTGGCACTTGTCACCCAGAGGGTGCAGAAGTTCTGCCAGCTCAGTCCCAGGTTCAGCAGCAGACACTGGGTGCAGAACAGTAGTCCTGGAGGTGGAAGAGGCAACAGCTTCCCCACTCCTTCATCCCCACTAGCCAACAACTCAGCGATACAATCCAGAAAGAAATTCCAGTGCAAACTGTGGGCCTGTTTCATTCCTGTCCCGTTCTGCTTTAACATCTAGAATTAACCAGAGGAGTCCCTCATAGTATGAGCTTGTGAAGGGGAAGGCAGTGAGCAGACTGCTCTTGTTAGGCTTTAAACTATTTCAGGAGGTGAAACACCTCAAAAATAATGCTCCCTTTTCTTATGCTTCCCCTGCCACCCAAACTCTCCCTCCCTGAAGTTCAACGAGGACACACAGTCTCTGATTTCCACCTTTGCCATGTCCAGGGGAGAAAAAAAAAAAAAAAAAAAACCAACTTAGATTTTTTTTCCTCCCAGTATTTCTAATACTGTGAGCATTCCTAAGTCAGAACTCTTTTTCTTGAGATATTCCCTGAACTGTACTGTCCTGATAAGAAAGTGAACTGTGGCAGCTGATACTCTGTTCCCTCCCCTACAGTTTTCCCACTGCATTATGAATTTATTGACAAATTGAGGAGCTAGCTCCACCAGAGCAGCAATAATATAAAGAACTGTCATGAGAGTGAAATTTATTGAGAGAAAGAAATACTGATGGACTACAAAGATGAGGAAAAAAAACCCCACCACATTTAATTCATCATCCCAACACAGACTACAACCTTATTACTTTAAAGCAATATTTAAGCATAGCCCATTCAGCATTTATACGCTGTCTCCAACTTCAAATCACCAAGGTAGAGACTTAAGGGTCTTGCCAAATTGTGATATAATCCTAATGCCTCCAGTGCCAGCATGTCAAGCCCTCTGCCTTGACAAGGAAGAATGCTCAACACCTCACAGGATCAAGTTCAAAAAGCCTGGAGGGAAGCAGCAGTGCAGGGAACCTCAGAGTGGCATGCACTTCCCAGTGCCCCCTCCCCTTTCACACACAGATCCATGTGGTCTCCACCTGACAAAACTACATTTACAACACTCAGTGCCTTAAAATTAAACTCTTTCTTATCTCAGCCATGTGTTTGTCTCTTGGTTTTTCCAGGCCAGTGTGCCTTTCAGACAGGGATGTCTGAGAGTGACAGAAATATAACGCTTTGTAAGAGCCTTAGGAAACATTGCAGAAGGACCCTGGGTGCACAGAGCAGAAAGGCAACATCTCCAAGCAACAGCCAGGACCCAGCAAACCAGCTCCTGACCCTGGGATGCCCTCAGTCCCATCTAAGCTGACACCTGGGAGTCCCCAAGGGCTGGGCACAGAGCCTGACCCAGCTCCAGCGCACGGCGACCTCGCAGCCCTTACCCAGGATTTCATTTGGCTCACCTTGGCTCCAACCACAGCCTTCCTTACACAAGCCAGAGCCAAGGCCCAGGCCAGGGGGGTTTCCCAAGCACAGGGCTGCGCTTCCACGAGGCCATGCTGCTGTTCCAAGGCCAGGCTCTGCTGCTGGTGGCTGCCAAGCCCCGGGGTGTGCAGGCTCAGCGCGCGCGGCTGCTTCCGACACCGCAAACGCATCCTGAAGTCAACGGGAGATGGGAACTGCAGTGCTTGCCTCGAGCTGCTCAGAACACAGAGCAGGCCAGTTGAAACCCTTTTGTTTCCACAAGCCACACATTTTTATCAACCTGGATTTTTAATATATCTTTTTTTTTTTTTCCATTTCCCTGAATATTGATGTTGTAAGTTACCACCTCAAAATGGCTTAGCTGAAAGTCCTGCCTGTGAGATTGTACTGCAACACAACCCACAGGGAACTGTGATCAACATCTTCAATGGATCACAGATGAGGCCCATATTTGTGTCTGATTTAAGAGTATTTGGTCCATTTTGAAATGCAGTTGCTGTGACCTCAAGCTTTGCTCTGTGCTAAAGGTGTTTGCGAGCTTCTGACAATCAGCACGGCACAAAGCCACCTTTAGAAGCAAGAAAAACAAAAACACTTTTACTACAATCTAACACCAGGAAAAAATATTTGGCTGAGACTTCAGGTGCGAATTATACTTGCTTAAGCTAGAACAAAAGGACAAAAACATCAGAATCTAGTAAAGTGGAAACAAAGGAGTTTAGCTCTTTAAAAAGAAAGGAAAGATAGACATTTGAGGTAACAAACAAAAAAACCCAAAATGCACAAACACATCACAGACATCTAAAAATAGCATTTTATACATTTTTGCCAGTGCTTCTCTGAGAGCAAGTTCTTTAAACAGAACTTAACAATTTTACAATTTTTTTAAAAAAATATGTCATCCTAAAATAGCCCATCAATCCTTACCCAAACTTTCTGTATTTCTACAAAAATAGATGCACAAAGAGCTACAAAATACTGTATTCCTGAAAGAAGGCGCACTGTAGTCAAGGGAGAGTCTTTTTCCTGACTATTGAGACTGTCCATAAAAATATCAAGCTGAACAAAACAAAACACTGTTAAAGGAGCAGAAAGGAGTTAGGTTGCCCAGCTGCAGCAGGCTCAGATGAGGAGAGAAAGAAAAGTTAGGTTTCTGGTTTGTTTTTTTTTTTTCCAACACTGTGGGACCCATAAACGGCCTTACAAATAAAAGGCTCAATAGCAAAACCAGAACAGTTGGCCCTTCATCTTCATGTGTGTCCTTTGCTCCATGCAGAAGGAGTCAACCACTGCTGCATCACCCTGCATCACCAGCTCTGCCCACTCCAGCTCCAGCTGGTCTCAGTTTCTCTGGACTTCAGAACCAAGCAGTTTCCTTGCTCTTGTCCTGATGCTGTAGACCTACGTTTCAGAAGAGAAAAGGAAAAGAACTAATATTAATAAATATTAATTAACAAATTAAATTTTTTTTTCTGCCCCAAGCAACTGAAGTGAGGATAAACAAGTTTTGTTTAAGAAAAATAAATAAATAAATAATGGAAAAACTAAAAAAAAAAAAAATCACAATTTAACAGTAATTTAACAGTTTAAAGGACTTGTCAGCAACAGCATTACTGCTCCAAACTTTTTAGTTTATGAGGGGTAAAATTAAACCATATTGAAAGTTTGATTCTGGCTCAAGCATTTCAGCAATGGTGACAAAATTCCTGTATGCACTTCTTTGGTTTGAGATAATGTGGAGCATGGCATGGAGTGAAAAAGTCCTCCAATAAAGGTCTGTATCAATTATCCAGTATGCAGCAGAGCAATTATTTCCAGGCAGGGTCCAGCCAGAGACACCATCTCCTCTAGAAAATGCCTGGGACACGTCAGGATTTCAGTTTCTGTGGCATTTCACCTCGCAGAGGACAGAGGGAAAACCTTCCTGCAGCAGGCAAAAAACCCCAAATAATTTCACCTACAGAGTGCAAGATCTTCAGCCAAGAATGGCTAGTGCTTCCACATGGGAAAAATTAATGGTTTTCAGCTTGCATTTGTTATGAGTTTCTCTAACATTTTCCTTTGTAAAAAAGTGAGGACTATCTAATAAATGTGGTGCTATGTTGTGGCTTTAGCATTACAGACTTGGAACCTACATTATAATCTGGGATTTCTCTGCTCCAGAGGGATCCAATCCCTAGATTCACACCTAACAGGGCATAAACCTCAAATCCAGACAATAAAAGGGGAGGTGCAGATTAAATTTCCCAAAGAAGATACATTCTTGCTCCTTTATAGGGAAAGTAAAAGACTGAGATGCAGGCATGTATTTTCAGGGGTAGTAAGGCATTCAATTAAAACCTGCCCTTTGATGTTTTGCGGTAAGTAAATCATATTTCATGAAATGAAGGTACATTTCCCTCGATACATCATCATTCCTGCTATGCAATGTATCAAGGCTTGCTAAGAATTTAGGGTTAATTTCACCACTCATGTAAACAGGGGCAACTCCAGTCCTCAATGATGTTGTGACCACTGGAGCTCCCTGTTCATTTGACGTTTAACCTGTGAAAAGTGACAGATCCATGTGCTAGGCATGGATCTCATTTCCAAATCCAATCACACAGTGAACATGAAAGAAGACCCACAAGTTTTCAAACAGCCTAGTAGGCATGGAGGATTCAGATCTGACAGCTACCTCATTGCTTTAAGATTATAAACAGTTAAATATTTAATGATGATCAACATTTCAGAGCTGAGCTGCAAAGCAGTGAGCACTCACATAAAAGATGAGAGCATATGGCTCTATCCATGTGAGGAT
This sequence comes from Catharus ustulatus, assembly GCF_009819885.2. NCBI lineage: Eukaryota > Metazoa > Chordata > Aves > Passeriformes > Turdidae > Catharus > Catharus ustulatus. The sequence goes on along the minus strand of NC_046222.1, from coordinate 5,652,644 downwards.
TCCCAAGCAGGGCACAAACACTTGTGTGTCCAGCAGTGAAGAGAAAGTGGAAGCAAAGCCCACAGGTGTGGTTAACCAAACCTCCAAACCTTGTTCAGTGCTTTCTGCTCCATTTCACATGCACTTGTACCTGTTCCTTCAGATTGGAAAAACTGGGATACCCCTCAGCTAGAGCATGCCTATAAAAACATGTTCAGAGGCTCTTCATTCAATGAAGTTGTCTCCTTGTTGCTTGAGCTGTTTTTTTCCCTGGCAGCATCATACACAGACAGTCATAATGAACTGCTGTTAGTTCCCTTCAAAGCCCCCTCAAAGTTAGTGATGACAATTTGGGGCTATTTCTATTTTTCCCCTACTGCTTACAATTTTTAAACAAAGGTGACCCTCCCAAAAAAATTGTAGTCTGACAGCAGAAACCTTTCAGAGCATAAAGAAGTCATTTAAGTACACCAGTGGGCCACTAAATGACACCAGAGGCCATGGAAGATGTAAGAAGAGAAACAGGTTATATGGCTCCAGCTGCTTAAAAAATGACATACACACATTTAAGAGATCTTCCACCTGACAGCAGCAAGTGGTAGAAGGAGAATAACAGAGCTGAACCTCCTAGGCAGGTGTCTTTGCAAGACAACTGCAACAAGGAGTTTAAGGTATAGCTACAGACTCTGAACAGCAAGAGAAAATTATCTAAAAAACCAAACTTGTCCTATTTACAGAACTGAATATGGAACATTTTCCATGCTTTTTCCTTGTTATATTCCTATCTCCTTCAAGGCAAGGCCATCTGCAGTCCTAATGCAGAATCCAAGAACCCAATCTGCTTCTCACTGAGAGCTTCCACGTACAGTGCAAGTGCTGCAGTGCTTTCCTTTTAGCAAGGAAATCCTCACTTCCACTGCATGACCCAGCAAAATTCCCCTTCCCTGGTACACCAACATTACACCTGATTTCCACACAAACATTACACAGGTTCTGTGGGACCACCTAAGGAAATTTAATGAGTTGTGACAAACTTGTGGGATGTGCCTGAACAGACACGTGTGCAGAAGGGATCAAACTCCAAATTCAATGCATCACACTGACATATGGGCATTTCCAAAAGGGGATTTTCCACAGCAAACCAGGACTAAAGGAAGGGGATTAGTTCACCTAAATTTGAAGTTACTCACCTCAATGTGAGTAACTGTACAGGATAAAGAATGTGCACCTCAATTTTTATAGATTTACAGCCATTACTCCTGCCAAAGTCTGCTTTGCTCTCAGTGTGCTGGGGCTGCAGGAAGCCTCCCCCAGCACATCTGTCCAACAGCAGGACAGGATATCCTCCTAGGCTCTGCAAGGCAAGCTCTCTGCTCTCCTCCCCACGGGCTGCCAGCAGCAGAGCCAAATCCCACTGCTCACCTGAAGGGTGTGCAGGACACCTCCCACCCACAGCACTGATGGCTATAACCACCAGCAACACTGCAAAACACAAATTGCCCTTCCCAACCCCTGATCTTCAGTGCTGGACGTGGTTTAGCATAAGCAGGAGGCTTTAGTGGTGACACTGAATTATGGCTGCAGTCCTGAGCCACAGGCAGAGCTGGTGACAGCCCAACACCAGCAGGCCTAAACTCCAAAAAACCTGTGCTGATTCCAACGTGTTTATATCAATGCTTGACCTTCATATTGAGCACTGTGGAAAGACACTACACACCAGCAGACACAAACCTAGTAGCATTTTCTTGAATCCCACTTGTATCAATACAGAAGCTTCTCAAAGGGTTAATTTGCAGCCCACAACGTGAGGATTAAGCCACATTTAATGGCAATCAGGTAGCTAAATCCTTCTTCATCCCCTGAAACAGGGCCATGTAAGTTCAAACAGATGTGCAAGCCAGATCAATAATTTGTCAGCTCTGTGCTGGCTGATGTCCCACACAACGAGTTCTGAAACATAAATTCCCAAACTACACCGTGCATGGGGTGGGAACCTCCCTTTAACCTCTGAAGTGACTCTGCACCATCCATTCATGAGATCGATTATTTGGCATGGCAGAGATGCAAAAATGTAGCTGGTGGAGGGTAAGATTACAGCCAGCCTGCCCTGATCCCAGCACTACCATCCCACATAATTCAGCGTGAGGAGCTCTGCAAATGTTCCAATAATCACGTGTGACAGCAGCACAAGGAATGTGACCCATGGCAAGAAGAGGGAGAATCAGTTTGTAAGTGAAGGACTCCAAAAGGCAATGTCCAGGTACAGACCAAACGAACTTTAACATAAATCACCTGAAGCTCACAGAATCTGATATACTGACAGCTCCATGGGTTACTTTCTCCAGGGTATATGAGCAAATGCTTTCAGAATGGACAAATTCTTGCCACTCTGACCTAACCCAACTCTGGAGAAATTTATATATAAATTGTTAAGAATCCTGATAAGCTTTTTCTTTGGTTTAACTGACATCAAGACAGCAAGTGGCATAGCATTTAGAGATTACTGGTTGCTTTAAAGGGAAGAGGCAGAGATTTGTATTAGGTTCATAGTATGTCATCTTTAAGAAAGTCTTTTTTCCCATTCTTTGTTCCCCTGCCCATTAATCAAGGCAAAGAAATGCTTCTCACACATTGAACCAGTCAGAGTGAGTTATCAAAAAGGGAGACAGATACTTAAAGGAAAAGGGGACAAAGATACAAACCTAGTGTTTCTTTAATCAGATAACATACTGTCTTTAAGAAGTACTAATCTGCAAGGATTTCTGCTGGTGAGATAAATATCAAACAGAAAAAGAAGCCCTCAGTGAGCTCCAGGATGGATGCACTGGGAACTGTCAGTCACCTGATTGCAAGGAACTTCAAGCCCTGAGGGATGCCAGACAGCTTCTGATACTGAGACAAGAGACTCAAAGCTCCCAGACAGATGGAATTCATGGTCTGCAGTTCAGACTACAGACACTGCAGTAAAAGGAATTTAATTCACACACCTCTGCCTAGACCCTATAGAAAGATGTTTAGTTTGACGGCAAGCACAGCTCAACCAGCACCTCCATTCTCCCTGTGACACCTGGATACTACACAGGAAGGAAATGCTGAGCTGTTCCACCTCAAAATGCAGTGCTGATGTAGTTATTAGCTCACTGGAGCTGTGTATTGGTGGATGCACATATGTGTGGGCAACTGTCTGAGGCCTAGGAAAATCCAGCCAGGATTTTTCCCAGGCTGGACGAGCTTTGCTCTCAGGCTTCTCAAGGACAGGAACCCAAAACAAAAATTACACACCTGCAGCGTACATAACTCTAGCCACAGAGTGTGTTTCTAAAAAGGGTGTTCCTCCTCTACCCAATCAACCTTCTCTAAATTGTTTTACATGATGTATACTATTTAAACCCATGATTTCCTTAAATAAATGCTCTTGCTTGCTCATGTAAAGTACATGTTACTGTAACCATCACCAATCAAAAACTACATACAGTAACACATATGAACTAGCTGAACGAGCAATTAATTATCCTAATGGAAGCATAATTAATATTTTCCCACAATATTTAAACAAAAAGAAACAAATTAAAAATGCAGATCAAGCTGACAGCAATCACAGGAGGGATTCCCACATGGAAAGACATTTGGGCATGGCTCTGAGAGAGTTGCAGGGAGTTCACACCTCTGCTCCAACACCCCCTAGAACATCACCAACCCGAACCAAGCCGCCTTACCTGTCTCGAAGCCAAAGCCCGGCACGATGTCCACGGTTCCGTGGAAGGCTCCAGCCCAGGCTGAGGTAGCGCTGGCGAGGGCGGCGGGCTCTGCCTTGTCCCCCTGGGGAGCAGGGATCCTGGCACGCACCGGCGGCAGCAGCAGGGAGCCGTAGCGGGGGTCGCGGGGCGCGCCGGCGTGGTGGCGGTGCACGTACACGTCGTGCATGTGTGCGTACGGGGGGCTCACCTGAGACGCTGCCAGGGGGTAATGCCACGACTCGGAGGCGGCAGGGGGAGCGGGTGGGGCGGTCTGGTGGAGGGCATGGCCTGCCCAGCTGGTGGGGTCTGGTGTTGGGAAGGTGCCTGGTGCAGTCACGGGGAAATCGGGGTGCACGCCGCTTAAGCAGGGTGGAGGAGGAGGGTGCTGGTAAGAGCTGGTCCAAAATGAGGTGGGGAAGCTGCTCCTTTGGCTTGAAATCGTCGAGCTTTCTGGTGGGGAGGAAAGAAGGGAAGTATGACTGAAGCTGCACAACTGACAAAAAGTGATTTGCTACACTCTGAAGTCTCTAACAAATTTCCTCAGTAAATATAGAATCACAGGACATTTGAGGTAGGAGGATTGTCTAGTCCAATTCCTCTGCTCAAGTGGAGCAGTTGTCCAGCACCATGACCAGTCAGATTTTGAGCAAGCTCCAGACTCCACAGCCTCTCAAAAAAAATCCCCAAAAACAACCACCAACCTAAAAAACCCAACAAAACAAAAAGTTTTCTTGTATTCAGATGGAATTTCCTGTTTTCTCATCTCTGCTTATTGCCTCTTGTTCTGTCAGCAAGCATTGCTGCAAGGAGCCTGGCTCCCCCATCTTCATTCCCTCCCATCAGGTTTTTACATACAAAAGATCTCCTCCCCCTAATAAGATTTTTCTTCCTCAGGCTGTAGTCTGAGCCCTCTCAGGATCTTGGTACAGAAATTGTGATGCGATGCTAACTCCTGCCCAGACTAGAGAACATAATTTATAAAGGCAGCTGTTGTGGTTGCAAATGCTCCTGAGAAAAAAGAACCAGCTCACACTGCAGAACAGGAAACATTTGGCTAAAAGAATACCTGATTTTCTCAAATTAGTTGCATGCTTTGATGGGATAAAGGTCATATCTAACACAGCTCATGTTAGCCCTCTATAGAATATATCATGGTGCCCTCTAGTCAACAGGATCATGCAAGCAGAACCATCTATGTAGCTCAAAGAGGTTTTCGTCAGAACTAAAAGCCTTGCTGCTTCTTACAGCTAGGGCTTAGCTTATATTTAAATGGATTCCAATACCTCTACATTATGAAATCACATTCTAAAAATTCCTCTTTTGAAGGAGAAGTTAGTGCTTTTGATGTGTAGCAAAGTCTTGGCTTCTCCATTCTCACAATCCTCTTGCCAGTTCATGCTAGAAAGTACTGCTTCATGCAATATGTCTCAGCTCCAACAAGATTTTTAATTTTTTTTGGTCAGGGATGGAAATATAAAAATACAGAACTTCATCTCTGATGAAAGAACAGTCATAAAAATAGCCTATGGAGAAATAAAGCCAGGGTAGTTTAATATTTGGTGAGACAAGGAATCCTCTGTTCCTCATAACTTTTGTAAAAGTACTTTTTTTTTTTTAAATCACCTTTGTTTTGCTTTAATAAGCAGCTGGAATGAGACTTGGGTGAAGACACCATTGAGAATGAACAGATTCTTCAAACCCTCCTCCCTCTGAACTTGGCTTATACAAAAATATTTTGGAAGCAAAAAACTTGAAAGTGTTTTCTGACTGCATCACTAGGACACTCATGTCTCTGTTTTAAAATCCATTAAAATCATAGAAGTTTTTCCACACATCAATTGGCTTTGATTTTAGGCAGTTTATTGAGTCTGATTAACTTCCGATATTGGAAGCAAACTTTGCACACATACCATGGACAAACCTAGAGCCAAAACTTTGTGCCAAAATGCTTCAGAGGCTGCAAGCTTATCTGACAAACTGCATCCCAACGTGGTTTTCTTCAAAAAGTTGGTTTTAGCCATGTATTTCTACTGCAATTAATGCTTGAAGACTAGAGAGCTTCAAGAATATTACAGAAGCCTCAGCACCCCTCCAACATTGGTTTTGTTCCTTATTTGTAAACCATTCCTTGTAAAAAGGGATTACACTGAGATGGAGAGTGTGTATGCATGGCTTGTGCTGTTGGCAGCAGGGCTGACACAAAAAAAAAAGCAAACTTCATGTCCAGTCTGTTGTTTTCCACACTACTTAACAGAGGAGCATAGCTTGACAATGCTCTGCCAGTATTCTGGAAAATTAACCTCTGTAATCGAGTTTTTGAAAACTATCTGGCTGTTATCTGCATGGAAAAGCCCTAAATCCAAAGCACTGCACTTCAAAAAAAGCACAGAAAACCACAGAGTATCTGCAGGACAGCTTTAGTAACAGGAGAGAGCACTTTAAACCACTGAATCTGCCAACATGAATTCATCCTGGATTGCATAACAGCTTGGCTCTGCCAGTCATGCAGGAGGTCTCAGCCACAGAAAACATGTTGGGTCACCTCCATTTTTCAAACCTTGGCAGGTTTAACAAAGCCAAGGCTGCTGCCTGACTCTGTCACGGGTCAGCCCCCCAGTGCCACCACTAAGTGTGGCCATCCTCGCTGGGAAAAGCCTCGTGTGGTTCCATCCAGGTTATAGAAACACCCAGAAAAATTTCACCCACTGCCAGTGCTCAGGGGTACCTGGCCTCTATGGAACATGGGAAACAGCCTTTTCCAAGCCTTTTCCACACTGCCCTTGAGAAAGAAAAAAAAAAAAAAAAAAAAAAAAATCTCTGTGCTTCCACGACCTTTCAGGAGGCATTTAACAAAAACTGCCTGCCAAGAAAGATAATGCAGTTACCACAATTTCCTACCCTAAGTACAGGGAATCAGGGACAAGGCAACAGCCCAGGGACCACGAGATTGTGGCTGATGCAAATGTTCACAGTGGCCAACCCAAATGTTCATGGTGGCCAAGCCAAATGTTCACAGCACACACTGAAAACACTCCAGAAGTGCACACGCTGCAAAGGAGACAACGTATGGACCTTTCTGTAGCACAACATCAGCTCTCACTTAAGGCAAGAGGAAAGGAAAGTAAGATAGAAAAACAGCCAAACACTTCCAGTAAGGAAAAACATGTTGATAAAAATACCATTAAAGTAACATTAGTGTCAAGGTATCATTAGCTGCAAAATATTTCAGGCAGCTACACCTAAAATTGAATATTTGCATTGCTCCAGCCTGTTGTAGGAACTGCATTTTATAAAAAAAATCAGTTTTCAAAATAATTTTAGCCTAATCTGATCAGTAGTTTCAACAAAGAAATTATGAAATTTGCTCTTTTCAGAACAACAATTTCTAATTTTTATATGTAAGCATAATCCCTCCTCAAAAAATTTAAAAAAACCACCTTGCAATATCATCTTAATGATAAAATTGGCTCGCATTTTAATCAGAACAACTTTAAAAAAAAAAAAGAAAAAAGAAAATAAAAAGAAAGAATAAAAGTAAAAAAAAAATGAGAAAAAAAAGTCAAAAACATTGCTACTCCCTCCTTTCAGATGAAGGAGAAAACTCAGTGAGCTGGGAGCCAGCTCATGCTCGCACACTTTCCACTGAAACCCGTACCTCCCAAAACAGCTGTTGCAAAAAGAATTTTTCTTTCTGATGTCCTAGTAAGAAACTGACACCAATTCTGACTACCCATGAAGGTTATTTATGGAAGGACCTCAAGCCAATTACTTCTTTAGGTAATGGGATGCAGACTCACATTCACGTGCTGTAACTGAGCATCTTTGATATTGTGCATAAACCACAAGACCAAGCTGTCAGGGCTGGTCCTTCCCTGTTGTTTTCAAGCAGGAATATTTCAGAATCCCATTTGGACCTGATAAAGCTCCTGTCAGCTTCTCTTCTCTGGAGCAGCAAATGCCCTCAGCTCTCAGAGCTCCCAGCAGCCTCCCCAGGGATTTTCATGGCCCTTCAGCAGGTGCAGGGATGGCACAGGGCGTATCTCCTTACTTCATTCCCAGAAGATGTTCAGGACACGCCGACCCCCATTCCCCACGGAGGGCATGGGGCACACGGGGTCAGGAGGCAGCAAGAACCTCACACCAGGTCACCCATGTCCCCTGGAGAGCCTTCTGGGGATGGCTGTGGAACCACAGAGGGGGGACAAACAACAGGGCACATCTGAGGCCAAAGGGGAGACCATGACCCCACCCCCAGAACGTCCCCAAGCTGGCTGAGGAGGGCTAGCTGTGGGCATGGGGTCTCTGGGGACTGCCTTGATCCCGTTGCTCAAACATTTATAGCCTGTCTGGGCCATTTATAAACGCTCCAGTCTCCTTTTTAGCAAGCATAGGTTCAATCCTGCTCTCAGCCGAGTCAACGGAAAATTTCCCATTAATGTTAATGGTCCCAGCTCAAGCCATAAATTCCTCCAGCTCCCCAGCCACTTGTGCTGACCTTTGCTTAAACTTCCTTGGATTTGTCATCATCCTTCTGGAAAGCAAGTCCTCCTGTGCTATTTTTCTCTTCACAGTTGTTTCCAAATATCCCATTTCTATTTAGTATCTGTGGCTTTCATCAGCGCAGCCTCACCTCCACAGGGCTGATGAGGAGCACCACTGCTCCTGCTCAGACCCCACCAGTGCCTGAATCATCAACCCAGTGCAAGGCCACTGCTCACCAAGCCTAGCTTGCACCCCTCTACCAGTCCACATAATGATGGGATCAGAAATAATGCAGCTGTGAGAACCTTAAAAAACACCCAGACTGCCACATTCAACAAAATGGAAACAGCGCCTTACTGGCACACTTTTTCCAACTTGGAAGTTTTGTCTGTAAGGGCTACCAAGTGTCCCTGTCAAGATCTGCTCTTTGCCAGGCCAATACATATAATGTATATAGGCATTTATGTGCATAGCAAGGGGTAAGTGTTAGGACAGTGAGTAAATGCCTCGCAGAACTCACCACATTTCTGTTCCCTGCTTGGATGCAGAGTAATGCCATGCCCATTTTACACCCAGCAAGCCATAACATCACCTGCACCTCTCCCACAAGCAAGCTGCAGTGGAGAACAGCACATGGCTGCAGCCACAGGAGCCAGGGCTTGCTCCCCAGCCTATTCCATCCTCTGCTGGCTCCTCCCCACCTGGAAAGCAGCCGTGGACAAATCCTGGACTTTGCCTCATCACCTGGCAAACTCACTCCAGAAGGCTGAATAGGTTTCCTTCACGTCCAAGGCCAGCACCCTAAACAGCTTTGCTCTGGCCTCACAGGCCAAGTTTCACACTTGGAGCTAAAAAAAAAACCCTCCAAGCTTTCAGCAGAGGTTTGTGAAGCTACATGAGCTCTGCCCCCTCCCACCCAGCCCTGGCAGAGACAGGATATGGCAGGAGATGCCTGCTCCTTCCATGCCTTTGGCTGCTCTCTCCCCCTTTAACACCTCAGATCAACCCAAGAAGCTCCTCAGTTCTTGGACGTTTGAGGGGGATTTTTCCACTTCCACAGAGAAGGAGAATTTCAGCTGCAATGCAATGTGTGTTGCTGCCGTGCAGCCCGAGTAAGCCACGCCACAGAGTGAGTTCCTGCCCCTCTTACCTCTCCACAGAGGATTCAGCCCTGCCTTGCTCTTGGAAAGGGCAGTCTCTGAACTGAAGCTGCTGGCTTGGCTCAAAGCTCTTGAGAAGTGTTCATCCACCACGGAACCAATGTCTCCCTGGAAGTAGGTGAACAGGACACAGCGAGAGTTCAGGTACTCCATCTCGGCAGGCTGGTCTTTCTCATCCTCCTCTTGCTTGCTGGGAAGGGTCACTTCCAGAGACTCCTGCATCTTGTTGTACACAGCTAACTTCTTCTGGGATTAGAAACAAAACAAACAAGAGATCTATCAGTGATGGCATTCACTGGAAGCTCAACTTATGATTCCCTTAACAAAAAATAATTGAATACACTGGATAACTGAATATTCATTTTCTAATTAGATTTGGACTACCAGGATATTTCACACTGGCATTTCACAAAGAAGAAAATACCAGCACCCACTTCATAGTCTCTGTTCCTCCCACACAGATGGACCTGCTCCTCAGGCATGGCTCACAACCACAATTTATCAGCACCAGCTTTCACTCAAAACTTCCAAAAGAAAGCAGACAGCTCTAACAACTCCCTCCTGACTCCCACCTGGAGAGGCTATTCCATCAATAAAGGCTGGAGAGGCCAAGCCCAGCCCTGTGGAAGGGTGGCCAGGTACACAGCATCTGCATTTCACACATCCAGCTGGGAAGCACCAGGTTTCTCTGGGCACGCTCCTCCACCTGAGTGTAGAGGGCCCTCTGGATTCCCCACACTTACTGCTGAGGCTGTAAAGATGGGACTGTTCCCTGCTTCCTGAAAGATTGTCTATTGTATTATCAAACTCCACAAAATGCATAAATTTTTACTCTCTGATGACAGAATTTTTACCGTAGTTATACCTTGGAGTGGTGACTGGAGATGGTCAGGGGTTTGAGAGTTTGGTTTTTTGGTTGGTTTGGGGTGGTTTGTTGGGGTGGGAGGGGTTTCTTTTCCTTCTGTATTTTTTTTAACACCAGCTTTTAGGAAAAAGGAAAAAAATTCAAGTCATAAAAAATTAAATGTGATCTGGGGAACAGGGGGATTGACAAGTCCGCAAACACATGCAGAAAAATCCACCCCAAACCAAAAACACAGAGAAGCATATGAAAAAGTAAAACCCTCTCGAGCCATCTGTGAATGGCTATTTCAGAATCTTCTCTCTCTCTCTCCTGCAAATCAAACCTAAATGTCAAAATAAATGTGTGTGAAGATCCATTTTGCATGGAACATATTTTTCAGATGTTCCACTTTACAACTGTTTTCACAGAAAAAAAAAACCAAAAACCTCTCCCCACAACAGTCAAGCTGCAGGAATCATAGCTTTTAGCTAGCCAGCCATTTCCACAGCTGACTTTACACACAAGCACTTTCAGGAACCCAAAAACAACTACAGTCCATATGCAGAAGTATTTCATAGCATTCCTATAGAATTACAGTTTGACTTATCTTTAATGGTTTGCTTGGCAACACTCTAGCACCATCAGAATCTCTTTAAGTTTATGGCTTTTTTACCCTTTTTCCAAAGTAGTTCTACAGAAAAAGTTAAACAACTACACAGTCTATAAAGTTTCATTTTTACAATAAATATACTTGTACAATCTTAAAATAATCAAAAGTTGTTTTCTGACCTTGTGTACCATCAATACATTTAAATTTGGTGCTTTCTAAAATCATATAATCCGATAAAAAATTCTGTAGTACAAAATAAATGCTCTGGGGCAAAGTCTTAATTATGAACGGTTATTTTAAAAAATAACTGTAAGAAAGAGTTATTGACAAGTGGAATTAAAACCTATTATACTTAAAGCTCACAGTAACTTAAGCAACATATCTGACATTCCAGTGGGTTAACTGATAAATGTAAAACAGCTCAGTGACACCATTAATTCAGATGCTGTTGCACGAACTGCAGTGAGGGACGAACGCAATTTTATTTCAGTTGGAGATATCCAGGCAATGGCCTGGAATTCCAGTAAATCTGTGCTTCACAAAGTTATACTGTGGCTCAGTTTAGCACAATATTACCTAGACTTAAGGGAGAACCACTGGGACTCACTTTTAAAAATAAATGAAACATACAAAAATACAGAAACAGCAAAATAAAGCAGTTTTACTAGAAACTAGAATTGCTAAAATGAAACAGTCTAAGGTTGTAAATATATTTTTGCAAATGCAGAATTTGGGGTAGCCTACACTTTTTTTGGAAGTGCTTCGTGCCTTCTGTAAACAAACAAACAAACATACATCTCAGGAAAGGTCTCTTAATGTTTGTTACCCAAATGTTCCCTAGGATATCACTCCAAGTGAGCTTCGTGGTTCTGCCTGAGCAATCACAGACCACTGTGGCTTCAGTAAGACAGAAGCAGTTCCAGCAACACTATACAGACAGGAGACACGTGCACTGGAAACCTGCAGGGCATCAACCTCACTGCCTTGACCATTCCTGAAGCTGCACCACAACTCAGATCCTCTTAAAAATGCAGGACAAGTGGTAGGGGAGGGTGCTTTTCTCATTTTGGTTTCGACTAGGGCTTTGTTTTCAAAGTAGAGATGAAGTATAAAAGAGATCTTATTTAGAGAAATCTAAAGAGACCCTATATAGAGAAATCTGAACAGGTCTGTTACATGGCAGACCTTGGACACAGGCAGCACACACCAAAAGTGGGCTCCCATCCCTGCAGGTGCTCACGTTGATGCTGCAGTTATGCAAATGCAGACACAAGCACGCAATTACAGACAGACACACACCGCTAACACAGCCCCTGGCTTGACTTGGTGATCAGGAAGGAAGTCTTTCAATGTTCCTATACAGGGACTGGAGCTCAGGAAATTAAAACTTATCTCCAGAGTCGCTTCTCTGTGCAGGAATGTTCCCCCTTCCACAGCTTAAGAATCTAATTCGTTTTCCATTTCAACTCTCTTCCCTCCCCTCCAGTCCATGGGCAGTCATTACAAGATGCTCTGAGCACTTACTCCTTTCAAAAACATCAAATCAGACCCTTTCTTTAAATGTGAAAAATTAAAAAAAGATAGGACTGAGGGACAAGAGCAAGGCCTCGTGTGGATTGAAGTTATTTACAGTGCAAAGTTGTGGTTTGCAGTGAGTTATCTGCAAAGGATGAGAGTTCTAAATTAAACGATTTTTCAAAACAGCAAGCCCATGATCAGACACAGATCTAATTAATTTGCATTTCAGGAAGAAATTATTAGCCTGTAATTGCAAAACTCTTTAAACAAGACACTACAGTGAGAGAAATAGCTCAAGTTTTCCTTGTACACAGCGTATATACATCCTTTGCACTGTATACATGCTTTAATAATGTGAGGTCTTTTTCCCCCAACCCATCTAAAATATCCTGGTTGCACACAAATTCCCTTATTTTTGTCCTGACCTTAACAGTAATCTTCTCACAGTATTTTTGACTGCAGTTGTGTGAGTGGAAAACTATGCAAGATCATCAGCTGCTAAATGAATTTGTCCCACAATCATGGGGTGTGAGGGAACAAAAACAAAAAACAAAACCACAAACACCAGGGTAGGCTTATGATAACTAACCTCAGCTAGTCCAGTTTCACTTGTACTTTTTCATTTGAGCAGTTCTAGCATATATTTAAGCAGCCAACTGCATCTGTAAGATCTTTACAAAGAGTATTTTCTGACCAAACACGGGGTTATCTCTTGTCAACGTTCAGTACTTTAATATATTCATGAAATACACCTCTCCCTTCCTTACACTAGACACTGATATTAAGCAGCCTTTGAAAAACAAAACAAACACCCAACTTCTGTTCTTGGCCAAGACGCAGAATAAAGAATTTAAATTCAGAATGCAGAATTTAAGGGAAAAAACAGGGAAATTCAGTGTCTATATCCCTTAGGTAACAGATCCTAGCTCGTGGCTGAAATGGTACAATCTCTGGGTAAATAGAGCTGTGCAGCCCAGGCTGAATTCAGCTTCAACCAAGATTAAATTATTTTCATAATATTATGTTGCCACACAGGCAATTTCAAAGAAAATTTAAACTCTTCACTTCAAATAGCACAACAAAAGGAAACTGGAAGTCAGCAGCATATCACTGCTGATATGGGAATATTAAAGAGAAAGTTTATTCTAAACAATCATTATCCTGTCTTCATGAGCACTTTTAGACCAAGAAAACATTTAGTCCAGAATCTCACACAAAACCCTCACTTTGATGATTCCTGTTATTTTCTGACATCCCCTACCAAGAAAGAAGCAAACTGGTTCTCATGCAGAGAAATGTTGGCCACATTAAAGCCTGTGGCAAAAGTCCAACTGACTTCAAGTCTCACCCAGAGCGTCTGGTAAAAGTGTCAGAACATTCCTCCCCATAAATTGAAAAAAAGTCACTTCTAGCATAAACCAGTTAGTAGCCAGCAGAACAACAACAACAACCAAACAAACAATCCAAAAAACAAAACCCAAAAAACAAAACAAACGAAAAACAACCCCACCATACTCTGAGAATAGAGAAGGTTTTACTTTAGCCAAGTTTGAATCAAAAAATCAGGCCAGCTCTTACTTTTTGTATAAACTGGTTGCCTTTTCCTACAATTTATTATCTCCATACATGCCACCACACAGCATATGGTCCTTTATGCTCCCAAGCATGAAAGTCTGGTGTGCCTGTGGCCACCTGTTACAGATTTTCCATTATGAGAAAAAGAACAGGAACCAAAAATAAAGAATAACTACGCTGAGGAAACACTATATGACCCTATCCTGAGAAAAAGGCTGTCATTTGACATAAGCTTCTGAGAAGGAATTCCAGCAACAAACTCGAGGCAAATCCTCAGACAGTCCTCCATTTGTGGAGCTGTCTGCCAAGCAGGCTCCAATTGATAACACAGAAAGTATTCAAGGGAGAGGACAATTCTAAGAAGTCAGGGCACTGAATGCTGGGACTGAGAGATGTATTTATGGCACTGCCCTAAAAACATGAAACAATTACTTCTATACACACAAATGAGTGAGGTGAGAGCTTGTTCTCAGCTGAGCCACTGGATTTGTAGAGGTACAGCCTGGAGGTCTTGCTGTGTGCTGCTGATGGGGGGAAGTGGTGAAAAAAGAATGAATTTATACACCTTTTGCTGTACATGTAAACAGACATGCACCCTTAAAGTTTAAAAGTCTAATTTTATGTAGCTAGAGAAGATCAAACAGAATTTGGTCCCAGTCAGAATGACAGAGTAAACTGAGCCAAACTTTTAAAATCAGTGATGTCTCATGGGATTGAGCCAAACAAAACCTCACATACAGGACAAGACCTAACCCAGGTTTTACATCCTGTAAATCTGAGTAGATGAGTTATATAGGTTATATAGCTCAGAAATAAGTTTAGCAAACAGCAGAGGAATAGCCTTGAGAAAGAACCTGAACTGCAAAAATTGAATGTGAAGGTGACATGCTCTGCTGTTGGCCATGGCAGACTGCCACACAGCATAAGCAGCATAACAAGCCCATCCTCAAAAGCTGGGGGCACATGATGCAAAGAGTTTCACTGAAAAAAATAAGTTACAGTATGTGAATTGGGGTTCAGCCACAGTCGGCTGACCCAGCATCAAATGTGACCTGTCCTTGTCTGCAGCTCTGTCAGTTTGGAAGGAAGAGCCGAGTTAGTGACCTAAATTGCTAATGAAGACAAGGCCTTATCTGGAGCAAGCCTGTCTACAGCACTGCCAGCAGAAAGTCTGACTTGAGCCTATCACAACCTCCTTATGCAAGACTTGATTTAGGAAGGACGGTGTTGGCTTGGATGTTGACTTGCCTCTACATACCATGGAGAAATTCCAAAACTACCATTTACTGAAACTTCCCGTTCCAGAGGTCTTTAGCTGGTGTGTTGGTGAGCCAGGGTGAGCCCTACCTGAGCCTCAGCCCTGCAGCTGGCTGTGCCCAGGCTGACGTGACACGACAAGCCGTCCCCGTGTGCCGGGAATACAATGGGATTCTGCTCCAATTACGTGTTCCCAAAGCCTCTCCGAATCCCGTTACACCCATTGCTCACCCAGCCCACAGGAAAGCCAAAGCTCACTGTCTCAGCTGCACAGCAAGGCTGACAGCAGAAGAGCATTTTAATCTCGCCAGTCTGCAGGGTTTTACCCTCACGCCTGCACAGCTCCCCACCAGACACAGGAACGCGTTCGTATCCTAACACCGGCACACACTCGCTCCTCTTTTGGCAAAGGAGTACGGAAATCCCCATTTATCTGTAAAATCAGGGCCACACCCCATCTTCATCAGTTCATTCTGGCACCGTATGAGAACGTAAATATCCATGTTTTGCTTACTTCCCTCCAGCAAGCACCCTGGACTTGAGCAATCTCAAAGATCTAAGGTGCTAAGCCTACACTCCCATTAACATTCAAGAGGAATTCAGGCTTCGGTCCATTAAGAGCTTTAAAAACAAAAATAAAAAATCCCATCTAAATTAATTTGCCAGCAAGTCTTTTCCTGGTTAAGGACTGGTGAAAGCTACATTTCCAGAAATTCTGCCTTTCTGTGCAAGGCAAAAGTCAATTCTGCACTGATTTTAAGGGAGGAACAAAAATACGGACGCAGAAATGCGCTAATAACTTTAGTGTGGGGAAACTTTAAAAAGGCATGATGGGCTACAACATTTCTGCACAGCCCAGATGCACACTAGTCCATCATTTAAAAGCAGTCTGAGACTTCCCACTTAAAAAAAAAAAAATAAAAAAGGAGACAACCATTTGAACTGCCCCTGACCCACAGAAACACGACACGTTTGGCTCTCCAGAGAGACCCCGGGGCTCAGAACTTGAGCCTGCAGTGGCAGCTCCACAGCTAAAGAGCTGCTTGGCTCTTTAAAGCACACAGAACTGATATCCAAAGCCAATTACACACCAGAGATGGCTTTACTACAGACACCTGTGGAAATGCATGAGGTTTTAGGGTAACACACCTACATCTCCTAGCCCTGAGAAGAAAAGGAAAGCCAACAGCAGCACAACATGGAAGAGCTTTCTGTCTCAGAACAAAAAAACCCGAGAGACACCAGTGTGGTACAATACCACTGAAAAATGCCTTGCTGGAGTCCTCAGATATCTCAAAGGTGAGCTCCATTTCATCATCTCCAATGAACAGATTTATTTTTAAGATATCCCACTAATTCATCTCCACTCACTGTTGTTTTTAAACCACAGTTTTAATTCCAGCAAAGAGGAACATTCTTTAAAAAGGTCATCATTCTCACAAAGAGTGCAGGAGTGTTTTACATGTTGAACACATGTGTAAGAACCAAAAACCTGGCAACAGATTCTTCATCTTTTTTTTTTAACCTTCTCTACCAGTTGATTAAGCATCTCTGACAGGACAAGTCTGAAGGAACAGAGGCTTGCAAAATATCATTCACTACCCAAACAATAAATCTTGATGCATGAGGGGTTCCTTCTATGTTTACCTTTTTTTCTTTTTAAATTTAGAAAATATTGGATTCAGAGAAAATACATAAACCACTCTAAAGTTCGCAGCTGTTAGCAGTATTGGGTGCAACGCTTTCTTGAGCGAGAACAGCTCAGATTTTCAGTCTGACATCCAAGTATCTTGTGAAGACCCTTCAGCTCCAAGTGTGCCAGGAAAACCAGTGCCACCAGGATTAATTAAGCTAAACTGTCAATAACATGTAAGATAGCCAACTTTAGAAAGCTTTAGGTGGAAATGTGACATATGGTGCCAGCCAAGACTCAAGAGCTGTATTGGCTCATCAGAGCTATCTATGTTTCTTGCCTTGCTTATATCTACCTCTACTTGTTAAACAGCATAACTCACAGGAACTCAGATTAAAATAAAATTATAAGAAACTTTGGTGTTCATTAGGGTACTCCTAGAACATTTTGTATATGGCCCTGCTTTTGGAGGAAGAAATTGTGTACTTATACTTAAAAATAAAAAGCACTTGGACTTGAACGCGACACGGTCATTCCATAGATTTCCCCCTACCAAGTGTTCTACAGATCTGGAAGAGAAATACAGACAACCACTACCAGAGTTAAATGTCAGAACGCTCAGCAGAGTTTCAATTGCAGTTTTCTACTTCTAGGTCTCTCTGACAGACAATCAGGCTATCAGTGATCATTTATTCATTTTCCCTCCAAATCACACAGGCCATGAACTGGACCTCCAGATATCCAAATACAAACTTCGTAAGTAAAATTACTGCACAGATGGAAGCTTCTGCAAGCTCTGACCAAGATTAGAGAAGAAATAAATGCAAAGGCACTCTGCAAGAGGCAGAACTCCCAAGTTTTCCAGAGCTCGCCTTTAGAGTGAACAACACGAGCAACCTGGGGTATCATTTCTGCAAACGGGCTCTGTCTCCCAACAATAAAGAAAAAAGCCAGCAATACACGATAGGAATTTTAATGTTCTAGCCCATACTCGT
Source organism: Catharus ustulatus (assembly GCF_009819885.2). Taxonomy (NCBI): domain Eukaryota; kingdom Metazoa; phylum Chordata; class Aves; order Passeriformes; family Turdidae; genus Catharus; species Catharus ustulatus. Next base: position 5,634,854 of record NC_046222.1, on the reverse strand, counting down.
GTCTCCCAGGCAAGTTGATACTAGGGGTCACTTCCCATGTACGGAGAAAACAATCTTCATGGATAATAATGATAAAACCTTATGGAATGCAGCAACAACCAAAAAATGTATTCTCAGATGACTACATTAGGGCCAAGTCAATATTAGTCCCACTTCACCCACGCACTGCATAGTTCTAAAAATGCTGTCAGCCTGATAAGAATTTCCTGATTCACTTAAAAAAAAAAAAAAAATAGGAATACATCTGATCACCAAATTCAGCTGGAAACTCGCCGCAGACGATCTAGCAGGAGTGCCGGGCGCGGGGAGCAGCGGAGGTTGCGCCCGTGTGCGCGCCCGCGGGGCGAAGGCGCTGCTCCGCTCCGCAAACGGGGCGAGAAAGGCACGACAGCGGACAGAACGGGGAGAGGAGCGAGGAAATAACTTTTTCCTCCTGCCCCACGCCAGCTGACCAAGCCAACCCGCCAGATGCAAGAATCTGGGGGGAAAATTCTTTTTTCCCGTGCTAGGAAAGGTCTCTTACCAAGCTCCGTTGCTCCGGGGCACCCCGAGCAGCTCCCCGCATCTCCAAACCAGCCCGGGGGCTGCGGAGCGCATCGCTGCCTGGCCGGGGCGGAGGTCTCCGCCCAGGGCAGCGAGCGATGCGCCGTGCACCCGCTGAGAGGGGTGGCCTCCCCAAAACCCCCCGCATCTCCCAGCGCTGCCCTGCCCGCCGCTCACCTGCGCGCATCCCGCCGCGGGCGCGGCCAGGTAGCGGGGCGCTCCGCACGCCGCCGGCGCGGGCTGCTGCATGGCCACGTCCGAGCAGCTCATGGCCGCGGCCGCCCCGCGCCACCGCCGTCTGCCCCTTCCCCTTCTTCCTCCTTCTTCTTCTCGTAGCTCTGCTGCTGCTGCTGGAGCTGCTCCCGCTCCCCGGCGCGGGGCGGCCGCGGCCAGGCGCCGCGCAGCCCCGGCTGCCAGCGCATCTTCGGCGGCTGCCGCGCCCCGCGCCCGCACTTATAGCGCGGCGGGGCTGCGCGGGGCGCGCCGGCGGCCGCGGCGGCGGCGGCAGCGCCGCGGGGCGGGGACGGCTCCAGCCCCGCCCGCCCGGCCCGCGGAGAGCAGCACCTGCCCGGCCCCGCCCCAGCGCTCCCGGCCGGGCCCTGCTCCGGAGCAGGAGGTGGCACCTGCAGCGCCCGCTGCCCGGGGATTCGCCCTGGAAATGCGGCTGGGAGGAAGGAGGAACCGACGCGTTCCATAGGATGCGTGTTGGATGGAGGCTGAGCTAGGCTGGAGTGTCTCTTCCCTCCTCACATTTATTTTTTTTTGTGAGTGTATTTTTCAACTTGAAAACTCAGATCTGGCTGTAACGACTGCAGTTGTGTCGAAATATTTTCCTGGCCTACCTCTGTGCGTGCATTTCTGCCAGCGAGCTGCCCCTGCTGCAGTGCTGCGCTTGGAGGCTTTCGATGCCATTCCTCACATGGAAAAGACTATGCCTTGTTAGCATTATCCCAGCTTATGAGCCTGGGAAGGACTCAGGCTTGTTTGCTCTTTCATTCTTCTCATCAAGTCTAAAGTGAATTATTTGACGTTTCTTTTTCATAAAATTTGTTTTAAAGTTTACCTGAACCTAACAGCAGCCAGAAATTGACACCTTTAATCAAAAATTCTAAATTTATACTCTCTCCCTCTCTTTGTATATATGCACACACACAAACACACAGACACATCTCCTCTCTCCAGAACAGTCAGATGAATACACGAGGTTAAAATAGCTCTGTCTGACCCCTGTAGGATTCCCTGTTTGTAGAAAGCGTGTCTCCGAAACATCCAAACTGCAATACTTTGAACAAAGATCCAATTTCCTGCAGACGTGTTTAGGTTTTTTTTTTTTTTTTCCTTTTTCAGTTTTGTGCATGCAGGTTTTAAGGTAGCTATATGCTTTTTAACTTGCACTCTGATAGCTTGTTGCATTTTAAGTTTTTAACATTTTTAAGGTAGCTATATGCTTTTTAAGTAGCATTCTGATAGCTTTTGTTACATTTTAAGATTTTAAGGTAGCTGTATACTTTTTAACTTGCACTCTGATAGCTTGTTGCATTTTAAATTTTTAACATTTTAAGGTAGCTAAATGCTTTTTAAGTAGCACTCTGATAGCTTGTTGCATTTTAAGTTTTTAACATTTTTAAGGTAGCTGTATACTTTTTAACTTGCACTCTGATAGCTTGTTGCATTTTAAGTTTTTAACATTTTTAAGGTAGCTGTATACTTTTTAACTTGCACTCTGAGAGCTTGTTGCATTTTAATTTTTTTACATTTTAAGGCAGCTAAATGCTTTTTAAGTAGCACTGATAGCTTGTTGCATTTGAAGATTTTAAGGTAGCTATATACTTTTTAACTTGCACTCTGACAGCTTGTTGCAGTTTAAGATTTTAAGGTTGCTATATACTTTTTAACTTGCACTCTGACAGCTTGTTGCATTTTGTGGATCTATGTGAGTGGATTCCAGCTGGAGCAGTCACCTTTGCAGTCACCGCGAGGTTTCTGCAAGGGTACAATGCACTTGCTGTACCAAATGCATGGGCTCCTGACTGGTTCCTCTGTCAAAACAGAAAATCCAGGTGCTGATTGCTACCTACAAATCTGTTGGATCCCCATTAATTTCAGAAATCTTTTTCCCCTCATTTCCTAGCCTAAGGCAGGACATTGTCCTGCCAGGAGCCGGAGCCCGTGGGCCGGCAGCTCCAAGCACCGCTTTCTGCAGTTCAGCAGTTCCAAGCACCACTTTCTGAAGTTCGCTGCTCCTGGCCTCGAGCCTGCTGCTAACCTGGAGGGTTTCACCGCAAGCACATGGCCAGGCTGCCTGCAGGCATTCCTCTTTCCTCTGGCTGCCCTGGCTCCTGGCCTCTGGACACTGGCTGCTCTCCACCCTCGCAGATCCTCCCCGGGAAGCCTGTGCTGCTCACCGCAGAGGATTGTGAAACATGTTTCCTGCTTCAGGGAGGATGTTGTTTAGCACCGTTCTGTCTGAGGTAAAATGCTTTCTGTTGCATTGACAACAAGGCCTGGTGTTAGTTTGTAAAAAAAGACACCTAAAAAAAACCCAACCCAGAACAAAACCCTCCTACACTTAATAACAGTAAGGAAAAAAAAAATAGCCTGTAAAATCACAAATAGAAACAAATTCTTTCAATACCAATTGATCATTCTTAGGAGAAAATCCAGTATGGGTCCTTAAAGCAGAACAGACTAAAATAGAAAATGATTTATCGTTTATTATGTTAATGTGACACATTGAAGTGGGAGTACATTAGTGATCATTTTTCACCCAAGTACATGAGGCATTTGGAAGAGATTTATAAACGCACTAACACAGAGATCACTGTTTCCACAAAATGCCGAAATGCTCCAATATTCAGTTAGCACACATTTCTTATTACCAGATCCTGACAGAATTCCTATCAGATGCCTTTTGGGCATGGTACAGTGGCGTGATGCATCGTGTCAAAAAGCAGATCAGGACCATTATCAGGCAGATGTTTGACACGATGCATCATGTTACTCAGCCAGTGGCACAGTGCCATTGCTCAAAAGGATTTTGACACAATACAGTGTGCCAATGCTGTAGCACAAAACCAGCATGTTCCAAAAATAGGGACAAATTCACCTCTGGCATAAGTAGAAGTAACTGCAGTGACTTCACTAGATTTGCATCTGCTTATGTCAACAGTGAGTTTGGCTCGTAATCTCAATTTTATATAAAAGAGTGGTAGGTGGCTGCACTTTCAGGTATTTGTTATATTGTTTTCTACTCCCAGCATTCAAGCTTCATGAGACAGCTGGTGAAACCACCACCTTTCTCAACTCCTTCCCCTCCACCCCACTAGAAGCAGCATCAGATTTCCATTTTTAACAGTGTAACAATACCTCAGAGTACACTGAGGGCCACTCTTTTCAGAAACTTGGGAGGTTTCGAGTTTGGGAATTTCACAAGCAATAGGAATTCACAAAAAGAGGGAAGAGAGAGGATCTCTGCTTTCTGCCTCCACGCTATTTCTCAACAGTAGCTGAAAGTGCTAGGTGCACAAGAGCAGCAAAATAAATTTTGACTGGCAATTAGAGTAATAGTAAAAGAATGACATGAAAGAGCAACCAGGATGAAATGTGAGATCTGATAAGATTTGGAGACCTCTTAAAAGGCATTGTAATTTATTGTTGTTCCCTTTCATCACTTTGGAATGAAAAGCACAGCTTGCTAATGCAGATGCATAACACTGACAAAAGGAGAGGAGGGGAACCAGCTAAGGTATGACTGGTGTGAGATCTTTACAGGAGAGAAACATCCCAGCTTTCTGCCTCAGTCTGTGCCTTTAGTGAGGAAAAGAACTGACTGGTTCTATCTTAAATAAAGTTCATTCATGTTTGCTGTGTGGTCTAGCTTCTTAAATCCATCAGGGTACAACTGATTCTTGGACCAGCTGAACTTCAGTGGTGCTAAGAGTAACCAGAAGGACTAAAGACCAGAAAATCCTCAGAAAGCACACAGCAAATACCACCACCAAACATGACTTGATCCAGCAGCTCTGTGGGCTGTAACAGCAGGGGGAAATGGCTTGTCTGATACACTGGAGATCTGAAGCAGAGAGGAAGAGCAGAGCAACGTGGCCAAGCAATCTGCACAAGCTCTTCAAGCATTCATTTACCAGACCAGCTTTAGTGCTGGATTTAGAGGTGCTCACCCCTTCCACAGATCAGAAGAGTTACCTAGTGGTCTAAATACATTTTGGAAACAATTGCAAGCATGTCAAACCTTTTGAACAATATCAGCAAAAAGTAAGGGTCTCTTCTCACCACTATGCGATTACGTATTCTCAAATATTTCTTTGAGGAGACAGCTCTGTACAGTGAGGAGCCCCCCAGAGATTACAGCCACCAAAACAACCATTCCACTGCTGTCTCCTATCTCCCCTCCTAGTTTCACCCTCTAGTGGCATTCTGTAAGTATTTAAATCTTTGGAAACCACACTCTAGCTAGCTGTGGATGGTGCTTATAGGCAAAGTCCCTTACAGGCAAAGGCTTTGCTGTTATAGCCTGCCCAAAAGCCAAAAACATGTTAGTTTTTCCTCAAGGAGACCAAATTGGAAGATGTACACAGCATCCCAAGGAAACACACACTAGCCATGCTTAAAAAGGAATAAGAAGGTTGAAAACAATGTTTATTCACAGCTAGCTGGGGATTCTCTGATGAGATGGTCAATGACTTTTTTTTCAAGAAGTCAACTCTGATGGAACAGCTGACACTTGTAGCCATACACCCTCACCACCAAGGCTTTGACCCCACTGGAATAGGAGGTAGCAGCTCGTGTGTGGCAAATACATACCCTGAGATTTTGGGATCTCTTGATTCAAAAATCAGCAAACCACTGGCCAAAGTTAGGATCATGAGATGCACTGTAATCTCTCCATAGAATGTGAGGATCTGGACACCTCTCTGGTCATCTCCTTCATGTTTTGTAATAAAACCAATGCTGCAGAGCCAATTACAGCAAATATCTTTCTTCAAACCACTAACAGCTTTCACATTTCATGCCTGTAATCTTCAGCAAATAGATCAAGGACTGTTATTCATTTTAATGCCTGAATGCATTATATTTATTCTTGTTATAATATGTTCTGTTACCACAGAAAATGTTTGGCTTCCAAAGAAAAAGAGGGAATTGTGTCAAAAGTCCAAATTCTTCCTTGAAATGCAAACATTTTTAATGGCTTTAATGGAAGATATGCACTGGAATCCCAGGGCACAATCTGGCACTAAAATCCTCCATCTAAACTGGAATTTTTCACCATGGCTTTTTCATAATCTATTATTAAGCATGTTTCCATCTCAGCAGTTGAAATTTGGGGCCCTGCTGCATCTGAGAGGGAAGTGCAAAGCAGCTGGGAAGTAAAGGAGGAGCAGAAAACTGATTGAAACCTTCATATACTGGATGGTGCTGTTCTCCATCCTTCTACCCATAGAGAAAAAAAATTAAGGAAAAAAAAGCACGTTGGGGTGATCCCAAAACTTCTAGCTGGAACAGTAGCAGAATCTGACCCAGTGCAGGGCAGCTTCAGTGCTGCTCACAGCCACCCCAAGGGTTTTATTGGTCCCTAACTGGCTGCAGACTGAGCACAGATTCTGTCCCCCCTTTCCTTATGGATCTCTCAGGCTGCAACAAAGGTGGTCAATGTGGAGTGAATGAGGATGAAGCCCAGCAGCTCCTGGCTGCTGAAAAGCCTGGGAGAACAGGTTTTCCTGTTCTGTAGCCCTGGTGACCAGTCCATGGGCACTAACATCAGTCCTGTTGTCAGTGTAGGCACTCACAGAATGTCCCTGCAAATCCTCCAGGCTTTGGCACAGCCCCTGTAACTGTGGAATGATGTGTATGGACACTTTTTGCATGAATTAGCCAGAATATGATACAGAATGTCTGCCAGTTTTATGGATGTGTCTAAATGGTTAACAGGACAGAGACACAAACTAAGAGCAGTGCAGTGAAATAATGATCCCTTTGATCTTGGACTAATTCTTAGTTTGAAAAAAATCTCAGTTTTCTAATCTCGCTCCCCCTCTGCTCAAACGATGCTTTAATGTCCTACAACCATCCCCTGCTGGCACAGCTAACATCCCTGCCCATCTTGCACTCCACCATTGCAATCTTCAGGAAAACAGGGCTGATTCTGCATTCCTGCTTCACCCTCAGACCAATATCACACTCCAACAGCTTGTCACCAAACACTGGAAGTCCATCCTTCCCAAGTGCCCTCTCATGAAACAAAGCAGTTGCAGCACTGTGTCCAGTTGAGCTGCATTCACTTCACTTCCTCCTCCTCCCCCTTTGCTTGACATAAGTGGTTTCAATAATATTTCAGCTAATAACACTCCTTATGGTTTATTGGGTGTGAAAAGTGACTATAGGAACATTTGATGAACGCTCTGGTTTGCAGAAACAGGGCAGTGTGAGCCCTTTCTTTGGCTCACAGGACAGAAAAAGCATTTACTACAAGGAACACTGCCATGTTTTTAATACCACATACCATTTCCCAACTCTAAATAAATATATGTTAAAAGGAAGTGAAAAGTTGTTTTGCTGCAGTTTCATAAATGCCTTTAAAAATTTAACAATTGCTTGTTTGGGTTTTTTTCTGGTGTGGGTTTGTTTTTGTTTTTTTTTTGCTCCTTTTGCTGAGAGTGTATATTAGGGTAATAATATCATTTCCTTTTATTCTAGATTATTATAATAATCGAGACTGTCAGCATTTCCCAGTTTCTTTTCATATAGCTCTTGTGATTTCATTATTACAGGCTTTTCATTAGCTTTTCTTTGCTCATCAAAAGAACTTGTGTGTTTGGTGAAGGAAATGACTAGAAAAATACTTCTAGAGTATTACCCATCCCTTGGGTAAGTGCATAAATAAAATGCAGCCATCAACAGCACTTAGCCAGCTCTTCTCTTTTTTCTGTGACATCTTTCCTGTCACAGTGGGAAAGCAAGTAATTAATTCCTAGTGAAATAGTACATGGCATAGTAAAATGTGTAAAATATTTATATATGATTGCACTAATTCTCACAATGGCCATGGTGAGCTATCACCACTTTTTCTCTTAGTGCTGGGGATACAGAAGCTGTGGGCTTAATTAGATCAAATCATGGCAAGAACTTTTGTCATTCAGGCATGGGCTTCAGTCATGCAACTTGTTTAGCTTCTTGTAGGGAGCAGGATTCATTGTCCTGATTATTTCCTACTCTATGGGTATCTCTGTGCTTAGGATGTGATTGCCTTAACAACAACAACAAAAAAAAAAAAAAAAAAAAAAAAGGAGGTCTTTAAGTGAGTAAAACCAGCATCCTGAAAGGGACTTAGAAAAGATGATATTGCTCACAATGATGATTTGTTACTTCCCAGAAAGGCAGAGGAGGTGGGAAATGCAGGAGAATTTTGCTTACACAAAAGCCAGTGCACACTATCAAATCTATCAAATAGAGATAATATTCCCAAAGTCAGGGATAAGAGAGTCAAAGATTGAGCTCCATCCTCTTTTTCCATAATGGAATTTCCTCACCAGTTAAACAGCCCTTACCCCTATACACACACACACATATCTCTAACATTTAGAAGAAATTATCTCTAACATCTAGAAGAAACGCTGTGCCTGTCTTAAAAGTACAAACAGTGTTCTGGAGGAGATGGGTCCAATGCAACAGTACTCAGTGTTTTACTTTGTTAGGGTAAACTCCTTTTTTAACAAAAATAAAAGTTTTTACCACTTTCTTCTAAACTCATCTTTCCTGTTTCAAAGTGAGACAGAGAATTATCACCTCTGGAAAGGTACATTTGAGCCAAAATAACAAATGGGCTAAGAGCTCTGGAATAGCCTCTGTAGCTCTGTATAAATAAAATAGGCAATTCTCCAAGTGTATCAGTGCCAGAGTTCACATAAACACCATCAGATTTTGGTGAGTTTGTGGGTTTGTTTCTGGTTTTTTTCAAAGCTTGCAGCAATAGAAAAATAGGAAGTGGTTAACAACACTAAGAATAAACCCAGGCATTTGAATGGTACACTGTAATGTATTTGAGAGGTATCTTTACAATTTTGGTAAAGTTTACTGGGAAGTCTCTTTGCAGGCTCAATTCCCTTAATTTAAAGAAGTACTAATTGCCTTCCAATTCACCACTGCTGAATCATAGCATGGCTTGGCTTGGAAGGGACCTTGAGGATCTTCTATTCCCATCCCTCTGTCATGGGAGGGACATTCCCTCTAGACCAGGCTGCTCAGGGCCTCATCCAGCCTCAAACAGTGTTCTTTTACTGGAAGCAGCTTATTCATTGCAGGCCTCTCTCAGAGGTACCAAACACCAATTTTTTTTCACTTCCTATTGCCCTCAATTACAGCCTAAACAAGCAAGTAAAGAGAAGTGCTCACCTGCTCTTGAAATTCTTGCAGAGAAGAGCCATGTGAGAAGGATACACAGGCAGCAGTGGAAGAGAATTTCCTCTCCTGGGACAGGAGAGCACAGCAACACCCCTTCCAAAAGCATTTTCCTTGGAAGGAGAATAGGAGCCTGTTTGTCTCCTCTGTCCTTACACCTATGCCCTGGGGTCCAAGTGTGTTGCTGTAAGTCCAGGCTAGAGGTGGCAAAGTCCTTTCACTCTAAGGGCAGCTATTTCTTCCACCCATGGCATCTGCATATTCCCAATCAGGGAATGCTTTAATAAGCTGCTGTATCTGAGAAAGGTGGGCTGCAGGGTC